>NC_140584.1:692657687-693030187 GCF_964204655.1 Triturus cristatus | reverse complement strand
GGTCTTATTGTTCCGAAACAAGACAATGCATGTTGACCCTAAAACGGGCCATATTGTCAGTCTCCCAGCCAAGAAGAGGAAATTAGACATCCCACACACTCCTGAGGTGCCTGTGAAGAAAAAGGACTGCAACTTCACCACTAAGATCCTCTTCTCCTGTTCTTCCTGCTAAAGCCTCTTCTCCTAGAAAGTCTCCCATACTTCCTCCATACTCACCACCACCACAGGAAGATGATGACTTAGGGGAGGGGGGACCCACATAATAATCTTTCAATGATCCTGATGACACAAGCATACCACAGGACACATAGGATGACTATGATACCCCTGTAGATCCTCCAGCCCTTCCTGATCCAGATGCATACCCCACAAGTCCATCTACCCCAGATAACAACATTGGGTTCAGTCCGCTCATTGATAGGGCTACCCAATATCATGGTGTCCAAATGCATTCAGACCCGACTGAGGAATACGTTTTGGTAGATACCTTTGACCATGTTTGTACTGTCCTTTGTGACTGTGCAAAGGTGTAATTAAACATGCACCGGACGTCTTCAAAGACCCTGTCAGGACCAGGATTCTCAATCCTCTAATTGATAAATATAAACCCGCCCCCAGTGATCCCACCTACATTAAAGGTCAGCTCCCTTTAGATTCACTGGTGGTGACCAATGCACGGAAGCGTGCCAACTATCAAACCTCCGGTGATGCTCCACCTCCCGACAAAGAGTCTAAACTACTAGACGCCTCAGGCAAACAAGTTGCCTCTCAGGCAGCTAATCATTGAGAATAGCTAATTCACAAGCATTGCTTGCCAGTCATGATAGGGCTCACTACGACAAGCTCGAGGGCCTAATGCAGCATTTGCCTGGCCAATACAAGGCAAAAGCCCATGGTTTGATTCAGGAGGGCAAGTTAATCACAAACTCGTCCAATAAATGTGCCCTCAATGCCGCAGATAATGCATCTAGATCAATTAACACTAGTGTGTTATTGCGAAGACACTCATGGTTGTGCATTTCTCGTTTCAAACAGGAAGTGCAAACTAATATCCTGAACCAGCCGTTCAATCAGGAACAACTTCTTGGCCCAGCTGTACACACCGCATTGGAGAAGATGAAGAAAGACACGGAGACTGCGAAATCCATGGGAACATTACAGTCGCCATCAACACAAGACTCTTTTTGTCGCTCCTTTTATAGGGGCACATCCAAAAACATCAGCACAGGCACTGCTTCCTCCTCCGATAAAAGCCCCACACAAACATCCCCCCCAACAAGTGATATTTCAGAGGTGGGTACAGGGGAAATAACAGCAAAGGGAGAGGCTGAGGTAGCCACACCCGCATCTCCCCCACTAACAAACAGTGACTTCCCTCCACTCCCTCCAGACCATTCCACTCCTGTCGGAGGGAGACTCTCTCAGTTCCTACCTGTCTGGAATTCCATCCCTACAGACAGGTGAGTAAGACAAATTATCCAGTATGGTTACTGCCTGGAACCTACTGCAACTCCCCCCCCAACATACTGCCCAAACAGCGTCCGATGTCCACGGAACATCTAACTCTTCTCAAACAAGAAGTTCTCTCACTGCTTCAAAAGCACGCAATAGAACCAGTTCCCCTAGAACATCAGGGGTTTACTCCCTGTACTTTCTAATCCCCAAGAAAGACGGTACTCTCAGACCAATACTGGACCTCGGACCTCTCAACTTCTACATACAGTTGATTCACTTTCACATGATCACTCTCCAACAGGTCCTTCCACTGTTGCAACAAGAAGAGTTCCTTGCCACATTAGATCTCAAGGACGCCTACTTCCATATTCCCATACACCCTGCTCACAGGAAATATCTGAGGATCACAGTGGACGGCTGTTAGAAAACCCCGGGCAACCGGGTTAGCAGTCACCCGGTTCTTCCCAACACAAGGGGTAGCTTGGCTCGAGCGGTCGGGGGGTCAGGCACCGTGTTAAGCGTACGTCACACCCTCACAATAACCATGCGTCGTTCCGTTCCAAAAACGACTACACCGTAAAAATTTATGAAAATATCTGTGTTTATCTTGTTTTCTCTTAGTTGCAGGTTAAATAAATAATAACACACTTACAGTACACAAAGCTTCTTCTGTAAAAAGGGTAGGTCAAATAAATAAGCTCAGATCATAAATAATCAATGAATAAATGGATGTGCATAAAATACATAGGCAAATACTGTGAGGGAATAAATACTGTGAGACAATAAATAGGATAAATACAAAGAATACAATACTCTCAATAAATATAAGCCATCAGTACACTTTCAAATCAGGTCACATTTGTGAGGTACTATGGGTTGATTTGGCCCAATCACAGCTTGTGGTTATGTGGATGGCCTGAGGGTGTCTCACCTAGCTTGGATAAGGCTGAGGCTAAAACTGAGGTAGATCAAGGGTAATCTAGGAATCTGGCTCTCCCAAACTACACAACCCCTCACACAGGTCACTGTATCAGTCTCAGTCCACCCCTGGCACCCCCAGGCTGGTCCTAACACCTCTCTAGCCCCTAGGATGGTCTCTTAGGGCTCCACAGGGCCTTAGGCGCCCTCTATTCCACTTACTGCCCTCTTTATGAACTTCCGACTCCGCCGGAGTCGTGTCGACGCCGTGAGGTGGTTCCGGATCAATGTCGGCGGACGGCCTCGGCTCGATGTCGCTGGGCAGCCTCGATTCGATGTCGGTCTCCGGCGTCACAGGGACACGATCTCCCTACTTCCGGGTGTCTCCGGAGTGCGACCTCCACTCCCGACCTCCGGTGCTCTTCCCTTCAGGTTCCGGCGACTCCGGAGTGCGATCTCCACTCCCGACCTCCGGTGCTCCTTTCCTCAGGTTCCGGCGACTCCGGAGTGCGATCTCCACTCCCGACCTCCGGCACGATTCACCTCGGTCTCCGGCGACTCCGGAGGGCGGACTTCACTCCCCCGTCGACACCGCACACTCTACCTCAGGTGACTTCCTCCTCGACCTCTGGTGTCTCCACGACCTCCGTCGGCGCCCTCTCTCGACCTCTGGCGGCTCCGGGTACTACGTCTGCTTTCCAGTCAGCGCCGCTTCTTCACCTCCGGCCCCAGGTCTCTAGGCTTCTCGGCGTCGGACTCCAGGAAGATACCAATAGACAGGTCAGGAACTTGCTGTTCTTTACTTTCAAGGCCTGTTCCAGCTGTTCAGGTCCTTGAGTTGGTTCTTCTTGACTTTATCCCACACAGGGCTCTAGGCTGGGCTCAGTCAGTAGGGACTAGTATCAAGGGTGGGTTTCTGGACCCCACTCCAGGCACAAGTTTCCACCCCTGCTGCCTCACTCCTTCCTCCTTCAGTGTTTTGCTGCTCTCCCTTCACCAGTCAGGTGCCAACTGCCTACTCCAACTGCCAACTCTGAGCTGGCTTCCCAACATTCTAAACCTGCCTCACACTGTCACAGGGTTCTAGAATGTTCTGGAAGGTACTAGTAGGCTCCAGTGATGTCACAGGTGACAATGGGTGGCCACCATTTTGTGTTTCAGGCCCTCAGACAGAAGTTCCAGGGGTAGGGAAAATGGCTCCCTGACCCTGCATCAACACTAAAAAGTCTGGTGGTTCCCAAAAAGGAAAAATACTAACCGGGTTTGAGGCAAAAGTGGGACAAAATAACTAATGAGGAGGAGGGACCACCCAAAGGGCTGACAGGTCTAACACGCGTCCCCCCCCCCCCCCCCCCCAGCTGAAAGTGGGGAGAGCTACCCAACCCCTTGGGAGTTCTCATCACTAAGGCGGAAATACCTTGAGAGACCGTCTGCATTGGCGTGGTCCACTCCAGGCCGATGTTCCACCTGAAAGTCCATTCCCTGTAGGGAGATAGACCACCTTAGCAACTTGGGATTCTCCCCCTTCATCTGCATCAGCCAACGAAGGGTTCTGTGGTCGGTCTGAACTAGGAAGTGCGTGCCAAACCGGTATGGCCGCAGCTTCTTCAGAGCCCATACCACTGCAAAGGCTTCACGCTCTATTGCACTCCACTTCTGTTCCCTGGGAAGTAGTCTCCGGGATAGGAAGACCACGGGTTGATCCAGACCCTCTTCATTGAGTTGCGATAACACTGCCCCAATGCCATGTTCCGATGCATCCGTCTGGACAATGAACTCCTTGGAAAAGTCTGGGGCCCGTAGGACCGGGGCCTCGCACATGGCTTGCTTCAGTTTTACAAAGGCCTGCTGACAAGCCTCCGTCCAGACTACCCGTCGAGGTTGTTTCTTGGACGTAAGCTCCGTGAGGGGGGCCACAATGGTACCGTATCCCTTCACGAAGCGGCGGTAATATCCGGTGAGGCCCAGAAAAGCTCAGACCTCAGTCTGAGTCTTGGGGGGTTCCCAGGCCATGATGGCCTCGATCTTCGCCTGGAGGGGTTGCACCGCTCCCCTACCCACCAAGTGTCCAAGGTACACTACCGACCCCTGCCCGATCTGGCACTTAATGGCCTTGATCGTTAAACCAGCTTGTCTCAGGGCCTGGAGAACAGCTTGCAGGTGACGCAAGTGATCCTCCCAGCTGTTACTGAAGACGGCTATGTCATCCAGATAAGCAGCAGAGAAACTCTCCATTCCAGTGAGGATCTGGTTCACCAGACGCTGAAACGTGGCAGGTGCGTTCTTGAGCCCAAAGGGCATCACACAGAACTGGTAGTGGCCTTTGGGCGTGGAGAAGGCTGACCTTTCCCTAGCTCCGTCAGTCAGAGAGATCTGCCAGTACCCAGAAGTAAGGTCAAAGGTACTTCGATATTGGGCAGCTCCCAGCCGGTCAATCAATTCATCCGCCCTTGGGATCGGATGAGCATCAGTCTTGGTTACTGAGTTCAGTCCCCGGTAGTCCACACAGAACCTCAGTTCTGGTTGGGCACCCGGTGGTGCGGCTTTTGGTACTAGCACCACCGGACTGGACCAGGGGCTGCTGGAAGGTTCGATCACTCCTAGCTCCAGCATCTTAGTGACTTCACTGTGAATGCTGGCCTTCACCTTGTCTGACATCCGGTAGATCTTGGACTTCACAGGTGGGCTGTCTCCTGTGTCCACATCATGGACGCACAGGTGAGTCCTACCCGGAACAAGGGAGAACAACGAAGAGTACTGTCCCAGGACCTGGCGGCAGTCCTCCTGCTGTTTAGGAGTTGGAGATGGGGAGAGAATCACTCCCTCCACCGACCCATCCTTCTCTTGAGACGTAAACAAATCGGGGAGAGGCTCGCTTTCCACGTCCTCTGCTCCGTCAGTCACCATCATCAAAATGACTTCGGGCCTCTCGTGGTGGGGTTTAAGGCGGTTGGCATGCAGCACCCGTAGGGGCTGACGAGGGGTCTTAAGATCCACCAAGTAGGTAGCCTTACCCTTCTTCTCCAATACCTCAAAGGGTCCTGACCAGCGATCCTGGAGGGCGCTAAGCTCTCCTGGTTCGATCACCCACACCTTCTGGCCAGGCTCCAATTCCACCGGGTGAGCGTTGTGGTCATACCACGCCTTCATTACTGCTTGGCTGGCCTCCAAGTTGTCAGAAGCTTGCTTCCACAACTTAGCCATTTGGCTTCGGAAGGCCAGCATGTAGCTCACCACGTCCTGGGGAAGCTTTCTGGGAGTTCTTTCCCATCCGTCTCTCACCAGGCTGAGAGGTCCACGCACAGGGTGCCCATACAAAAGCTCGAAGGGGCTGAAGCCCACTCCCTTCTGTGGCACTTCCCTGTAGGAAAACAATAGACAGGGTAGGAGGACGTCCCATTTCCTCCGCAGGCTTTCAGGCAGACTTCTGATCATGCCTTTCAAGGTTTTGTTAAACCTCTCCACCAGACCATTGGTCTGGGGGTGGTAAGGAGTTGTGAACCGGTAGGTCACTCCACACTCCTTCCACATGGCCCGCATGTATGCTGACATGAAGTTGGTCCCCCTGTCGGACACAACTTCCTTGGGAAAACCCACTCGGGTAAAGATTCCCATCAGGGCCCTAGCCACAACAGGTGCTGTAATGGTCCTTAGAGGTATAGCCTCTGGGTACCGTGTGGCATGATCCACCAGAACCAGGATAAACCTGTGACCAGCTGTAGTAGGCGGATCTAATGGACCTACAATGTCGATGCCCACCCTTTCAAAGGGGGTGCTAACAACAGGAAGTGGTTCCAGGGGAGCTTTCAGCTTCACCCCTGTTTTCCCACTGGCTTGGCAAGACACACATGTCCGGCAGTAGGTGTCGGACGACACTTTCATTTGAGGCCAATAAAAGTGTGGGACAAGACGGGCGAAGGTCTTGTCTTGCCCCAGGTGTCCTGCCAAGGGGATCTCGTGAGCCAATTCCAGTAGGAAGGCTCGGTAACGTTGAGGGACTACTAAGGCTCGTGACGATCCATGTAGGGGTGCCTTGGGTTCACTGTAGAGGAGGCCATCCTCCCAGTAAAGGTTGTAGTTCCCCTCAACGTTCCCTGCTGCCTGGGCTTCGGCCTGTCTCCTCAGTCCCTCAAGGGTAGGACACTCCCTCTGGCCCTTGCAGAATTCCTCCCTGGTCGGCCCTCCCTCCACGTGCCACTCGGCCGGGATGGGTAGGTCCTCCAGTTTGGTAACATCCCCCACCGCGGACTCCTGGTCCACCACCTCCGGTGGCCTATCCGTCACACGGGGCGCGGATGCCGAGGCAGGCTCCTCCTGTCCTCGGTTCTTCCCTTGGTCGGCAGCCGGCTGTGCCTTTGTTCCAGGCTCCAGTCGAAACAAACTCCCTCTCCGGGTAGTCGCGGACCCTGTGCTAACACAGGCCCAGTCAGGTGTACCCAGTATCTCAGCATGAGTCCGGTATTCCACCTCCTTCCAAGCATTGTGCTCCATGTCATTCCCCAGTAGACAATCGACCGGCACGGCAGGGCTTACGGCAACTCGAAGTGAACCTGCAACCCCCTCCCATTCAAAGGGAACCTCGGCCACCGGATAGTGGCCGGTTCTGCCGTCAGCCATCGCGGCTGGGTGGAGTACATCGGGAATTACCTGCTCTGGAGACACCAGTTGGCTACGTACCATAGTCATACTGGCTCTTGTGTCTCTCAGAGCCTCCCCTCTTTGGCCGTTGATGGTGACCCACTGCCCATACTTTATGGTATTTGCGGGCACCTGGATCTTAGGAACCATCTCCCGTTCTCCCAGGGACACTAAAGTGACACCCGCCCACTCCCTTCCCTTAGTTAAGGGCATCTCCTCCCCGAGCACTACACTAGCTACTCCGGGGGCCTTTCCTCCAATGGGAGGGGGTGGTCTTTTCGGGCACTTCGCATCTCCCTTATAGTGTCCGACGCCACCGCACTCGAAGCAATGGACAACCCTTGGCTGCTGACTCTGGCCAGGATTAGGGTTTCTGGGTGGGTTAGCCCTAGGGGTGAATCCTGTTCCCTTTCCTTGGAAGTTATTTTGGGGGCCTTTAGAGAACTCCTTTTTCTTTTCCCCTCCCTCTTTCTTCTGGGGGTCGCCCTGTCCGGCCTTTTGAGTATCCCCTCCTGTCCCCCTTGTGGACACCCGGGTACTAGCCAAAATGTCCGCCTCCTCAGCAAGCTTCCGGGGATTGGTCAGCTTGCTATCCACCAGGTTTTGACGCAGTTCAGGGAAGCATTTTTCGAGCAGGTGTTCCTTCAACATTAAATCAAACAACCCCTCGTAGTCTCTCACCTCACTGCCCTGAATCCAACCCTCTAATGCCTTCTTTGCATAGTCCAGGAAATCCACCCAATTCTGTGTGCCCAGTTTGTGGCTACCCCGGAACTTCTGTCTGTACTTCTCGGGTGTTAGTCCAAACTTTCTTACGAGCGCCACTTTCATGGTGGGGTAGTGGGTCTGCTCATCCGGCTCTAGTGCCAATAATGCATCCCTACCAGCTGGAGGCATGTATTTGTACAATCCCCCTCCCCAGTACTTCTCTGGCACCCCATGGGCCCTTAAGGAGACCTCATAGGCCGCTAGCCACTTGGCAATATCATCCCCTGCACTATAGCTAGCTACTATGTCTTTTGGCAGATAGGGTTTGGGTTCCCTGGTGATTTCTTTGTCTTTGCTGCCACCATTAGGAACAGTGTGTGCCCCGACTTGTAGGATCTGGAGATCTATTTCCCTCAGCCTCAACTCGTGAGCCATCCTCTGTCCCTCCTTCTCTTTCTCCAGCTCCGCCAACTTCCATGTGAGCTGTCTTTTCTCCCTCCGGTCAGTTAATTCTACTTCTGATAAGCCACCGCTAGAGACAGTGCTGCCCTTCCTGGAAAGTGTTCTGGGCCCCGCTAACAGGTTCCCCACCTCAGGTTGGTACAACCCAGCCCCCTCTTTAACAGGCTCTCCATCTCTGTCCTCCTGCTCAGCCTTACCTTCTCGTCGTGCCTCCCCCCCCCAAGCCCTCAAGCTGGTCTGGAGTTCACCCTTCTTGGCACCTTGGGGACAATACACCCCCTCTCTCTGACAAAACTCTCTGAGTTGGGCCACAGTATAAGTTTCCAGGTCTTCCAACACAAACTCCATTTTGCCCACTCAGATTAGAAGACAGGTGTTTACAGAAGCTATGCAGGGGGGTACCTTTTGTAATACCTCCTCCCTCCTCCCACCACCAGAGTAAATTTGGAAAAAACAAAACTCAGAATTAGGAAGTCCGCTTTGAGAAATCTCCCGGTGTAGGCCTATGGACTACCCACAGTTATTGTCGAGTGGACGCAAGCACAGCTCTATCCCACCGCTGAACACCAATTATGTTAGAAAACCCTGGGCAACCGGGTTAGCAGTCACCCGGTTCTTCCCAACACAAGGGGTAGCTTGGCTCGAGCGGTCGGGGGTCAGGCACCGTGTTAAGCGTACGTCACACCCTCACAATAACCATGCGTTCATCCGTTCCAAAAACGACTACACCGTAAAAATTTATGAAAATATATCTGTGTTTATCTTGTTTTCTCTTATTTGCAGGTTAAATAAATAATAACACACTTACAGTACACAAAGCTTCTTCTGTAAAAAGGGTAGGTCAAATAAATAAGCTCAGATCATAAATAATCAATGAATAAATGGATGTGCATAAAATACATAGGCAAATAAATACTGTGAGGGAATAAATACTGTGAGACAATAAATACTGTGAGACAATAAATAGGATAAATACAAAGAATACAATACTCTCAATAAATATAAGCCATCAGTACACTTTCAAATCAGGTCACATTTGTGAGGTACTATGGGTTGATTTGGCCCAATCACAGCTTGTGGTTATGTGGATGGCCTGAGGGTGTCTCACCTAGCTTGGATAAGGCTGAGGCTAAAACTGAGGTAGATCAAGGGTAATCTAGGAATCTGGCTCTCCCAAACTACACAACCCCTCACACAGGTCACTGTATCAGTCTCAGTCCACCCCTGGCACTCCCAGGCTGGTCCTAACACCTCTCTAGCCCCTAGGATGGTTTCTTAGGGCTCCACAGGGCCTTAGGCGCCCTCTATTCCACTTACTGCCCTCTTTATGAACTTCCGACTCCGCCGGAGTCGTGTCGACGCCGTGAGGCGGTTCCGGATCGATGTCGGCGGACTGCCTCGGCTCGATGTCGCTGGGCAGCCTCGATTCGATGTCGGTCTCTGGCGTCACAGGGACACGATCTCCCTACTTCCGGGTGTCTCCGGAGTGCGACCTCCACTCCCGACCTCCGGTGCTCTTCCCTTCAGGTTCCGGCGACTCCGGAGTGCGATCTCCACTCCCGACCTCCGGCACGATTCACCTCGGTCTCCGGCGACTCCGGAGGGCGGACTTCACTCCCCCGTCGACGCCGCACACTCGACCTCAGGTGACTTCCTCCTCGACCTCTGGTGTCTCCACGACCTCCGTCGGCGTCCTCTCTCGACCTCTGGCGGCTCCGGGTATGACGTCTGCTTTCCAGTCAGCGCCGCTTCTTCACCTCCGGCCCCAGGTCTCTAGGCTTCTCGGCGTCGGACTCCAGGAAGATACCAATAGACAGGTCAGGAACTTGCTGTTCTTTACTTTCAAGGCCTGTTCCGGCTGTTCAGGTCCTTGAGTTGGTTCTTCTTGACTTTATCCCACACAGGGCTCTAGGCTGGGCTCAGTCAGTAGGGACTAGTATCAAGGGTGGGTTTCTGGACCCCACTCCAGGCACAAGTTTCCACCCCTGCTGCCTCACTCCTTCCTCCTTCAGTGTTGTGCTGCTCTCCCTTCACCAGTCAGGTGCCAACTGCCTACTCCAACTGCCAACTCTGAGCTGGCTTCCCAACATTCTAAACCTGCCTCACACTGTCACAGGGTTCTAGAATGTTCTGGAAGGTACTAGTAGGTTCCAGTGATGTCACAGGTGACAATGGGTGGCCACCATTTTGTGTTTCAGGCCCTCAGACAGAAGTTCCAGGGGTAGGGAAAATGGCTCCCTGACCCTGCATCAACACTAAAAAGTCTGGTGGTTCCCAAAAAGGAAAAATACTAACAGGGTTTGAGGCAAAAGTGGGACAAAATAAATAATGATGAGGAGGGACCACCCAAAGGGCTGACAGGTCTAACAACGGCCAACACTATCAATTCAAGGTTCTCCCATTCGGAGTAACCACAGCACAGTCTTCACAAAGTGTCTTGCAGAAGTAGCCGCACACTTGCGAAGAAAGCAGATTCATGTGTTTCCATACCTGGACGACTGGCTCATAAAAGTCAAGTCACACAGTCTGCGTATTCACCACACTCACCAAACAATTCAGCTGCTACATGACTTGGGGTTCACAATCAACCACACCAAATCACATCTACAGCCCTCCTACATACATCAGTATCTAGGGGCCACAATAGACACTTCCAGAGCTATAGCATACCCCAATCCAGCCAGGATAGCCAGTATGCAAACCCTCATCACACAATTTCAACCCCAACACTCCCTCCCAGCTAGAGTGTTTATGCAGCTCATAAGAATGATGGCATCTTGCATTTTCCTAGTACCGTATGCAAGACTACAGATGCGCCCCTTACAAGAATGCTTAGCACGTCCGTGGAACCGGGCTCAAGGTAAACTTCCAGATCTGGTGTTGGTGGACAGCAGCACACATTGCTCTCTGCAGTGGTGGAACACACACACAACCTCTACAAAAGGGCGGCTGTTCCTAGAGCCAGTTCCACAAATAGTGCTAACAGCGGAAGCATCCCTCATCGGCTGGGGAGCCCATCTCCTAAACCACACAATACAGGGCAGATGGACCACTCAACAAAAAGTGCTCCACATCGATCGCCTAGAATTACTGGCAATATTTATAGCGTTAAAAGCATTCCAAGCATATCTCCTCAACCAGACTGTCCTAGTCCGCACAGACAATATGGCAGCAATGTATTGCATACAGAAACAAGGAGGAACACATTCTTTGCAACTGTCTCTTCTAGCGCAAAGCATATGGAAATGGGCCATTCCGCAGAACATACATCTTCTGGCAGAACACCTTCCAGGAGTCTACAATCACATTGCGGATCTCTTAAGTAGTCAGTCACAGCAGATACACGAATTGGAACTTCATCCTCAAGTTCTTCAACCTTTTTTCCAAATGTGGGGCCAACCAGACAAGGATCTGTTCGCCACACACACAAACGCAAAATCCCTAACCTTGGCCGCCAGGTTTCCACACCCGTTGTCCAAGGGCAATGCAATATGGATTAACTGGTCAGGCAAATTTGCCTACGCTTTACCGCCTCTCCCACTCATTCTGCTAGTAGTACGCAAGCTCAAGCAACAGTCTCTCAAAATGATCCTGGTTGCCCCGACATGGGCACGGCAACCATGGTTCACAACACTCCTCAAACTCTCGGTAGTTCCACACCATAAGCTATGTCTCACCGCAAAACTGCTGACGCAGAACCATGGAGAGATGAGGCACCCAGATCCAGCACAGCTAAATCTAGCAATCTGGCTCCTGAAGTCCTAGAGTTAGGTTATCTAAACCTCCCACCCGACTGTATGAACATTATCAAAGAGGCCAGACGCCCTACTACTAGAGCTTGCTATGCAGCCAAATGGAAGCGATTTGTCATTTACTGCAATAGCAACAAAATTGACCCGCTACATGCTTCCATTCAAAACATCATCTTCTATTTACTACATTTACAAAGATGTAATCTTGCATGCTCATTACATCTGGCTGCCCTTGCCGCTTACCTACAAAACAGACCACATTTGTCATTGTTTAGAGTACCTGCTATCAAAGCCTTTATGGAAGGCCTTAAAAGAATAATTCCACCCAGACTGCCACCCTCTCCGGTGTGGATCCTAAACATTGTTCTTACTAGACTCATGGGTCCCCCATTTTAGCCTTTACACAAATGTGAATTACAGTTCCTTACATGGAAAGTAGCTTTCCTTGTTGTAATCACCTCTCTCAGGAGAGTAAGTGAGAGCCAGGCTTTAACCATACAAGAACCAATCTTACAAATACATTGTAACAAAGTGGTTCTTAGAACAAATCCAAGATTCCTTCCAAAAGTAATCTCTGCTTTCCATCTTAATCAATCGGTAGAGTTACCAGTGTTTTTCCAAAACCCTGATTCTGTAGCGGGGAGAGCTCTTCACACACTTGACGTCAAAAGAGCTTTACTTTATTACATCGACCGGACTAAAGCCTTAAGAAAAACAAAACAACTGTGTGTAGCTTTCTCTCCACCTCATAAAGGCAACCCCATCTCCAAAGCTGGGATTGCCAGGTGGATAGTCTGATGCATTCAAATATGCTACAAGAAAGCAAAACGCACATTAACAATTCCCCCTAGAGCGCATTCAACACGCAAACTAGGGGCTTCCATGGCATTCTTAGGGAACATGCCCCTAGAAGACATTTGTAAGGCAACAACATGGTCTACTACATACACCTTCACCAAACACTATTGTGTAGATGTGCAGGCGAACCACCACTAGGGGAGACACTGCTGTACAGTCTATGCACAAGTATGAATTCTGCAGCTCATATGCCTCGAACGGAAAATGCTACTTACCAGTATGCATCTGTTCTTGGCATGTAGAGCTGCAGAGATTCATACGCCCACCCGCCTCCCCGGAACCTATATCTGTTCCAGTATTATCTTATTTAGATACATTCAGATGGACATCTTTTCTGTTTCTTACAAACTTCATCATTTCCCATCATGTCGAAAAACAATCTGAGGATGGAGTCTATGCCCATGCGCACTATCGTCCAAGGGAGGAGTCCCCTATCTTGTGACTACAAAAGACTTCTTCCAAGACAACAGCAAGGTGCAAGCATCCGAGCCCAACACCAGATGGCGATCTAGGCACACGTATGAATCTCTGCAGCTCTACATGCCAAGAACAGATGCATACTGGTAAGTAGCATTTTTCTTAAAAAAATGATTTTGTCTTTGTGGTCCTCCATACTCCAAGCCCCCTTCCCCACCTCCTTTCCTCGACACAAGCCGCTCTTGTGTAGTATGTCACATGTGTGGCACTTTATAAAGTATACACTTGTGCAAGGGATGGGATGCTTTATAAAGCTACTTGCCCAATAAAAAAGAAAACCAATTACTTTTAGGTCTGTCCTGAGCCCTATTCCTTGTGGCTAGTACTCAAAGAGGAATGAGAGGTGTCACTCTACCATGAAAACCGTGAAGAATACCATCCTTATAACTCCTTGGACTGGATTTGAGTGATGCCAGTGAACTGGACACTTCTCCAGATAGTGGCATGCTTTCTCCCCCTACCGTGCCTATGGAGGAGGGATCTTCATTTGCAGTGGTGGTGCCAAGGGTGGCTTAAGTCCTGGACCTTAGTTTGTGGTGCTGCTATTTCCACTCTCTGTGGTATACCGTTCTGTAGGTGCTGTCTACGATCCCGGAGGAGGCCCGAGCCATGCTCTCTCTGGCTGTATCCGATGGGGGAGGATGCAGCTAAGTTCCACATTGAATGTGGACTACACACCACCGACTGACTAGGCAGGGCAGTTTCGTCGACAGTGGCCATGCAGTGTCATGCCTGGTTGAGTACTACTGGCTTTTCTGGGGGATGTCCAGACATCACTCATGGAATTGCTCTTTGATGGTTCCATTCTCTTCAGAGACTAGGTGGATTAGGCACTTGAGCACTTTAAGGTCAGCAGAGCTACAGCCAGATCTTTCGGCCTTTACATGAACCATCTACACCCTCAATCTTCCTTTTGCTCCTTTCCTGGTCACTGGAGGGATGTACAGCTGCATCCTTACCCGCCCTGCCACCACAGCACACCAGCTTTCCAACCTCTGTGTGACTACCGGCCCTGTGGGTCGGGTAGCCACTGATCCGGTCAGTCCAGTGCCCCCCACAACATCCGCAGCCTCCAAATTCGCTTAGTCTGCTCATACACCATCATGGGCACCCAGTGGTTGGCAGGATTCGCTGTCACCTTCCCTACCGGCAGTCCAAAACATCAGACAGGTGGGTTTCGCAGATTGTCTTAAGGGCTGACTCACTCTCAGACTCTTCCTTTCATCTGAGCTGTTCTTATGTGTCGTTTTGGGCCTATCCTCCTGAACAGCGAGTCCAGGATATTCAGACTATTATTCTGATGTTACAGCCTCTATCCTGGATTTCGATGAGACTGACTGCTGGGCCTCATGCATCCTGCTGGGGATGCGGGCCCATTGGCATAGGTGTGGGCTCTGCAGTGGGGCCTGAAGATTTAGTGGGTGCAGCTTCAGGGGAATCTCTTCTGCCTGGTCCAGATCTTGGAAGGAACTGCAAAGGACCTGTAGTGGTGACTTACGATCCGCAATTGGTGCAGCGGCAGACCCCTCTCCCTTCCCCAACCAGATTTGAGAGTAATGACAGATGCGTCACTCCTGGGATGGGGCGGTGTCCATGAGGGAGCAGTCGAGATAAGAAGACTCTAGTCTCTGGCGGAATCCGGACTCCACATCAACCTGTTGGAGTTCTGAGCGAAATGATTGGCATTGAAAGCTTTTCTACCCACCATCCAGTGAAGGTTAAGGCAAGTGCTCACAGACATCACCACCACCATGTGGTACTGCAGCAAACTGGACCGGGTGTTGTCTTTGACCATTGTCAGGAGGCTCTACATCTCTGGGCATGGCTAGAACAGCATGGCGATTCCCTGGGGGTTCAACCTCTGGCAGGATCTCTGAACACCTGACTGACAAACTCAGCTGTAGTTCCATTGCGGATCATGAATGGAGTCTTCATCCGGAGGTGGTGCTAGGTCTCTTTCAGCAGTGGAGAGAAACCTTGGTTAGATCGGTTAACTACCGATGAAACCGTGCCTTGTCAGCTGGAGTTTCCAAGGCGGCTCTTGCTCAGAGATGCTTTTTGTCTCTAGTGGAGCTCAGGCCTCCTGTACTCCTTCCCGCCCATAACACTCCTGCTCAGAGTTCTAAAGAATATCCGGAACAACTGGGTCCAAGTCATCCTTGTGGCTCTGGGTTGAGCACTAAGAGTCTGGTTTTCCGATCTCTTGAGCATGGCCATCAGTCCCCCGATCAGGCTGTCCCTTCAGAAGGATCTTCTGTCGCAGCAGCATGTGAGGGTTCTCCACCAGAACCTGTCAACGCTCCGCCTTCTTGCATGGGAATAAAGCGGTGACAGTTGACCGCTCTCAACCTTCTTCAAGTTTGTAATGTTATCATGGCAGCCAAGCACCCCTCCGCCAAGACTGTGCACTCCTGCAGTTGAGGAAAATTTGTAGCATGGTGTACAGAAAGACAAATAGATCCCCTTTCTGTCCCACTTTCTCAGTTTCTCAATTTCATCCTTTTTCCTTGCCCGACAGGACTGTGCTCTGGGCACTCTCGCTGTAATTTCAGCTTTTCTGGAGTTGCCTGATCGGCCACACCTCTTAAAATAAACTATTGTAAATAAGTTTCTGAAAGGTTTACAACATTTATTTTCACCTTCTCCCTGTATTATGCCCCAGTGGGACCTCATTCTAGTTCTTATTTTCCGTAAGTGCGCTCCACTTTGAGCACAATTGTCTGCTCAGGCTCCTTACCATTAAGTTACCTTTTCCGGGGCTAGAACATCTGCCCGAAGGGTCAGTGAGCTTTAGGCCTTGTCATCTAATGCTCCTTATCTGAACATCTAAGCAGGGAAACTGGTGCTTTGTATGAGAGCTCGCTTTCTCCCAAAATTGGTCACTCCATTTCACGTAGGCCAATCCTTCCCTCTGCTTACATTTTACGCTTCGTCTCATCCCTCCAAAGAAGAGGAGCAACTTCACCGGTTGGACCCAAAAAAAGCATTGCAGTTGTACCTTGATTGCACGCACACGGGAATTCCGGATGGACGACCAACTCTTCATGGAGTATGTCAGAGCGATGAAAGGACCGGCTTTACAAAAGAGGACCAACTCACGATGGATCGTGCTGTTAAAATTTACTACACATTGGCTAGGAAGCAATTCCCTGAGTGTTAACGTACTCATTCCACCAGAGTTAAACCTGCAACCACTGCGTTGGCTCGCAGAGTCCTGGTGCTGAACATCTGCCAGACAGCTACGTGGGCTTCTCTGAACACGTTTACCAAGCACTACTGTCTGAACAGTCGTGTCTGTAGAGAGGGGCACTTTGCCAAATTAGTCCTGCAGAACTTTTTCGTGTGAAAATTGGTCCACAGACCCACCTCTAGGGAGGATTTGCTTGGGTATCTATTCTAAGATCAGGAATCTCTGGTTAAAAGTCTCTATCAGATTAACCTGTTACTTTCGGTAACCCCTTATCTGTCTAGCTGCAGATTCCTTACCAACCCACCCATCCTCCCAGCTATGCGAATTAATTTACCCTTTCAGGGCCCTAGTTTTCCACACCATTTGTCAATGTACTTCGTGGCTCCGCGCTTATGGTGTGGAAAGTCGTGAAAGTAACTGACGTCCGCAGGCTTGGGTGGCGACTGTAGGCACCGCGTGCATCTCTTAGTGCAGACAATGCTACGCTGAGCCATATGACACCAGCTACCGTCGCGCAGGGGTACTGCTCAAGAAAAATTTCCGGATCCAGTCTGATGCCTGGGTATAATTTTAAGGTTCGAAATCTGCAGCTAGATTGTCTCTTCCAGACAAGGCATTACAGAAGGTAAGTAACTTGTTCAATGCAGACTGAGCTCAAAATATTTTTCAACCGCATAATAGAGCCTTTGCATTAATGAATGATGTATACAAGTTTGAATTACTTGTACATAAGGATACAAATCTTGCCTTAGCTGAAGACCGTCCACTTTCAGATCCATCTTGCTGTATATTGGATGTTAAAAGGCATATTCTGTAGGGGATTGTGCCTACGTGTCCAGAGGACAAAATAATGCAAACTTGTTGTCCTTTACCAAAAACAATATGACCTGGACATTGCGCAATTGGAATTCTCCATACTTTTGTCGTCCAAGTAATTTTAAAAGTGGCTGTCTCGGCTGAACACAACCCAGAAATCCACAACTTGTACTCCAAACTGATCGGCTAGTGTTTTAATTCTGTAACCTTGAAGGTGTGCGTACTAAAGGTGCGTCCTGCAGCTCAGCCACCAGTGCAGCTTTTTTTATTGAGATTTGATAGTGTGTTCACAGTGTGCAGGGTTATTGCATAAATGTAGAATCTTAACCCTTTGTAGGGCTTTTTAATGGAATGGACCTAGAACAAATATAAATGGATGATTTTATTTTTCCAACCCTATCCTTGCCAGTTTTTGCAGGTGAAAGGTACCTCCCACCAGGAGCCATACAATCTCTCATAAGATCTCTTACGAATGTGAATCCGAAGGAACAGGGTATTATCACATCCGTGCAATCTTTAGATTCTTAATTGACAAATGTGTTCTGTGTTTTGAACTTGATAGGCTGTGTTTGCTTTGACAGCCACTACTAATCTAGTGGAAAGTACATTTTACATTGAATATGAAAGACAAAAAAAACTAATATTTGGGTTAGATGTTCCATTTTCTAGCAAAATCTTATTTGTTTAGGAAATACAATGCATTTGACAAAGAAGGTTTAGATTTATTCAAATTAATCTTCTCTTTTCTCTAATAGTGTCCTGCAATAGACTATACTAGGCACACGCTTGATGGGGCTGCTTGTCTTCTGAATAGCAATAAATATTTCCCAAGCAGGTAAAGCTTATAATAAATCTCAGCATGTTTCCTGTTTGTTTGCTGTATAATACACCAACCTTTTGTTGGGTTTACAACTTTCATTTTAAGTGTTGCACTTTTTAGCGAAATATAGACTGTGAGCTTTACTGTTAGTCTGCTTAATTAAGAATAAATAAGACATAGGAAATAAAAGGGCCTTTAGTGTATACCTGCTTCGTTGCCACACTAGTGAAACTGTTTTGTTAAAACAGTTATACTGTACCTCATTTGTCTTGTGCTGTAGTAGGCCTAGTTTATTAGTACAACTCCTGTAGAGACAACCAATTGTAGCTTCTAGATATGAAGGGAAGTCCAAAGATTGGTATTTCTTTATTTTTGCAGTTGTACGGGAGACACACTGGCAACAATTGCATAACTTTGAGACATTGGCCTATAAGTGTAATGTTTATGAAGTAAATCATTTCATATAATACATAAAAATCTTTAAGCACTTGTTGGTCAGGGTCCCAGGTACACAATTAAGCCTCTGCTAAAACTACCTGCAAGTGTGTGATTTCAGTTTGCACCACCCTTGAAGTTTTTTAAATACTCACAAGGTTATCCATATTCATTTCTGCAAGCTCCCCTGTTGCTACATTCAACCCTCCACTCAGCACCATTTTAACACCATACTAAGTTGGAATAAAATTCTCTAGTCCAGAATTTGTTCATTAATATAGCTTTTTGCATTCCTGAATTTAGCTTAGATGCTAAAAAATGTATGGGAACATGACCTGCCTACATTATTTGGTTTTACGTCTTGGACACAAATCCTGAAACAACCAATCGGGGTGATATAAATGTCATGAATCTCCTGAAGTGTGCTAATTTATTGTTTGTGCTTGTAAATAGTTGATGGTAGAGTGACTGGTTTTCAGTGTCAATGGATTCTCTCCGATAATCGTAAACCGTAGAATATCTCCACACACTTCGTATCCCTGGAAACAATGATACCATTAACTGAGAACTAAGATATCTGAGACTTATTTATGGATTCCTTCCCTTAGAATCACCCTCAGGCGTCAGAGTGAATCCGGAGAATTTTTCTTCAGCAGTACCCCTGCGCGCCCGTAGTTGGCGTTGGTCGCCTTCGCGTTCGTCGTTGGTGTCGTGATCACTGTAATGACGTCGCGGTATCTACTTAGATGCCACCCCTGCGCGCTGACGTCAGTTCTTTCTTTTTCTGCGCCAGCCAGTGCAGATCCGGAAAGAGTCCTTTTTTGACTGTCTTTTTTATTTATTTTTATTTGTTTATTTTCTTTACATCTTTTTTGAGTCGTTCGACTCCTGGTGCACAGGGATGTTGCATCGACGGACCTGCTTCAAGACTTGTGGCTCATGCCACAAGCTGATGTCGGTGAAGGACCCACATCTAGTGTGCCTCTTGTGTCTGGAGTGCGACCAGGACCCGAAGTTGCGCTCACTGTCAGGCTGTGGCCCGAAGTCTTTGCAGGAGCTGTCCCGAAAGCTTCTGGAGGCCCGGCAGTCGTCTCGGCAACTGCCGGGCCCTGAGGTCGCAGAGCCATCGCCACCATTCCTCGTCTTCGGGTAAGTGTAATCACAAAAAAAAGGCGAAGAAGCAGTCGTTCTCCTGGTCCGTCGGCCAACACGACGCGGGTTGCGGAAGGTAGTAACCCGACTCCATCTGTTGGGCCGACTCCGAGCCTCCCTCCCTTCCACCGAAGCTGGTGCAACCCCAGTCCAACTTCGTAGTTTTTACGAAGCCCTCCACTCCATCTTTTGGCAGCTCGACTCTGCTAGCTTGCCTTCGGGCTCTGCTGACTCGGCTGGGGGTTCTAGGCCTTCGAGACCGGCGAGCCCCCAGGGATCCAGACCTGGATCCTGATCGGCACCGGTCGGCCTTACGACACCTCAGGCGCTGAATCCATTGACACATCCGCCCCCTCTGATGCCGGTTGTGTCCCTAACAGAGGTCGACCCCAGCCTCTCCCTCAGATCCTGGGCTACCCAATTTTCCGCTCCCGACACCCTACCCCCGAGAGCTTGGTGATCCAAGCCTCTGCTTCCAAGGGCGCATTCCCTACTGCTCCACCTGATGGGGAATCCAAGAAGCTGGACCATTTTGGGAAGATTTTTCCTCCGCCAGCTTACAACTATGGTTGGTGAACATCGCATGTCTCTTGGGCCATAACTCTCATTGTGTGTGGGACACGGTCGAGAAGGTGCTGCCACAGTGCCTGGAGGAGGCCTGGGCCGTACTCTCCTGAGTGGTTGCGGAAGGGAGAGACGCAGCCAAGTTGGCGTTGCGATGTGGACTGGACATCGCCGATTCACTAGGCAGGACGATTTCAACGTTGGTAGCCCTGCAACACTACGCGTGGCTGAGGTCCACTGGCTTCTCGGGTGATGTCCAATCAACACTTTTGGACCTGCCCTTTGATGGGCGACGCTTGTTTGGCAACAAAGCGAACAACGCGCTCTAGCTCTTTAAGGATTCCATTGCGACAGCCAGATCCTTGGGCCACACTATCACCTCTCGCCTCGCTCAGTCTGCTTTTTGCTCCTTTCGTGGCTGTGGAAGGGGTTCCCCCCTCTACGTTCCACCCAGAGTCACAGGCCTGTGCAAGCTGTCCAGCCTCTGCGCGACTAGGGACGTGGGACCTAGTGTGATGGGTCTGGTGGCCAGCGGGCGGGTCAGCCAGTCTACCAGCGTACCCACCCCCTGCAGCAGCCTCCAAGCCCTCCTAGTCTGACTTTTCAGGGCCACCAGTTGCCAGGATCTGTCATCACCTCCCCCACTGACAAACCATCACGTCGGACAGGTGGGTTTTGCAGATAGTCTGAAGGGGCTACTCCCTCCCCTTTGAGACTAGCCATCCATCCATGCCACCTCAATCCTATTGCATGTCGGATCTCTTGGCCCTTCTCAGTCAGGAAGTTGCCTCTCTTGGCCAAGGGAGCCATCACGCATGTTCCTGTGCCAGAAGTAGGTCTTGGTTGTTATTCCCACTACTTTCTGGTACCCAAGAAGGACTAAGGCCTGCGTCCTATCTTCGATCTCGGGGGCGTCAACCGCTTCCTCCGAAAGGAGAAGTGCAAAATGTTGACACTGTCTCAGGTCCTGTCTGCCCTCGACCCTGGAGACTGGGTGGTAGCGTTGGACTTGCAGGACGCCTATTTTCACATCCCCGTCTTGCCTGCCCACCAGCGTTACCTTCGGTTCACGGTAGGCCACGAGCATTTTCATTTCACTGTGCTCCCCTTTGGCCTTACCAGCGCCCCTCGGGTGTTCGCAGCTCATCTGCGCAGATAAGCGGTTCCATTCTTCCCCCTCTATCTCAACGACTGACTGTTGAAGGCGAGCTCGCACAGGCTGTCTCCCACCTCCAGACTACGGCGGACCTCCTGCATTCGCTGGGGTCCACTATCAATGTGCCGAAGTCACACCTGATTACCTCCTCAGAAGCTCCTTTTCATCGGGCGGTTCTGGACACAGCGCAGTTTCGTGCCTATCCTCCTGAGTAGCAAGTATGGGATATTCAGTCTATGATTCCGATCTTTCAGACTCTATCCCGGGTTCCGGTCACAATGACTCTGAGGCCTCCTGCATCCTGCTGGTGGACTATGCCAGGTGGCATATGTGGTCTCTACAATGGGACCTGACGTTCCAGTGGGCACAGCATCAGGGCGAATCTTTCCGGTTGTGTTCAGATCTCAGAGGGCACTGCACACCAATTGCAGTGGTGACTAACAAACCAGGATTGGGTCAATGGCAACCAGAGTTAACAGTGGTGACTGACTTCTGGGGTGGGGCGGCCACATGATGGAGGCGGAGATCAGAGGCCACTGGTCTCTGGCGGAGTCTGGGCTCCACAACAACTTTCTGGAGCTTCGGGCGATCCGACTTGCATTGAAGGCATCACTTCCTTCTGTCAAAGGAAGAGTAGTGCAGGTGCTCACGGACACACCACCGCCATGTGGTACTGCAACAAACAGGGCGGGGTTGGGTCGTGGCTGGACCGTCCGTTCATGTCTCTGGTGGTCCAACATCCGTCAGGTTCACCGCCAGGACGGACAAACTCAGCCACCGGTGCATGATGGATCACGAATGGCGTCTTCTGTCGGAGGTGATGCAAGGTCTCTTTCAGCAGTGGGGAGAGCCTTTGTTATATCTACTCGGCACCAAAGAAAACGCGCAATGTCAGCTGTTCTGCAAGTTGGAATTTAGAAGGCAGCACTCGCTCAGCAACACTTTGTCGCAAGTGGAGTTGCGGTCTATTATACGCCTTTCCTCCTATACCACTTCTGCCCAGAGTTCTGAAGAAGATCAAGCGCGAACGGGCCCAAGTCATTCTTGTGGCTCCGGACTGGGCACGAAGAGTCTGGTATCCTGAGCTCTCGAACATGGCAATTGATCCTATGATCAGACTGCCCCTTCGGGAGGATCTTCTTTCGGAGCGGCAGGGGACAGTCCTCCACCTGAACCTGTCCAGCCTCCACCCCCTTGTGTGGGTGACATTTGACAGCTTTCGACCTTCCTCCCGAAGTCTGTAATGTTTTCTTGGCAACCAGGCCTCCCTCCACCAAAACGTTATACGCCTGTAGATGGAACACAGTTGCGGCATGGTGCACAGAGGTTCTCCTTTTCATCCTTTCCTTGGCCCAGCAGGGCTCTGCTCTGGGCACTCTCAAGGGCTATCTTTTGGCCATTTCGGCCTTTCTTCGCCTTCCAAACCAACTTTCTCTTTTCAAGTCCCCTATTGTAAATCTTTTCCTTAAGGGCATTACTCACATATTTCCTCCCTTTCTTTTCGTAATGCCCCTTTGGGAATTGAATCTTGTTTTGTCCTACCTTGTGTGCGCTCCTTTCGAGCTGCTACGTAACTGCCCTCTCAGACTTTTGACACTCAAAACTGCCTTTTTGGTTGCCATCGCCTCTGCTCGCAGGTTGAGTGAGCTTCAGGCTCTTTCTTCCAAACCCCCCTTCCTAGCTGTTCAAGGTTGTACTTCGAACTCAACCTTTTTTTCTTCCGAAAGTGCTTACCTCTTTCCACATAGGACAGACCATAACTTTGCCCACCTTCTTCCCGCCCCCGAATCTTTCTAAAGAGGAGGAGGGGCTCCACCGTCTGGATCCAAAACGTGCGCTTTCATTCTATCTGGATGGCACAAAACCAGTCTGGGTGGATGATCAGCTCTTTGTTGGTTATGTGGGCTCCAAGAAAGGTCTGGCCGTGCAAAAGCAGACTATGGGTCGTTCTTTGCATCAAAATGTTTTTTCGTAGCGAAAAGGAAACCTCCAGTAGGGCTGCGCACCTGCATTCCACCAAGGCTGACGGCGGTCACTACTGCCTTGGGACGTGGAGTTCCTCTTCAGGACATCTGCTAGGCAGCCACGTGGGCTTCATTGCACACATTCACCCAAACATTACTGCCTGGACAGCCAAGTTCCTGAGGGACGGCTTCTTTGGACGTTCAGGTCTCCAGGACTTTCTAGTGTGAACTTAGTTTGCAAACCCACCTCTGGGGTTGGTATTGCTGGGGTATCTATTCTAAGGTAAGGAATCCATAACTAATAGTCTTTCAGATGAACAAGTTACTTACCTTCGGTAATGATATATCTGTTAGAGATATATATTAGATATGGATTCCTTACCGCCCCACCCATCCTTCCCGTTCTGCGAACTGACTTCTAGGGTAAGGGACTTCCTTTCAGGGCCCTAGTTTTGTGCACCAGTGGTCAGTATCTTGCATGGCTCTGCGCTTCTGGCGTGGAATTTCGTGTTAAGTCAGCACACAGGGGCGGCGTCTAAGTAGATACCGCGATGTCATTCCGGTGATCACGACGCCAACAACCAACGCAGAGTCGACCGACGCCACCTACTGAACCGTAGGGGTACAGCTGAAGAAAAATTCTCCGGATCCAGTCTGACGCCTGGGGGTAATTCTAAGTAAGGAATCCGTAACTTCTCCTTATTGGTGGTCTTGTTGTACAACTGCCTGGGCTGGCTGCTTTGAAAAGCATGCAAAATAATATAGTATAACATCTGAAGTGGGGGAGGTAAGTATCATCTACTTGTGTTTCTCATCATCCTAATTCAGAATGTTGTGCCTCATCCACTGGATGTCCTTTTTAGGTATTGCCTGCTATCGGTTGAGATGCATATTGTGGCTGATCAAGAATATAAAGGGGCCTGTACCTAGCCCCTGGCTCACCAGTGGTTGGTTTTCCTTTGCCTACTTATTCATGTCCCAGCTTGTCAATCTTCTGTTTGTCCATCCCTTTGGCATTGCGTTTTTACAGTCTCTTTGATCGGTTCACATTGTTGCTTCCTCTGCTTGCTTTTCAAGCACTAGTTTTTGTTTGTTTGTGAAGCACTCCATTAGAGTACATGTGTTTTCGAGTTCTCCTTTGTGAATGTCTGTTCCCCTGTACTCTGTGTTGCTCCACTGCTTCCGCCTTCCCTTGTGCACTTCTCTCTATTGCTTTCTCCCAACCCCCGTCCCCAGTTGCCTTTACATGCCTTCCAGACCACCTCCTGTTGCTTTCACGTCCTGTCCCGTGCTGCTACGGTTACCCCCCCCCCCCCCCCCCCCCCACCCCCACAAGTATCTGTGTTGCATGGCCATTCCTTCAAACCCTCGCTTGTGTTCCATCTGCATCACCTACTCACGTGCTTTTGCGTGTTTTCTTTTCTTTTTAGTTGACACTTCAACTCGGATCAGTAACTAAAAAGGAAATACACACCCGTGTCCTTCTGTATAAATGCCTATAAAATAACTCAAGTGGGCATGTTTAAAACAATAAAAACAAATTCCCTAACTCTCCCATGCTCCATGGCATTGCGCGTTGTGCAGCATGGCTAAAAACCATTGGTGAAGTCTGTAGGTCATAAAGCTGAGACATTGGCTTTAAATATAGACTGTCTTTCCTAGGCCCAGGAAGTGGTTTGCAATGTGTAAATTTCCGCTGATGTTCTCGTGAGACCCTGCAGTAAAATAGTAGAGGGGGCAGGGGCAAGCCTGGGATTGCTCAGGCTTTAAGTAATGTAGTCGCGCATCATGATGGTACTGGAAATGAGCATGGCGTACCTTTGCTATGAGACAGTACAAGTAAAAATCCGGTACTCCTAACCCGCCCCGCGAAAAGGGCATTGTGAGTGTTTGCCATCGCACCCGAGCCCTCCCCCGACTCAGACCAGCCGAGTCAACAAGTCCCTAAGTGTAGCAAAAAATTTGGTGGTAAGCGGATTGGGAATATTTAAGAATAAATAAAGCATGCGCGGCAAAACAACCATCTTGATGATCGCTACCCTTCCAGCAATTGACAATGGAAGAGTTATCCAGCAGTCACTTTGTGTGGATAAGCGGACCATGACTGGGCCATAATTAATACGTATGACTTCAGAGGCCGTGCAATGTAGTAGGACACAGATATCTACGGAGTTCGTCGCACCAATGCAGCGGGAAGTCCCAAAAATAATATTGACAATTCTCTGATGAAGAGGGAGCCATCGTCGTCACTGTTAAACCTTGGCCAAAGAATATTCCCTGAATGACCACCTTGAAAGCCAGACACTTTCTGCTTCTAAGTTGGTTTCTATGCTGGCTTCATTCATGCCTCTACATTTCCCACTGTGGTTTGTGGAAGTTTATTTTTTACTACTGAATATGCCATTATTTAATATCCTAAGCTTTTGGAAAAACATCCTCTTTGTTAACACAAAGCTGAGCCAATCGAAAACTAGCCATATGTTCATGAGTGCACCAGTGATAATGGTTGCATAGATGATAACACTGAAAAGTACCTCATTGACCAAGGTATAATTTGGCCATATCTACTTTGACACATTCAGAATGCTAAAGAAGATGAGGACATTGATATTGTCAGCCCTTTCTCTCATACCTTGAAGCATCATTGGCTATTTGGATACTTTCCAGCGATTTAACTGCTATTTGCCCCATGTTTCCCCCAGCGCCTTGGTTACCAATACACTGTTTGTTTGTGCATGAACTACTGACTATTCAATGATTAGGATAGTGCCCTGGTTACTTAGAGGCAAGTCCCTCTTTTCCTTTTCACTGTCATTACAAGGGAGATAATGTTACCCAACACCAGGAATCAAGGTAAGAGGATCCTGAAGGCAGCCCTCCCACCCTGCCTGGGTCTCATAAAGGGGGATGGCACTCTTGCCTCCTCCTGTAAATACCTAAGCCCATTTGTCTGGGGGGGGAGGGGGGGGGAGTAGGGGGGGTGGGTGTTATGTAATGACTGCAACAAGGGCAAGATCGACTAAGGGCAGTAAAGATTACTGGTAAGTAATCCGGTTTTTCTCTGACATTCCACGTCCTAATCCTAGTCATTATAAGTGAGATATACCGCAGCTGAAGCCCTTTAACTCTAAAAGAACCAAAGCCTTGATAATGAAGCACAAAGAATCTTTAAAAGGAAATAACCGAATAAATCCAATATAGAGTACAGCCCCAAAATGCATTATGTACTCCTAAAGCTGCATTCAAGATGGCAGTGCTCAACTTTAACTGACAATTTAAAACCAAATTAGGACAATGTCTCACGAAGGTGTGCTCAGAACCTAAGCGGCTGCTCCACAAATTTCTTGGATCGACACTCCCTGAAATTCTGCTCGGGAAGTGGATTTACCCCTGGTGGATCGTTCCTGGATATGAAGACTTTTATCCAGATCCTGCAGTGTCAAATGAATAGTAGATTTGCACCATCTCCTCAGAGTAATGTTAAATGTTCTCCTACCCCTTCGAGAGTATCCAAAAGTCATAAACATGTAATCAGGCTTTCTGTATTACTGTTACCCGTCAAGAAAAATCAAGAGCTATTTTCGAGAGTTCTTAATAACTGTTCCTCTGAATTAGGAAAGGAAGGCCGGATGACCTCCTGAGACCTATGAAAGATAGCGCTAATCTTTGGCACAAAGTATGGATCGAGTTTTACCACCACCCCCTCATCCATAAACCTCAAGGAGGAGTACACCCCCAAAACACCTAATTCCATAACTCTGGGGGGGCGTGGTCCAATCCGCCAAGATGGCAGACTAGCTCTGAGGAAGCTCCTGGTGCCCATGCTACATCCATCGCCGTCCTGACTCACAGCGGCTTCCTTCCCATCTATGCTGTTGGGGGGGGGGGGGGGGGGGCACACTCTTTACCACCCTCCCTCATGTGTGCTGGAGCCATAGGTGGTGCCCCATGTCCGTTTTACTGGCGGCGACCCAGAGCCAACTCAGACAGGTTGGTGGCCACACTGCTGCACCTCTTTCACGCCAGGGGCAGCTGTAGGCTGGCTCGGACACTGCCTGGACCGCTCATCAGGGCTGTGGCCAGACATGCGTGGAGGACCCCAGCTTTGTGAGGTGAGCTGCCGCTTGGGTCTCTCGCTGGCTCTGCGTTTTTTCTCGCCGCCAGGCACGGTCGACATACCCGCTCTTGTCTAACACCAATGGCCTTGTGGACCAGATTAAGAGGTCCACAGTGTTTCTCTATATTAAGAGGTACAAACCAGCTGTTATCCTGCAGGAGACCCATTTATTTGGTTCTCTGTCTGGGCAGATTTGGCTCGGACGGTTTCTCTCCGGTTTTGCACGGGGAGCCGCTAGATACCATAATCTTGTTTCCTGTTGCAGTCCTCCTCCTCCGCTGCTGCAGGCTGCTCTACAAGCGCTCCGATCCCTGAACTTGCACCTTCCCCCCCCCCCTCTCCTCCTTCATCACCATCCCCGGACTACTGTGGTGAGTGTGGACCTGTATGCAGCTCTGGATCCTACACCAGACACCTTGACCGCTCACCGTCAAGGACTCCGCACTGCTTGACTTGCCTATCCACCTGGGCCTACTCCAGGCATTTATGCGACGTGTGGCATTCTTGGTATCCAATGCACAGAATCCTGCATAGACTATAAATAGTTACCAGCTGCAGATCTCCTCTACTTCAGTCCATTCGGATCCTTCTGTAGGACATCACAGACCATGCTTCCTTACTGATAGAATGCAGTATACTAGTTCTCAGTCTCTACGCCCTATGTGGCACTTCAGTGCTTATCACTTGAAAGACCCCGCATGCGTCGAGTTCATTGAGGAAGCGCTCAACCTTTTTTAAACTCAACGAGAGCTCGGTACCTTCAGCAGCGACGCTCTGGGTGTCCAGAAACCCCTCCCTGAGGGGGATCTTGAAGGGCTATGTACAACATCGTTGCGAGTCTTGCCAACAGACACAAGCGACCGACCTCGAAGCTCAGATAATCAAATTGGTAACTAGTTATGATACAAAGACACGTCTCCGCCTGGGAATAGCGCGCATAGAATTGCGACAGGTCTCCTTAGAGACCTGACTGGCTTGCTATCTTCCTCACCTTGACCACTGGATTTATGCCAGGCAAAAGCACACGTCATTGCATTTGTTGGGTGCAGGTGGCTGTTTCTCAGATGCAGGCCCTAGACTGCATCCTTGCATTGCTCCTGGTAGATTTTTCCAAGGCCTTTGATACAGTCTCATGGGACTTCATGGACACGTTCTTGCTGCAGGCGGACCTGGGGGAGGCTTTTCGTGGGATAGTCTGTCTCCTCTACAAAGACACGGTTGCCTGCGACCAGGTGAATGGTATCTTGTCGGACCCTTTCTGAATCCAGCGTGTTACACGCCAGGGCTCTTCAGTCTCCCCACTGTTATATTCATTATCCATAAAATCCTTGACATGCTTTATTCGCTGTGACTCGCAGGTGCAGGAATGGAGATGGGTAGTTGGATTAGAGGACTGCATAGTGCTCTATGCAGATGACCTACTTCTGTTCCTTGGTGACCCACTGGCCTCCGGACCTGGACTCCTGGCGATCCTCCAATTTTACGGTGGGGCCTCTGGTCTTCGGATCAATACAAGTAAATCCATCCTGGTGGAGGTATTGGGCGATGCTGAGGGAAGAAGCTGGTGTCCAGATATACCTGGTGGCCGACGTGAATCCCCAGATAATTAAAGGAATTCATGTACCACCTGCCTGATTTGGCATGGACTGTTAACTTTCAACACTTGGCCCAAGCCATGAATCATGACCTGCGCCAATGGTCTGGCCTTCCTCTAAATTCTATGGAGCCCGTTGCGCACTTAAAGATGCTTTGTCTTCTAGGTCCTGGTGAACTTCTCTAAGCCAGATCTTACCCCCTACACCTCGGCCAGAGGTGGGTGGATTGGGTGATGAGCTGGATGATACTGACTGGAGGGAAGCCAGCCTTGCACCCCAAGAGCTAGTGATTTCCTCCTGGTTGCGTGTGGTTCAAGTAAACTATCGCCACGCACGTCACCCCACTCCATATCCAACACGTCTCCCTCAACCCAGGCTACCTGTGCGTGGTGTGCACTCTCTGCTGCTGACTCCTTTTGCGTGGTCTGGGACTGTCCCACACTACACTTCTTTTGGGCTGGGGTGTGTGAGCTTTTTTTTGGTTTTGGGTCATTCCCTTTAGTTGAACCCCTGCACTGTTCTGCTGGTGGAGGAATTGGGAGGGTCCCCTCTCTGAGCGGATCCTTGTCTGAGTTGTCTGTTTGGTGTCCAAATGAGATGTGGCCCACCGGTGGAATCAAGCTAAAATTCCCTCAATGCCGAAGTGGCAAGCAGGTGTGGACTGGTGCATGCAATAAGAAACTCCCATCTATGCTGCACAAGGCTGTCCCCATAAGCATGACAGGGTATGGGTAAATGGTGTTCTTACTACGGACTATCACTGTAATGCGGTTTTCTTTATTGTGAATATGCTGAATTGGTATATCCCCCATTGCACTGCTTTAATTTCTTTTAAAGATGAATGTATTGCTGTAAAACTTGAATAAAATTGGTTATAAAACAATAAATCCCCATCTGCGACCTGAAGTGATAGCAGCCAAAAAGAGGGCTTTAAAGGAGAGGAATCTCAAGTCTACACTTCCTTAAGGCTCAAAATGGGGATACTGTAAGGCTCTCAACACTATAGGAAGAGACCAAGATGGGAAGATAGGATTCCTTCCAGGCATAGCCACCAAAAATCCTAAATATCAAAGATTCAATCGTAGACAAACGTTCAGTGAATTCCCTAAAAGCTTTGATAGCAAACAGTTTAGATCTAAGGGCTGAGAAAGAAAGATTCAAGAGAGAACCTTTGAGAAGGAACTGCAAGACGGAGGAGAATTCACAGAGAGGTGAGACAGATTGAGAAGAGCACCATGTGTCAATGGAGTTTCAGTTTTTAAAGTAGGCATTTAGAGTGGAGGATCTTCTAGAACTTTGAATAACCTACCCCAGAGTAGAGGAAAATTTCTTGTGCTCGGATATTGGACTTCTCAACTTCCAAACAACCTGCGTGAGCCGTAGACTAAATGGGATTCAGATTTTGAGAGAAGGAAATTTCGGAAGTACCCAAGGGTGCAGGAGTGCAAGGGACTTAAGGAGCAAAAACCAAGACCTCCGGCCACTACGGAACCACCCCAATCAGCCGATCATTCACAATAAAAAGAATTGCTCTCCTGAGGAAGGCCACAGTGCCGAAACGCACGTAGCGAGAATTTGAGTGCTCCTCACACTCTAGCCATCGGCTGTCTATCAATTCTGAATTAATTTGTTATTGGATTACTTATGTTACACCATACTATGCCTTAAGATTAATTTCGAAATTACATTGATACATTACTGCGTATGTTAATGGTCATTCTGTGTCTATAATGAATTGTTTACCAAGAAGACATACAACCGGAAAAAGAATTGCAACTGAATTATCATACAGTCTGTTTGTATGCTTGAATCATGACTGAATTTAGGGAAAAGTATGGATTATGAGAGATATGGATGATATGATTGTACTGTTGTCGAGTCATATATTTTGTTTCGTTGACTTCATTATTGAGAATAAAATAATTGTTGATATTTTTCTATAAATATGTGGTCATGAGCTCTGTACATTATGTATAATTGTGTTGGGTAGTAAAGCTAGTAGTTGCATGAGGATCTACACCATATTTGTCTTCTGCGCGTCCTAGTCACTCTGGCTGTTCAAATGTCGATCTGTCAACTGAGTGCGCAGGTCTACACGGGTTACTTCACAGAGGTATTTTCTACATTGATTACCTCTCTCCTTGCTGGGCTATCAAGCATATTATTTTCCAGGACAGGGCAAAGCAGCAGGTCGACTCCACTCTTCAAGACTTGATCTCACTGTTTTATGCTGGTATCCAACCTTATCAAAGAACAACCGGTGACTACATCACCTTACTGATGGATTGGAATGCCTGTTTTGCTTACTTTGTACTGGGCAATCTCTTCGGTATTGTAAATATAGTGTCTGGATTCTGGGATAAACCTTTTCCGTTTGTAGTCAGCAGGAAAATAGAAACCAGTTGCAGGGCACTGCATAATGAGCGTATGAGTGTTTGTGCGAAGAAAATTATTTTTAATGTTTTTCTTCCTCAGTGCAGCATTGGTCAAGTAACAGTAAGATAAGCTGTCTGCATAGCCTTGTGTTCAGTGCCGCTAGAGTTCTCCCCCTCCAATCTCCCTCACAACCCCTCCTCCCCCTTCCAAAAGCAGGAGGGGTGGAGGGGCGGGGAGGACACCACTTTGGCCTGGATGTCAGTTGTGAAAAACTGTTCTGAAGATTTGTCTGAAATGCCTCCCGTATATAGGAAAAAAGAGCTGAGCAACCCCCTGATGGGGAAATTACTCGGCACTGGAAGCAACACTTTGAGTTTTTAAACCGGTAATCTCTCCCAGTTAGAGCACTTGGACACCAAGTTATGCGAGTGGGGCTCTTATTAGTGTTTTCCCCTTTTTCTCTCTGGCAGTTTTAACACAAATCGGAGACGGGATGATAGGTTTGTGGTATTGGAAGTGGTATTGATCTGTACCATACCCTACACAGCAACTTTCCCTTACAGTATATCAAGCCATGTAAACAGATGTGAGCCAATAATGCCTCTGTTACAGGCTGAACTGTGAGACCTGTTCCAACAGTCTGGCCTGACATTGGTCTTTTTGGAACTCTTTAAGTATTATTGGTGCTCTAAAGAGCATGTTCCGTCCTACCTCCACCTGAACAGTGACGCACAACCAAAGTGTCGGGCAATGAGATGTACTGCCCCCTGCAACATGAAATGAGGGCCTAAGTTTACAAAGCATTTTTGCTGTATTTTGATGCCAACTGCTGGGCTGCTAAATTAATTGGTAAAAACTGCAAAATGGTTCAAACCAGTGCTGTAAAATAAAATATGAACGTGCAAACATTACTTTAGGCACATTAAAATAGGCCTAAATCCACGTTTGCCCTCATGTCTCGTTGTTTATATTTTCTTTTGATATTGCACATACCACAAACGGTATTGTCCCTTGCCCTATTAATAATTCAAATGATTATTACCAAGCTCCCTTAAACATTTTGGAAGGCTTGGCTAACCCATTGAAGAGAATTTTTGGGGATATCATATCATGGCTCCTTTGTTCTATTGGATCTTAAGAAGAGTTTATTGACTTGATCAACATGGATCGTGGATAACTAGTGAATTAATTGAACTTTCAGTAAAATGATTGGACTAAATATGCACTCCCTTTTATGTACTTTTTCATTTTGCGATCTCGAATATTCTGAAATTTGAAAAAGAGGGAATATGGCCTGATACCAAAATAGAATGGATTTGTTCACCATGGAGGTGGAAAAAGTAAACTAGATCTAATTGGTCGTTCGAAATAGCCATATTCAGGTAGGATTATAAAATAATTCCCAAATACCCCAACGTTTTTTATGACTCTTGCTTACCCTCCCGCTTTTGTCTAAGTTGTATACTCTCAGTATTGAGGATAACCATTCTCTAAATGTTTGAGGTATAGGTTTCACACACTTGATTTCTCTCCTGGCCAATAGTATTAATAAAGAGTAAATTTACTCACTCTTTGTCTACATTCAGATAGCTTGTACTGTTATGGCCTATCCCAAAAATAACAACTTCTGTGCTTACCTCTACTTGTCGTCCCAGGAGACTAGAGAGTAGCTTACCCACGTCTTTCCCAAACTTCTTGAGGTGGGGAAACTGCCGAAACATATGAAGATCGTCCGCTTTTTCCTCCCTACACTTTGGGCAGCATCTCACCATTTGCTTGTTGATCTTAGATGGCATTCTCAATGACCAGTTACAGGTGATTTTTTCTCAAAGGTGCGGATTTAACTATGCGCCAGCATGTAGCCATAGATACTTGCCATATGTGTGGTATATCCAGCGTCGCCAGCTCTTTCCCCCATATCTCGTTTGGAATGAAAAATTCTTCTTCCCCAGCTTGAATGAGAGCACAGTACCAGCAAGGAACTTCTTTTTTAGGAGTCTTATTTTCCTGAAGTAGTTTTTCGATTTCCCTGGTACCAGTTTCCTCTTCCCTGAGGCCCTTGACCCAATTCTGTAACTGATAGTATTTAAATATAGCGATGGAACTTTTGATTTTGATTTCAAGGGCTTCCCAGCTGATTGAATTCTGCTCAATAATTTCGCCCCATTTGTTTATTCCTCCCTCTGTTAGGGGAATCGCTAGTCTGTCTTTACGACACTAGTGTACCAGGTGAACCCCAAATTGGAGCGAAGTCACCATAATAGGGGATTTTCAGTGTACTCTTTATCTGGTACCTTAGTTTCGCGGCTGATTGTAAAGTCTTCAGTCTTATCTTTTTGAAGAATTTGGGGTGCGCAAATTTATACAAAAAGTGATTATCATTTTTCTTGATTAGCGCTTGCATGTATGCAGGGTAGGCCTCGTATCTGTATAGTAATGTTCTTAAATATTTAAATTGGAATGCTTTGCAGTTTTCCCACAGATCGGGACTTGCTATTCCTCCTTTGTCTTTTTACCTTCTCAATTTTCTCCAGGCTATTCTCGCCCCCTTCGCGGCCCATATACAACTATTTAACTCCCCGTGTAGCTTTTTCAGCCATTCTTTTTTGTACTAGAGTGGTATAGCACTAAAGATGTAAGTAAACTTTGGCACGACTGACATCTTGATTATATTGGATTTCCCCGTAAAGGTTAGCGGAAGCCCACCCCAAACTTTGAGGAGCTTCTTGACGTCCCCTAAAATTCTGTGAAAATTCACATTGGTTAGGGTTTGTAAGTCTTTTACCAGCGCTATACCGAGATACTTTATTTTTTTCCGTTGCCAGTGGGTTATTTGAGATGTAATTCCATTCCATGATCTCGGATTTTGAATGGTTTATCATATATCCAGACTTTTCCGAATGGAGCCATAACCTGCTCGATTGTTGGGAAAGATGTTACTAAGTAACTGGTGAACAGCATCAGGTCGACGGCATACAGTGCCACTTTTTTCTGCCACCCTTGGTGAGTAAACTGAATCTCCTGGTTTCCTCTCAGCAGACAGGCTAATGACTCTATGTAAGGGTTAAACAAAAGGGAAGACTGGGGACAACCCTGCTTTGTGCCTCTTTTAATTGTTATTTTATCAGTGAGGCTATCATTGACAAATTCTTGCTGAGGGGGTTCATATATTAGTTTTATGGCTTTTTGGAAGGTTTCTCCCAGATTAAATTTCCCCAACGCTTCGTTCAGAAATGCCTAGCTGACCCTATCAAATGCTTTGGCTGTGTCAAAGGTAATGAATGACAGTGGAGTGTTATATTGAGTGGCTATGTCTATTGCACCAATTAGTTCTTGGGTTAGTTCATGTATTTGTCTCCCCTTAATCAAACCTTTCTTATTCTGATGAATTAACACACCAGCAACCATGCCAAGCCTTTTATCCAGTATCTGTGTATAGATTTTATAGTCTGTGTTTAAAAGAGATCGGCCTATATGACTCGCACTTGGTTGGATCTTTCCCTGGTTTTAATAAGATGGTTATAATAGCCTCATTCCATGAGTCAGGGAGGTCTCCTTGATTTAAGAAGATTTCATTCAGGAGCTCTGTCATGTGGGGAACTAAGGCTTCTAATAAATTAACATACAGATCATATGGTAGTGCGTCTGGACCTGCTGCCTTCCCCTTTTTCAGGCCTTGGAACGCCTCTGCCACTTCTTCTTCTTTGGTAATTTCCTGGTTAAGTTTTTCCTTCTGTTCTTGATTCAGGTTTGGGAGTGTTATGTTTTCCAGAAAGCTAGATATTGCATCTAGGGTGGCAGATGACTCTTCGCAGTACACATTATCGAAAACATTTACGAAGGCCTCTTTGATCTGTGAATCTTCCGAGCTATATGGTGGTTGATTATCAGTTTGAATACTTGATACCCTATTTCGTGTTCGATCTGTTTTTAGCTTCCATGCTAAGATCTTGCTACAACCGTCCCCATATTCATACTGCGCGAGTTTGCTTACCTCCCATTTATTCCTTAATATTGTTTCCAGAATATCGGAGAGAGCCTCTTTCTTTGACTATTTTATTTATTTTCCTCTTCTATTTTTACTACTTCATTAGGGTCTTCCTCTTGTGACAGATTTTGCTCTAGAACTTTTATTTCATTTTCTGCTTGGCTTTTAAGAGACTTGGTACTCCTATGCTTGTGTGTTGCAAGATTTTCTATTTTACCCCTAATGACTGCTTTGTACGTGTCCCAAACGATTTGTTTAGGGGTTCTTCCCTCATTCATTTGGAAAAACAGGGCTGTTTTATTAGCTAGTGTTTCAATAATCAAGGGATCTACAAAAATACTACGATCTACCGACCACCTGGAAGGGGGGCTGGGGGGGTGCAGATTATAGGCGATAGCTGCAGTTGAACTGTGAGTGGTACGAAAGATGAGCCGGTAGATGGTCCACTTTGTGTGATACTAGTCAGACTACTATCAATAAGAAAAACATCTATTCTTAAGGCATGTTTGTTTCTTATTCTGAAAAGTAAAACGTCTGTTCATATCCACCTTCTCTTTCCAGAAGTCTGTAATCCCCAGGTCTTTAATGCATATTGCCACCCATTCTCATTTTTGGTAGGTTCATTCTATTCCTAGCTGGGAGACGGTCCACTTCTGGGTTTAAAAATATGTTGAATTCGCCTCCCATTATGATGGGGTACTGAGTATTCAGTAACTGAGAGTACAATTTCTGTAATGGAGTGGGGTCATCTATATTCGGCCCGCAATAGCCCACTATTATGTATGCTATATTGTATATTTTAACTCCTGGCTATTGCCCATCTCCCTTTAGGGTCCAACTCAGCTGAGTCTATTCTTACATTTAGAGATTTCTTAAGCAGGATCGCCACTCCTTTCGTGCAGCATTCTTGGTTGGTGCAGATATAAGCATCTGCCCATTTTTGGTATTTAATTAGATCTGCCCATTCCTCCTTTAAGAGGTGGATCTCTTGTAATCTTATGTCGCATTCTGCTGCTATCAGATATTCCATAATTTTCTGTCTACGTCTTTTTATTCTTAACCTGTTTACATTCCATCTAAGTATGTTAATTTCCATCCATCCATCCTTTTTTTTTTTTTTTTTTTTTTTTGATTTCGCCCACCCTTTGACTTGTAGGGGCCTACTACCTCTTCTAATTTCCCCTTCCTGTCTAACTTTGCACAAATTGGACTTTTTTTCCCCCCTAACTTGCTCCCCACCCTGTGCTATTTTTGTTTCATTTTTCCAAACATTTTAGTGATTCTTCCCTTTTACCCCTTCCCATCACCCATTTCTTTTCTAGGTAATGTGCTACTCTTTCGAGCTCCTCAACCTCCTACAGCTTAATTAGCTTTATTAAGTATTCATTTTTTTTTCCACGTGTTATTTATTTATTTTTCAAGTGTGAACTTTTAGTTGCGTTTTTATCTGGTCCATCAGGCACTCAACTTCTTTGAGGTCTCTAATATTGTGCATTTTGTTCCCCCACATAATCCGCAGTGATGCCGGGAATCGCATCTGGACTGAAGCCCCTAAGGTTCTTAGTTGTTGCATTAACTGGCCAAGCTCCTTCTGCCTGTCCTGCGTCACTTTGGCGATATCAGATCTAATTCGGAACGGCCCACCATCTTTGTTAAAAGAGCCTGCCTTTAGAGCTTCACTAAGGATTCTCTCCTTTAGGACATATGTTTTAAAATGTATTGGGTTCTTTCTTGGGTTCTTTCTTAATTTTCCTCTGCTAAAGGGGTCCCGATGCACTCTTTGGATATCCTCTGCTAGGTTGCATGCCTTTGCCCAAGGGAATGTCTCTTCAAGAAGCGTGACTGTAAATGTTCTGATATCTTCCCCTTCCGAGCCATCCGGTATATTAAGCTACCTTAGATTATTCCTTCTAGCCTAGTTTTCCAGAGATTCCATTTTGTTTCTGATATCAGAATCTGATGCCTTTTAGGTCTTTTAATTGTTTCTGGTTTACTTCCACTTTTTTGCTTAAGACTTCTACAGATGCTTCTACCAGAGACACACTCTCCATTAGAGCATTGATCTTGTGGTCCAATGCCTCGCATGTTTCCTGTATTTTGATTTTTTTCTGATATTGCAAAGTTGGACCTCATTTCCCCCAACATGGCTTCCATCAGTCTCTCAGTATCAGTAGTGTTTTGCGGCGGTTGACTGTAACACTCCCCTTGCTGTGGATCTGCGGAGGCTAGGGGTTGTGGTTCTGTGGCTAGCTCCGTATGATCAGGCATTTCCAGCGCTTTGAACCTGTTGCTCTCCATTATATCTCCTGTTATTTTTGTACCAGACACTCCTACTGTCCCTGCCTCTGGTCCCCCAGATTCTGTGCCTCCCTGTTTCTCCTGAACTTTAAAGTAAACTCTCAGGGATGGAGTGATTTTTAATAAGGCTGCTGCTCCTGGACCGGAGGCCACTAGTTTTTTCTTGCTTGCCCTGGAAATAGGGGTTTGTGGTTGACCTGAGGCTTGCGCCTTGTCTTTCTTTTTGGTACTTTTGGGCTATATGTCCGTGCGTTCTTTTGCGATCTCCTGGCAGGCCAGACTATTCCCTCCCACACCACACCCCCCCCCCCTTGCTTCTAAGGCTGTCAGTCATTACTGGAACTGCCCCTTTATCTGAGGTCTTAGTTTTGTTTTCAGGACTAGGAGGGACTGGTTTGGCTTCCTCTCCTCTCCTTCCTAACAATAATGTCCCCGTACATTCAGTATGTCCTGCAATTTCCTTTGTCCATCTTTCACCCTGCCCACACTGAGGCCCTGTATCACTTACCCGACAGCTGACTCTGCTTGATCCTCTAAACACTCTTCTTCCTCCTTTTCCCCCTTGTTCGAGGTGCGGGTGCCGGCTCTGGTGAAACCTCACTCTCCCAAACCTCACCTTCGGCGCTCCTGCTGTCACTGAAATTTGCTGCCTGACTCACAGTTCTCCCTCTCAGGGGGACTCTCGCAACAGCCCTCCTGCTGCTGTGGCAAGCCGCAACTGCTTCCGCCCACACACCTCCAGGCCAGAGCCTGCGGCTCATCGCCGCCTCCTTCCGTCCTGGCTCCACCGCGTCCGTAATCTGGGCTGTGAATGCTGCCCTCGCCGCCAACTGTTTTTGTAAGTCTACCTAACGTTTTGTTTTCCCTTTTTTCAAAAAAAAATTTAAATATTTTTTTAAACAAACTTAATCAGTTTGGATTGCGATAGTGATGATGCCCATCTCATGCTAGTGCTAGTTCACACTCGATATGCAAACGTATCGAGTTTGGAAATTGAGGAACTCCCGACCGGACTGTTCAGCCAGCTGCCATCTTCTCCCGATCCCTCTTGCCACCAATTCCATCATTTCTTACTGGATCACATTCCTTGCACCATCCATAAAGCATACTGGGACAGTGGCCTCAAAACTGTGGAAAGACCCCAACCTTACCTTCATATCTGAGCCAAGCATAAACGCTTCCCAAAACCATTTAAAACTGCATTATTTAGACATGCTTTTTTTAATTAACTCCTCACATAACGTGTTATAGAAGAACAAAGGAGCTACAAACTTCCCCTTTCGACTTGACTCTTCTGCCATCATCACTCTCATCAATCTTTACATGTTAATATTGCTGTGAAGCAAAAATACCCTCATCACTACCTTTCCCACTATGGTCCAGCAAAACAACTGGTGTGATTGTGATTTCAAAGTGGGGATGTTATAGTACAGGTTTGAGGGCATTGTTACGTAAAAAATTCCCTTTCTGTATGTCCAAAGAATGTAGTTGAGGATATTCGCCTTAAAGAAGAACGTTGAGGGTTCTATTGCATTGGACGGAAATGGCCCATACTGCCGCTGTGTGCAGTCAAAGCTGACTTCACATGGTCAGGACTTATGCCGAGAATTCAGTTCCCTCTTTTTTCGTCTGACATGACTAACCACGGTTACCAGAGGGAATGCTGCAGGGGAGCTCAAATACAGATGGGTAATTGAGGCCAGTGAGAAGCACACCCACTGCGAGGAAGTCTGAAAACCAACTGATTCTACTTTTTGTTTTATAAAAACATTTTATGTATATATCCTTTGTGTCTAGTGGGCCTTTTATTTAACCAACTTTTATTGATTTTAAAGGTCTTGTAAGAGTCAATACACAGCTTACTCGCCTACAACCATAGAGGCCGGCAGCAAAGAACCACAGATTTCCAAAGGCAAATGCATATACAGGAAAAACAAGAGGACCCTTTTGAAACCCAAAAAGCGAGCCCACGTGCAGCTGATAAGGTCTAGTGGGCCTTTTAATAGGATCGAAACACACACACACACACACACACACACTCTCTCTCACTCTCACTCTCTGGCATTCTGCTGTGTACAGCCCACTGTTTATCTGGGTCCTGGCCTGTGACTTGTGGTTTTATGAAGTATCTTAATTGCTTTTCTTTGCAGTCTTCGATATGTGGCTATCTTGGCTGCCTGCAGGTCCCTCCCTAGAAAATGAAATTTTGTAATTCAAGGGCTTTTAATAATCACTGTGTTTTGTTGTTTGGTTGTAGCATATTATAGAAAATTGCTTCCCCATTGGGAGGTCATTATAGTACTTCAACAATAGAACACTGCTGCATTCCAGGTCATATTGCTATAACTCACAAGCATGTTTTCTCTCACGTTCTTTTTTTTTTTTTTTGTTCTCTTACTTCCTGGTTTTGTCGCTCTCCCTGCACCCAACAAAAGGACAGATAATTTAAACAAGCGTATGAGTACCCTTTTTCGTTAATGAAGAGAGAAATCTGTTTAAGCCGTTATTAAAACTCAGATTTGTAATACCTTACTTTAAAGTTGAAAACAAGTCTGTTTCCTTAACATCTTAATTCAGCGGCCAAGTATGTACATGGGTTGCACCAAATATAAGCATTGATTGTATCAAATAAGTATTATTTTCTGTGCTACACTATATGAAAAATGAGAAATATATCTTTGAATTATGTAGTTGTAGAGGGCACTACTGGTTTCATTTTATAAATTAGACTCTTGTCTGTCCCATGATGGCGTAATCCCTTTGTCACGGCCTACATTAATGTTGTCCTCTTAAAAATAATATACCTAAAATAATTTTTAAAGAGAATCTGAACTGTCAGATGGCCCTCCAGTGGTTAAGTGTATGAATAGGTGTAGAAGATATTGCATATTTGTTTCTTAATTTGACCATCCTATTCCATTTTAAAATGTTACTTTTTGTGTACTGTGGCTTCTAATTAGTGCACCATATATTATAGCACTTAAAGATCTTACAATTATTCTTCCAGGGTTAGCATAAAAGAATCTTCAGTAGCTAAACTAGGATCCGTATGCCGTAGAATTTACAGAATATTTTCACATGCCTACTTTCATCATCGACAGATATTTGATGAATATGAGGTAAGCATAGCATTCCTTTGCATTACTTTCTTTCACATTAATTGTATATGAATCCGTAATTGTACACTCAAGGGTATTCATTTTGTGTGATTATTTTTAGACAAATTCAGTTAAGAGCAGAATGTTTCATTTTATGTTAAACCTTTTGCTTTTCCATGGCAGTGTTGCGTTCTTGCTAATGGTCTATTAGTCAATGCATCGGAAATGCTAGCAAAGGTTTGATCAAAAGCTGAATTGATGTAGTGTGTTTTCTGACAGTGTCATTAGAATGTAAGGCCAACAAATCCCAAAATGTGATAGAATGTGTTGTATTATCTTTCACAAAACCAGCAGCATCCTCTACAAAGTTATCCCAACCGGATCCCCATCTTTCTTGTTGACAAATTTACCACCTTGAGTGACTTTCTGCACACCTGCGACCAGGAAACTATCGGAGAGTGAAGGTAAAGAAAATAGGCTAGAGACCATCTTGATTTGGGCTCCCAGAATCTCAAACAGCATCTCCTTCTTTATCAGGATCATTCCAAATCTCCTCCAGTTTAGGAAAGAGCTACATCCGATATCATGACGGAGTAACAGTCCTCTTCTACTAAAGTTTAAAAAAAAAAAAAAATAGCTACCCTGTCAATTATTCATTGACTTATTCTGTCCTTTGACCCTGGACAGCAGGCTGCTGACATTCAGCTAGGTTTGCACTATACAAATTCCACATGCATACACTAACTTTTTTTATTGTGAAGTCTTGAAAATCCTTTAATATAGGCTTTAACTTAAAGTACAATTTGGATATATCCGACACCATTTATAGGACTTGGGGCATAATACATTAAATGTTATATTTTAAACTATACCATTTCATTTTGTGATGGGTGGTATGCAGTTGCTGGCGTGTTGCTATTTGCACTGTAGTATAGCTGGAAAAGGAGTATTAGAAGTTGCATTTTCCTACTGTGCAATTTAATCACTATTGTGGAGGTGTGGGGGGGAGGGAGGTCTTCAGCACCAGTGTTCGTGTGCGGAGTCCTGGCGCCCTTGTCAGGAAATCGGTCTGGTGCGAGCAACAGAGGGATTTCCTTTCATTTATTTTAGCCTCCAGAGCTGGGGAAGAGCTTCCCTAGCTCCTGAGGCAATTTTTTCCATCAAATGATGATTGGCGCATGTGGCTTGCTGACGTCATTTCAGAGAAAGTGAAAAAGAAATGAGCCGATTGGCACACTTTACTTTTGCCTCTTCGGTGCTCTGCTGTCGAGCACATAAGCAGACTTGAGAGGAAGAATCTCCCCTTTCCAATGGTAGCTTTTACCTATTGGATCCCTGCTTGGGGATCGCCGTAGAAGGGTGATCCCGAAGCAGAGAATACACCCACTTGACCCCCAAGGACTATTTATAATTGGGGGTGGTTTGGGGGGAGAAGCAGACCCCTGGCACTGGGCAAATGCTCCTCCTGGACCAAAAGTCTTTCTGCCCCACTGGGGGCAGATTGGAGGGTATCAACTCCAATCACAGGCCACTAGACCCCAAGGGATTATATTTGGAAGGGGGAGCGGTCCTCCCAGCAATGGGCTAGAGCTCCTCCCCTCAGCCCAGGGAAGGGGGCGGGATGGTAGAAAGGTCACTGTTCAATTGGTTTACATCTTTTCTCGAGGGCCAGCGACAAACGGTCTGGGCCTCCCCGAGCTCCGCCGAGATGTCGCCACTGGGAGTCGGTGTTTCACAGGGTTCTGTGTTGAGCCCGACTCTGTTCAACATCTTTATGACACCTTTGGCGGCACTGGTGGAGTCCTTTGGGGCTCAGATCGTATCCTACGCGGATGATACTCAATTGCTCTTCACGTGTGGGAAAGATCAGGCTTTTGATGGAGAGAACATCCGGGGTTGCCTGGAGATGGTCTTCAGCTGGTTCCAGCGGAACAGCCTTAAAGCAAACTCCAACAAATCGGAGGTGCTGTTCTTCGGCTGCTCTCTTGACCCTGATTGGCAGGCCTGGTGGCCAATAGAAATGTGTCCCCCTGCCCAGGCATCGCTTGTGGCAAAAAATCTGGGAGTGAAGGTTGATAATAATCTGTCGCTGAGATCACATATTCTTGGCCTGGTGGGCACCTGCTTTGGCATACTTAAGATGCTCCGGAAGTTCCTGCCTCTGCTAACAGAAGAGCATAGAAAGATCACTGTGCAAGCCTTAATAGGCTCCAGACTGGACTATGCGAACGTCCTCTATGTAGGTCTTCCGGACTATCTTGTTCAGCGGCTGCAGGTTGTGCAGAACGCCGCGGTCTGTGCTATTTTTGGTCTCCATAGGCGAGCGAGAGCCTCGGGTCTGGTGCGATCGCTTCATTGGTTGCCCATCCGGAAGCGGATTATGTTTAAAGCACTGACCTTGGCGCATAAAGCGCTATTTGGCGCCGGAGCAAAGTACCTACAACGGAGATTGGCTTTCTACCGCCCAGTTAGATCACTGCGGTCGGAATCTTTGTTTTTGGCTGTGGTTCCTCGAGTGAGGAAGGCTCGCACTGGGGGACGCTCTTTTAGTTTGAGAGCCCCTCAGTTATGGAACTCCTTGCCTTTGGACCTACGGTCTTCCTCCAATCTCCTTCTGTTTAGGAAGAGCCTTAAGACTTGGCTTTTTAACCTTTAGGATGTTTCTTTTTCTCTTGTTCGCTGTCTGTTTTATGATGTTATGTTTTTTACTGAGCTGCCCTGATAAAGCGCCGGGACACTCCTCTGGAGTAGCCGTGCGCTATAGAAATAAAATTTTAACATAACATAACACTAGACACCATGGATTTTTTATTTAAGGCAAAATGGGTAAGGGCTGCTCTCCCAGGCATCTGGCCTACCTCCCTCCCATACAACCCCCAGTAGTCTTTCTAGTGCAGGAGGTACTCTTGGGACCTGCCAGCTACGTCCGCTACGTACCCGCAGGGGATCTGAGACGCTGCCTTGCCTAAGGCAGGTGAGGCTGCTGCATTGCCAAGACACCTGAACTGTCTGGTGGGCCGCTCACCCCAGGAGACTGAAGCATGTGTGGTGGACTACTCTGCACCAGAACAGGAGGTGAACGAGGCACCACGCGCTGAGAAAGGAGCCTAGTGTGGGCAGGCTAGGAGTGAAGAAGCGAGTGCTGAGGGTTGCTGGTTGCAGCGGCTGTAAGGGTGTGGGCCAAGGTTAAGAAAATGGCTTCCGCCAAGCGGAGGAACAGAGATACTGCAAAAGATATGAAACAAGGAGCATAGGAGGTTGAGATCCGCAGTATGTGAGGCGGTGTGGACCCTGGATTTCGGCTGAGAACAGGAAGGGTCTCTGTTGTGTCATCATAGCTATGAAGAGTGCCTCAATGGCATACCATGGTGAAGAATGGGGCAGTAAACACCCTCACAACAGGGACAGGAAGGATATTAGTGGGAACTGGCCACCCCTTGATGTGCCACTGCCTTGAAGTCCACTGAATAACTGCTGGTGACCTGGGAGGTTACATGTGCTTATCGGTTTGGGGGTCGCGAGGACGATGGTGCACCCATAGAGAGGCAAAGGTTTGGTGGCTAAGAGATAAGCTGGCACATGATCGGATGTTGATCCTGATGGAGAGTGTGCTAAAAACTGTAAAGTCCACACTAGGATGACCTGTGAAGAAATTCGACCATATATTCAATAAGGTTCTAAACAGCAAAACCGCTCTGGAAAGCAAGATAGATGCAGTCACTACTGACTTCGACCTCCTCAGTATGTATCATTGACCACTTGCAGAGAGAGGGACGCAGAATGAATCTGCCCCGTGACCTATGGTATTTCAAATGCAAGCCCAAATGTAAGAAATGGCAAGGGACATAGAAGTACTGCATGACTGGGTGAAAATGTGAAAAGGCAGTTGTGTAGAAACAATATAAGGCTAGTGGGTATCCCAGAGCAGTCTGAGTGCCTCACACCGGAATTATTCCTGGAGCAATGGCTTGTGACAAACTTGTCTGAAGGTTCGACTCCGAAGTTCTTCCGGATAGCCATAGAGTGCTGGGATGACCACTGATCATTGAAGCACTGCCCAGACGTATGGTGGCCTATCTCTTTCACTGCAGGCACTTTGACAAAATCCTACAGCATGCACGGTAACATGGGATTTAGATTTTAAATAATGTCAATATACATATCTGCAATGCTGGAGTATAAAGCCAACGCAGAGCCTTCCTGGATATCAAACAAGCACTCTAGTCAAAAGCATGTTCTATAGGAGTTACTTTACCCTGCCAAACTAGAAGTAATTTTCGATCGTAAGACGTTCGTCTTTACTCACCCCACCCATGAACTGAAGTGGAAGGTATCTGTGGGCATTCCCAGGAAAGGCTTTACAAATCATTCATGGTACCCAGGAATTGAGGCAAGAGACCGATAAGATGAGGACCCAAAGTGATGACTAACCTTCAGAGCAGGCTGCACGGGAAAGAGACAGACTGGTCAAGGATGTATTCAAATACTGAGACAAGTTGGTTTACACTTCGGATTCAGAGCGGGGGTTTCCTGGGAACACTGAGGATGCTGAGGTCACCACTCCGGCTACGTTTTTGGATGTTCACCCTTAGGTCTCCCAATGACATCGAATACTATGGCCTTGTTGGTACTGATGGAGGGGTCAATTGGGATGGTATTTTAAGACTACTGTAAACGCAGAGCACTTGAATTGAGATGTGTTTTATCACAGTAATGTTATGTTGCTGAAAGAAAAGAAATGTGGACACTCCAGCCCGAGGGGCAGTGTATATTGCCAGTGATGGTACCATATAGAGACGATAAGTGAAATATCTCATGTGTGTCCTGCTACTTCTGAGGGGATCCTGGATCGCTGACCCAGTACTCTTCTGTTTTTTTTCTTCTGATTCCACATGCACCTCAAGTGAACCGAACAGTGGTGGTTATGTTTAAAATTGTTTGGGATTGGGTGGTGGGGTAATTATACAAGCCCTAGCCTGGAGGTCTTCCATTACTGGGACGTATACTGGGACTGTTTGCAGCACAATTACATTGTGTTAGGCAAGCGAACACACACCATCAATGTAGCTACTATGGCAGAAATGACCAGCTGCGACAGCAGAGCTGCGTTGACTTTCTCAAATACTCTTTAAATGTGCATTGGTTATATTTTGTTAACCTTAAAATGTAACAGGGCTCTGTACGCCGGGCAAAAGAGCGGCCGTAATGTCCTATATAAAGCTTAGATCCCTCCATTTTGCATTTATTCAGGATGTGAAGTCTTATTGACCCCTTTCTTTACTGAATATAAAACCCAGAGAAGGATATTAGCAAGTAGACTAAAGCCATATACGCTGGACCTGATCCAAAAGGATCAAAACAAATGTATCCCTTTATTGAGTACTCAGCTGACCTTGCAAAGCTTATTTATGGTCCTGGACTAGGCTCCCACTGTGGCCCCCACAAGGAGTGATCACTTACCTTTATATCGCAAAGGCATTTGATAATGTTAGGTAGGCTTTTCTGTGTGCAGTGTTGGAGAAGCTTGGTCTTTGAATATGGTCTGGATACAATGGTTATATGGGCAGACAGGTGCGCACTGGGCAGTTGTTTTCTGAACCTTATTTGATACAAAATGGTACTCAATGGGGGGGGGGGGTTACCTGCTCTCAGTCATAATGTTCGCAATGGCTATGGAAACATTGGCCTGTAAATTGTGAGAGGTCCAAGGACTGGGGTATAGAGTTGGACACTGGTGCCTATGTGATCTTACTCTATACAAATGACGCTTTGTTGTATCAACTAGACCCCAGATCAGTTTTAAGGATGTAATGAAAGTTCTGTAAGATTTCGGCCATTTCTCTGGACTATTACTAATTGGGGACAGTCTTGTTTGTTTCTAGTCTCCCTGGGAATGGGAGCAGTTAATTGACTAACCATTACAGGAAGTTACAACACCTTCCTGAAAAGGGAACAAGATGCTTTCTGGTATCTTTGAATGCAGGTGTATCATACAGTGGAATGCTTGGTGGCTGGTAATGGGAGGGGGAAGCAATCCCCACTATCGGGCCAGTCTCATCTCCCCTTTTGGGGATGGCGTTCCAGTAATAAAATTATCCTGCTTGTTGCACAACCAATGTTGGAGACCACTTTTGATTGAGTTAGAACTTATTGAACTGATTTGGGCAAACAGGAGGAAATGTTGAGCATATGCTAAAATGGCATGATCGCTATGTGAAGGTGGCATATGCGCTCCTAATTTTGAGCTGTACTATTACTTACCTTAGTCAATAAGGCCTATGAGGTGGATTACGGAGGTCACATTTCAAGAGGCTTTGGATATTGTCCGGGTTCCAGGATCACTCTGGTGAGTGAGGTGTGACTGGGAATGCTGATGGGTGCCCGAGGGAATAATGTTCGTCTGGCATAGGTACATGACCAAGATCGGTGGAAGGGTGAGGACTCACTATGCACCTGACATACTCATATGGTGCTTGCCTGAATTTATTACACTGGCTCAAAAGAAGTTCACTCGCAGGCCATGGAGCGTTTGAGACGCTAAGTGAAGAGACCAGGTTGGCAGGTGGAGAAATGATGGCCCATGCATCATTCGCAAAGATGGTGCAATTTATGTGGGGAACTGAAGATACCGAACTGCTCTGCTTTACAATAATATACTCCCACTGGGAGGCTGCAGGCACATAGCGACCATCTTGTATCAGACTTTAGCACCAGTGTTTTACATTGACCTTTTGTAGGAAAGTGCCCCTTTTTGCATGGTGTTTGAGACTTCTTGACTAAGTGTGCCCTGGTATCCTGCTAATCGGGTACCCATGGCCTTTGTTCTTTCCCCAAAACTACCTTTGCTCCCACCTTGGCACTCCTCTGGTCTACATATGAGACCCATGTAAAAGGTGCAAGGGGCACCAAGGGCCTTGTCGACAGTCTCCGAGGGCTGAAGCATATATTTTGCCACCTTCAGACTCCTCCCCTGACTCGTACACACTACCAGTGTAATCTGGGTGCCTGGGGCAGATCCCAAAACTACAAGTCGATATGGCACACATCCCTGTATCTTTGTATACAGTATCTGATTTTAAAATTTGCGTGTGTATAACTGTTGCTGTGTTTTAAAGATTGATTTGGAATTGCACTTTAAAGCCATAGCACCCCTCTCACCTTACCTGCTTAGAACTCCCCGCGCTGCCGATTTCAGGGCTGCGGCGGGTCAGAGTTCTTGGCGCCAGAATCGGAGCGAGCACAAGCCACGCCCACTGACGCTGGCCACACCCCCCCCCCACATCACTATAAAATGTGCCCCCCACAAACGCGCAGCGGACGCGCGCAGCGGGCGCGCCGCCTGCGCGCCGAAGGCGCGCCTAAGGCAAGCCCGTCTGCGCCCGTCCGCGCCAAGACCGGGCCCAGGGCCATACCCCCTGTCCAAAACAACATAGGAAAAAGAATACAGCAATACTACAGTCAAGACCTTCAAAGACTGAAACCACGAGCATCATGTGCCCAGATAGATCCAAACAGAGAAGATAAAAAATGTCCTACATGTTCACAAACCTTCCACTTTTCCCCCATTAAAAACCTGACCAATTCGACAATACCAAAATACCGAAAGCACCATTTGAAAATTGCGTTGCTCAATGTAAGATCTTTAGTCAAACACAATATACAAACAGCGGAACTAATAGATAATCATAATATTGATATACTATTTGTCACCGAAACTTGGGCGGATGAAGCATCAGACGCCGATTTGACCCTAGCTATTCCAGAGGGTTACTCCTTCTCCAGAGCGGATAGAAAAATAAAACGTGGAGGAGGATTAGCAATTATAGCAAAGAACAACTACAAAATTAAAACATCAGATAAAGGAAGTACCCCAGACTGTGAAACTCTAACTTTTCAAATAAAAGTCACGAACAATTATTCGTTCAATGGACTACTTATATACAGACCACCTAATGCAAAAACGGCGTTGATCGAACTGTTAAGCCCGTTTCTCGAATCTAGTGTGACTAGTCCGGACTACACAGTTTTAGGAGATTTTAATCTACATTTAGAAAAAACCTCGGACTCAAAGATAGCCTCATTCATTGATACAATGTTAAACTTTAACCTAAAACAAAAGGTACATGAGGATACCCATGAAGCAGGCCATACATTGGATGGTATTTTCACCTCCTGTATAAATCTAACAAAAACAGATACCATTCCTATCCCGTGGACAGACCACAAACTCATCAGTTCCACATTAGAAATTAATGAGGACACAGGAAGACCTATGGAGAATATTAAACAAACGACATATTTAGAATGGTCTAAATTAGATAACCAGACATTCATTGATATACTGCAATCATCGTACCCTGCACTTCAAGAAAACTGTAACACAGCCTGCAAACAATTTAATGAATGGCTAGAGAATGCAGTAGAGCAAACAGTCCCACGAAAAAAAGCCACACTAAAGAGAAAAACCCCCTCACAGCCATGGTTCTCGGAAGCACTAAGAACCCAGAAACAGACATGTAGAAGAGCGGAAAAAAAATGGAGAACTAATTATGACTCCGATCTCAAACAAGAATACAAAGCTACCTTAGCATGTTATAAAAAACTAATTATAACGGAAAAAAGTAAATACTTTATCCATAAAATCAATGAGTCAAAAAACTCAAGCAAAACCCTATTCGACATTGTCAAAAAATTATCAAAATTCGAGAACAATAACTCTGAAACGTTAACTTCAGACTTCTGCAACGTGCTGGGAGAATTCTTTGTCAGCAAAGTATCCCTAGTATATGACTCATTTAAAAACCATAACACAGAAATACCCATAAAGGATAATTCATCAACAACAATCCCAGTGAGTAGGGACTCAGATCCCACCACATTCTTCCAATTCACCCCCCCTACAGTGGAACAGATTCAAAAACAAATCCACACCATCAATTCAGGCAGCCCAATGGACCCATGTCCATCCAAAATAATGCATGTCTGCTCCGAACAACTGAGCATAGTACTAGAGAAATTATTCTCTCAAATCATTAAAACCAACATCTTTCCCGATGTTTGGAAAATGATATCGATCAGGCCACTTTTAAAAAAACCCAACCTGGACTGCGAAAACCCGAATAACTATAGGCCAATAGCTAGGATCCCATTCGCCGCCAAAATCCTAGAGAAACTCTTAAATAAACAATTATCCCGGTACCTACTGGACGGCAACTGGCTGGACCATTCGCAGTTCGGTTTCCGCGAGGGACATGGAACCGAAACTGCACTTATTACAGCGATGGAGGAACTTAGACAAGTACTGGACAACGGATCGAAGGCCGCCTTGATATTACTAGATCTATCGGCGGCCTTCGATACGATTAGCCATGAGACCCTCATAACACGTCTGAAAACAGCACAATTGCATGAATCAGCATGTGCACTCATCACCTCATATCTAGAGAACAGAACGTTCTCTATAGAATCAGGAGAAGCAAAATCTAATCAATTCAACCTACCATGTGGAGTCCCACAGGGTTCATCGATTAGCCCCACTCTTTTTAACTTATACGTCACCCCCCTCGCACAACTAATAAGGGACTGTGGATTCACCCCAATATCCTACGCCGACGACACCCAAATAGTGGTGTCAATAAATGAAGACGTAGAGAACACAGCAGAAAAATTTCAAATCTGCATGCAAAAAATAAGCCAATGGATGAGAACAAATTGTCTAAAATTGAATGGTGACAAAAGTGAGGTCATGATCCTAGGAGGGGACAAAAAAATCTGGTCCCATTCATGGTGGCCAAAAGAACTAGGAGGATGTCCTGAACCAACGGAGAAGGTAAAAAACCTAGGAATTACTCTAGACACTAATCTCTCCTTTGACGCCCAAGCGAATAAATTGGCATCATCCCTGTGGTACATTTTAAAAATGATTAAAAAAATACTACCCTACATACCACTTGACTCACGAAAGACAGTGGTGACAGCATTGGCCATGTCCAGATTGGACTACGGGAACGGCCTATACGCTGGAGCCAGAAAAAAAATTCTAACCAAACTTCAACGTTTGCAGAATGCAGCAGCCAGGCTGATATTAGATACACCTAAATTTGAAAGAATCAGCCACAAACTTAGAGACCTACATTGGCTGCCAATCGAAAAACGAATACAATTTAAAATACTGTGCCTAGCATATAAAGCTACCAATGGAACCGGATCCCAATTTTTAAAAACTCATCTAAAAATATATGAGCCAAATAGAACCCTCAGATCTGGCCAAAAGAAAATAATTGCGGTACCAAGATTCAAGAGAGCAAACTGGGGAGGAAGAAGCTTCCTGGTACATACAGCGAGGATCTGGAACAAACTACCGCTAGATATAAAAACTAGTCCATCACTGATATCTTTCAGAAAGCAAGTAAAAACGTGGCTGTTCTCGGCATATCCCTAAACTAAACACCTCAAGAGTCAGAGTCAAATCACAGCGCCAAGACGCCTATGGGCAATCGCGCGCTTTATAAATGCAAAAATCAAATCAAATCAAGTAACAAAATGTAAAATTGTTCTGCAAATGAGAAGAAATGTGAAATTTATGGCTAAAAGTTGGTAACTTCAGAATGATATGTAGGAGCAGTGCAAGTGCCTCATACAGAATATAATACAGACGATGAATGGCCTCAGTTGAATTTAGACAAGCTCCAACATTCTGATTAAATGTTTTAATATATGTTTTGAATTAAATGAAATATTTCATCTTTTTGTATTTGATGAATGCTCGTTTCTGACTTTTTTGTGTATTGTTTTAGGATTCAAATCATCAGACTATTTGGCCGAGTTAGCCGCTTCCAGTAATGGCTCAGTTGGGATCCCTGGATTCCAGTAAGGATTCCGTGGAGGTCCTCTGGGTTCAGTAATAAAGTGGGGGTCCACAAAAGTCAAAAGGTTAACCACTGGTCTAGACCACAGACATTAGCACAGGGTAGCATCCTAGCTCAATGCGTTTCACCTACTGTGCCACTATATGGGTCAGCCTCATGGTGATCAGTGTTAATCTTGCTTCTTGTAGTAACAGTCTAGCCTGAACTGCATGCCAAACTCCAGCAGCAGCAGGGCAACCACAAGTAATCCCACCCGGGTTCAGCCTAGTTAGTGAGGCAAAGCCTGGATCCTGTGGCACTTTAAGGAAGAGGCTCATGTCAGAGCCTCCCTAAGCCGTCTTTGGCATTACTTCTGGCACAGAATAGATGATGGAGGCAAATAGTCTAAATCATTGGCAATTGCTCTGTGTAGCATTCTAATCCACTTTTATTTTCTGCCCACTGTTCCACTCAATACAGAGTCCTTCCTGGCACTTTGTGATGGACTGTTCACATGAGAAGCAGGGTCAAGGTGGACTCTGTCTACGTTGCTCACTAGGCGTCAACGATGTTAGAATGCTACCCAGAGTGATTGCCACTGGCTTTGACTATTTATAAGCATTCCTCCCATCACCTCTTTTGTATGTTTACCTTTTTACTGTGCGTAGCTTTGCATACCAGTGCTTCTCCCCCTGGTCCATCATGTAATAGCCAATTTATTGGGCTGATTAGGGACAGGCACAACTCTCTTGATGGTTCACTTCCCCTGCACTTGAAACTACTGTAGCTGTTACCTGGTAAGGTAAAAGTGGAGTTGGAAACCTTTGGTGTTTGTCTGCATTGTAGAAATCCTGGCAGAATAGATTTTAATATTACTATTCAAGAGACCTCTTTGGAGTGACTTAAGAAAAGAACTACAAATGACTCTCTGTACTTTGCTAAGAATTTTCAGTGACTGCTTGTTCAGTGAAAATATACTTGTGTATGCTGGAATTTTAACATAACCTAAGAACATAATTTAACAGTGAAATGAATCAATGCTGATGTGTGCTGTACTGCTGTTAAAATTACTGTGAATTCTTTCCTTTCGTACACAGAATGAGACCTTTTTGTGTCATCGATTCACCAAATTTGTGATGAAATATAACTTGATGTCCAAGGATAACCTGATTGTACCAATTTTGGAAGAAGAGGTGCAGAATTCAGTTGCTGGGGAAAGTGAAGCATGATAAGAATCCTGGCACAGAAACACTGCACTGAACACATGATTAACAATAATTACGATGTACTGTATATATCATTTTAGACACTTCAATCATGTATTCTTATTATAGCTTCTTTGTTTAGTATAGTTTTTGTATGCTACGTACATTGCCTTTTAAAATGGGAAATACTTTAAGTTATTAATGGGTCGTATATTCAACAGTGTGGCACTCATGGTTTTTAAATAAGAGTATTATCTGTTTATGATGCCTGTTAATAAAATGATTTACATTTCTGTAAAATTGCTGCTAAACAATCATTTGATCACCATCTTCGCTAAAACGAATATGTCTATTAGGAAAACGTGAGATTAAAATTTCACAAAAGGCGTTTTACGGATGTGTTACTTCAAAATTACATTAAACTGATTATTCTCTTCTAGGCTGCAGTAAGATATCTTTCAAGACTGACAATGTATTTCTGGATTCATGGTTTAAATTTAGCAGTTTGTCTTTTGGTTGGGGTTCATGGGATATAGATGTACCCACTGTAGAACATTAATCAATACCCGTTGAAAGAATAATCTGGTTTACTTTTTGTAAACAATGGAAAACTTTTTTCCCCTCTCTGGGGAAGGAGGAAGTTGACAGAACCTGGACTGATCTGTGGATTATCTACATCTCTTAAGGACTGGCAGATGTCTTTTGCTCCTAATTTACATTTTAAAAAGATACGGTGCCAGTTTAGTGAAGACGGCTTACTACTTTACTGTATCTTTGATCCTTCTTTTTTCTTATTCTTTTTGGGTTTTTTTACATCTTGAACGTGTAATTTCTACAATGTGGCATTGGGTATCATAATATTATGGTTTCTGGAAGTTCATTTTATGCACATCAGTTCTTACAGTGCGTTCCACAAAGTACTTTCAGAAGAAGGTTTTGACCAAAGGTGAGTAAATCTAGTGGTCCTCTGCGCACATTTATCAAGTGCCATGTGTTTTGAGGGTGTCTCTGGGTAACTTTGTTTGCTACTGCATATATTCTTTCATGTACTTACTGTGTATGCATGTTGAGAGGTATTTGTAAACAGTGAGGGTGAAACAAAAATATTTATCAGAAGCCTTGTAGGCACTTTGCCTTAGACATCTGGAGCAGTGAAGTTCAAACCGCATCACTGAGAAATTTGATACTGCAGCAGTTCTGACTAGCCTAGGAGGTGCACATTGGACTCCTGGTAGAATCTGTTTCTCCTGGCAGTAGCAGTTGTACGGTGTAGAAAGAGAGAGAGAAGCCATAGAAGGATGGCGTTTGACAGTGATGCCCGATAGTGTGTCTGGCACTTTCTGACTGTCAATCATCTGCTTGGAAGGTGACAGCGGTTGCATAGGGCCAACGTGTAAAATGCCCCCTAAGGAATGTAAGTGGAGACTTGCAAGGATTACTGTTTCATCACAGATTCTTCAACATCCAATGAGAAGCCACTAAGAGGGTGACTCTGACCCAGATTGAGCCCCTTATTATATTCACTTTGTGATCTGCAGGGAATGCCATAGCTAATGGAAGCTAACATTGTTCCCAGTGATGGAATCTATCTAGATTGACCTGAATGGCAAACTATCTGAGTATGTAGTGACGCGTCTAGACCACAGGATGCTGAAGTGAAACATCTAGTGCAGAGTTTTTTGGGCACCCAAAGCCAACAGTTTGTACAGTATGCATACTCTCCGTTGGTAAAACCAGAAATGAAGATTGAGATCCTTGAGAAAGAAACCATCACAAGTAAGAGTTGAATCCTGGGGATGATGTCCTCACAAAACCTAAAAGCGGAGTTGCACTGACTTTTACGTACATGGATTTTTGAGGGGGTTGCAGATCAGTGCAATAGTTTAGTAATTAGCACAGTTGTCAACTGAGACTCCTAATGGAAAAGGGCAAGAGCCTGAGCACATGGTTTTCTGACCTAGGAGACCCTAGACATCGTGCTTGATCATTATATTGGCAGGAAAGGAAATAAACCTTAAGACGGCTCACTCTAGAATCTGTGCTCTGACTTGAGCCATTCTAAGTTAATACATCAACTGGATCTTATGGGCTGGAAAAAGGAAATGCATTCCTTAGAGTAGAGGCAGCCCTCTAGTTCGCGAACCAGGGCAGAGTGAATTTCTGAGTATGATGTAATATTTTCTGAAGGAAAAAATACTGCAGGGCAGAATTCAATGCAGGGAACAACACCCAAGTTGAACTATGCACCATTTTACTTCAGGATTGGTAAGCCCAGTCTGATAATTTATCCACTTGCGGGTCGGTAAAATTGACTTTTATGTAACACAATATTGTGCTGTACAGTAGACGCAAGACACCATTTTTGGTCGCAGCGTGAAAATCATGTCTTTATTGCAGTCCCTTTTCTCCTCCCATTCCTTCAGCTGACTCACCTTTCACACCTGTCTATGAGCCGTGTACAGTGGGACAGCTGACTTAACATAGAGAATATGGTTGCGATGATGTCTTATAACAAGAATGGGTTCCCCTTTTGTAAAAAAATATTCAGGAAGGATCTTGATTAATATGAGGTGGTTCTTGATTCAGGATATGCATTTTTTGGCAATGGCTCGGCTGCTCTTTGTTAATGTATATGTTACTACTTTTTTAGCATCCAATCTGTTGGAAAGGTTTAGTATTCAAATATTGTAATTTCTCAGGAAATTGAAATGCCATTGTTTGGATGCTTTACTACAGTGTGAAGCAGAAATAATGGAGTTATGTTTGATCCTCAGTAGCTCCGTCACTGGTCCTGCCAGCTTTTGCCAATTTCTCCTTTCTGACCCTCAGAGTTTAGGTGGCAGTCACTAAACACAAGTTTAGGATCCACACTGAAATATTGTAAAGCCTACCAACCATTTGTCCTTATTTTTATTTTTTATTTTTTTTCTCTTTCTTTCATGAACATAATACTTGTGAAGTATTCTGTCAAAACTGGTTCTGAGGCATACTTCTAACCCCAGCTTCCTTGCATTGCCAAATTTTTCCAGGCATCAAACTGGATCTGGTAACAAAGCAGTACTTTTGCTTGCTGGTAGGTGGCATTGTGCGGCTTCACGCTGATATCATTCCACTCTGAAGGTGATTAACATAGCTGCATATAAGCGCAACCTATGTGTACTGACGTCAGTTCCTTTCTGCATCTTAAGACTCGGATCTGGAGCTTCTCCTTGGTCTTCAAGACCCATTTCTCATCAAATGTTTTACCAGTATGCATGGAGAAATGTCACCCCTAAGACGAGTGTTCATGTAGAGACTGTTGCAGACAGAATTCAGTGACAGACCCACACAAAGTGTGTCTTTGGTGACTGGGGTCGGGGCACAATTCCAGAACCTGTGATGATTGCATCCAGATGTGTCTGAAAGCCATATGGGACCGCGTCGTCTGACAGAGGAAGACTCCATGCGGCAACTGGTCGAAGTCGAAAAAAAGGTCCCATTCTCCCTCTTATTCTCGCAGCAGTCGAAGTTTTCAGATAAGTCCAAGAAAAAGATAAGTCAAAACAGGAATCTGTGCCTCCCTCCACCCTCTGATTTCAGAAAGGATGCAAGTTTATCCACTGTCTCGCTCCTAATCACCATGGAATCTAGGCCTGATAAACCCTGATTTTCTGGGTCTGTCTAACATCACAGCCAGTGATGCATTTTGAGAGGCCATGCATATTTTTGCCACTTTACCGGTCCCTTCTGGTTTGCCTTCAGGCCCCAAGGTTCCCCAGGGGCCACTAGTTGGACTTCTGGTAGCGGGTCTGCCTACAGGGCCATCTGTAACCCTTGAATCCACATCAGGTTGAACGCCAGCTCCAGTGCCGACTTTGGTTCCAGCACTACTCTATACCAGTTTCCTTTGTATCGATGCCAGATGTGGATTTACAGCTCATTGTGCCATTTCACTCATAGTACAGTATAAAGCCTGTTCTCAGCTCCAACCAGCATGCAATCAACAAGTAGTCCCGATTCTGAAACATGGCCCATACCATGTGATAGGGCTCAAACTGCACAATCTTTTCAGACACTGACAATCATGATAGGGTTGTCCCATAATATGATGAGGGAAACTGGCCTTTTGTCCCTCCCTGGCCCTACTACTGAGGAAAGGGTCTCCTTCGCAGTTATGCGAAGGGTGGCAGAAGTCTTAGATCTACAGCTACCTCTTGCGAAATTTGGAATACGTCTGGCTTGGACACAACTGCTCGCGTTGAGCAATGGGTACTAATGTGGCACTTTCAGCACCAGACCTGAATAAGGTCTACAGCCTCTTAGGGATGTCCAAGTACTTCTGACGGACCTGATGTTTGAGGGTTCTCACTTCTGGCAATGAAGCAGATTCGACCCTGGAATGATTGAAGGAGAGCAGAACCTCTGCATTTTCCTTGGGTCTTTTCACCCCTGCCATCCTACCTACAATTTTGCCCTCTGTGGCTACGGTCCGGGTTTTCAGTTTGGCAAATGCCAAACTCCTCAACCAGGCCTTTTGTGGTCAAGGATGTGTTCACAAAGAACAGCAGGGACAACATGCAGTTCAGTCCCTTGCCCCTCCTGTATTGGCAGCCATAAAACCACTTTAGTGTGTCTTTGCCAGCACAGAGCCACCCTGTCGGAGGGAAGATCCAGTTTTTCCTCTAAGCATGGAAGGCCATTCACTGGAGACAAGTGGGTCCTTAAGATTGTACATCTGCTATCCAGGTCCTATGTGCCCTAGACACAGGGAAACTGGATGGTGGCATTGGACCTGCAGGATAGTTATTTCCTAATCTTCGACCTCTCAGGTCCACAGGCACCATCTGTGGTACTTGGTGTAGCGTTTTCAGTTCGCAGTGTTCCCTTTTGGCCTAACCATTGCCTCTCGGGTGTTCTCTAAAGTGATTCCCCTGTCTCTACGACTGGCTTCTGAAGGCAGAATCTCCTAGACAGTTATCAACCACCTCCAGATGATGATGATGAACTTCCTAATTACATCGGGTTTCCTGCCCACCATTCCAGGAAAGACTGCACATGTAAATCATTGACCTCGCCTCTACCATGTGGTACAGCATTAAGTGGAGTGGAGTGGGTTCTTGCCAGGAGACTCTTTGACTCTGGATCTGGCTGGGCTGCCAGGGAATTTCTCTGGAAGTTATTCATGTAGCGGGATCTCAAATGCCAGGCTGGAGAAACTCTAATCCTTAGTGGGCCATGAATGGCGGTTACACTCTGAGGTGGTGCAGGGAATCTTCCATCACTGGGAGAACCCTGAATCAATATTCTCACCACTGCCGAGAACGTGGTGTCAGCACTTTTGATAATTTGAGTTCCCAATAAACTCAGTACTCCTGTATGCCTTTCCTGCCTCTCCTGCCCCAAGTTATGAAGATCTGGAATGGCTGGGACCAAGTCATCTATGTGGCACATGATTGGGATAGAGTATGTGATACCCAGAACTCCTTGGCATGAGCATCTGTCCTCCAATCAAGCTGCTACTTCAGGAGGATCTTCTGTTGCAGCAGCATGGAAGGGTACGGCACCTAGGCAGTGAGGTGTCACTCTACATATCCGTGTACGTCAGTCATTGATACAGAGTTGAGGCTTGGTGTGACACCAGACAGATTGACCCACTGCAAGCCATGTTCTCTGAAGTTTTGTTTGTCTTGTCCCAGGCCCATCAAAGCTTGCTTTGCGCACTGTTAAAGGCAATTTGTCAGCTCTTTCTGCCTTTTTGCAGTTGCCAGATCAGCCTGCTATATTTAAAATCACCTGTAGTGAGGAGATTTTTTAATGGTTTACAACCTTTACTTCCACCAGCACTTTTTGCGATGCCACAGTGGGACTTGAACTTGGTCCAACTTTTTTGATGAGCTTCTGACAGTAAAAGCATTCTTCCTCCTTGCCATAACCTGGGTGAGGTGTGTGAGTGAGCTATATGCTCTTTGTCAACCCAGCGTATACAACATTCTTTCTGGATAATCTGGTGTTGAGGACCAATGCTTCCTTTTTACCAAAGGTGGGCACTCCATTTCATCTCAATTAGACTATCATTCATCCGGCATTCCTTGCCCTAACTCATTCTTCTATGCAGGAAGAGAGACTTTATAGCTCTGTGTGTTTCGCTCGGGTAAAGAAGGGCACAGCAGTGCAAAACTGGACCATCTACAAAATGGTTTGTCTGTAGAAAGATCTGTTACGCACTGGAAAGACGCAGCCTCCAAGGAACTTACAGGCTCAATCCACCAGAGCTTAGGCTGCTACCACTTCATTAGCATGCAGAGTACCTATACTGGATATTTGTGAGATGGCTATGTGGGCGTTAGTAAATACGTTCCCGAAGCACTATTACCTCCACAGTCTGGTCTATTGATCGGGGTATTTTGCCTGCTCGCCATGTAGGACTTCTTGGTATGAGCCACTTCACATACCTGCCACCTTGGGAATGTACTGTTTTGGTATCTATTCACAAGGTGAGGAATATGAGGTTAGAAGTATCTATCAGAAGAATAAATTACTTACCTTCCATAACAATCTTTCTAATAGATACTCTAACCGCAGATTCTTAAACGACCCTCCTGCATCTCTGCGCTGTGAACTTGGGCTCTGTTACCCCATCTGTAGAGGTCACATCTTGAGATTTGCACACTGGTTCTGCCAATCTACGGATAGGCTTTGAGTCTAAGGGCGCAGACAGCCTAAGAAAGCAACTGATAACTGAACACATGGGTGGTGCTTGTATGCGGCTCTGCTAGTCACAACTGACACGCAACAGTACTGCTAAAAAGTTTCCAGCATGTTTCCGACGCCTTGGGATTATTCACAAGGTGCACATTTTGCTGTTAGATAGGGTATCGACCAGAAAGATTGTTATCGAGGAAAGTTACTTGTTCATGTGGGCCAAGTGACGTAACAGAAGTGATGGTGTTTCTCCAAAAGAGTACTTGAGTTAAGCAAACTATATATCTATTTCTAATTTGCTTTTCCAAGCTAAGCATCACACAGCAATTGAACAATTCAACATCGAGCATTTCTGTCCTGCCCCAAATCTAGTCAAGTTTTTGTCCTAGTCAAGGTACCAAACCAGCATTCGTATTTCTTCTGGGCCACCTCAAGAAGAAGGTGGCAGTGGTTTCATTGCCTCTATCCTGAAGGGCCTCTTATCTAGTAGACCCTTCTAGACCATACTTTTTCTATCGTGCCAGGGTACTGTGATACACTAGCTAACCTAGTCTGTCAAATAGGATCACAGAATAATGCAACCTTCTGGCACCCAAATGTTTCTTCCCTGTCATACCATCTCAGTTGTAACCTCTTGACATGTTTCCATTGGTTCTGATTTCTGTACCAAGTGTACACAGTGGGCATTCAAATAATATTTAGTAACATGTTTTACTGTAGCACTATATCATCCATCTCCTTGGCCTGTTAGTGGTGGTGTAGGTCTCATCAGTACTGTTTGCTTTTTAAATTGAGTGCACTGCATGGGGCAAAAGGGCTACTCTTGTGACTTCATCTCAGTGGTTGATTGTGGTCAGTGCAATTTGTGTTGTGGTTGTAGGAAATCCACCTTTTCTATGTGGTCACCCCATAGTTTTTACTTTTTGCTAGACCCTATATTTGTTTTTATGGTTTTAGAACTCTGCACTTTACCCCTCCTAACCAGTGCTAAGTGCTCCGCCCCTTTAAACATAGTGAAATTGGCTTATTCATAATTTGTATATTTATCTTGCCTATAAGTCCCCAGTGTATGGTACAACGTGTACCCAGTTAAGTCGGTAGTGGACTGCAACACCTATTGTGCCATCCACTACAGTAATAGTATAAAACATGGCTTTAGGCTTATCAGTAGCATAACTGTAGCAATGTAAAAACTGCAATTTGTCCTGTACACATAAATCCTTTTGCTAGGTCAACAGCTCCCTTTAACATGTTTCTAAGCAGCAATGTAGTCCACAAGCACGATATTTAAAAGTATGACTTGTAGAAATTTACTGTTAACATTGCTTCTAATTTCTGTATCATGCACACCGAGGGCACCCAAATAAAACTTTTACTCAAGTTTTACCATAACACTATGTCCTCACTCTCCTTGGCTTGCTGGTGTAGGTCTCAGCACCTTAGTCTTTAGCACCCCTAAACTATATATTTCACTGTGGTAAGCCTAGCTGTACTATGTAGAAAACCAGAGTACAGATTAAAATCTTTATACTGCATCTCTGGAATGGGAATAGCCTGATAAAAATAATTAACAATTTTAATAGTTTTTAAAAATAATTCAATGGGTTGATTTTAAATGAATGTTAGAGCAAAGTAACTTTAAGAAAGCTGCCTTTTCCCAGCCTGAAGACCCCGGAGGCTAAATTTGCATTTGTTCTCCCACTTCTGCGAGCAAGTAATTAGCATCTGAATAGGTGTGGAAAAAGGTGTGAAATACCTCCCACGAGCAAACAATAGGTTGGCCTGAATTGGCACAGGCGATTGCTCTGAACATTACAGAATATGCAGAGTAGAGCTGTGAACATCCTTTTTGAGGTTACAGTGTAATCTGCTTCAATGTAAAAGCCTGCTTTGCAGGTTTGCTGGATTTACATATAACGGTGGGGGTGCCTTTGGAAGGAATAGGAACCAAATTCCATAACCATTCTTGACTATTTACTGTCTGGTTGCTGTAAAATCCTACTTTTGTTCATACCAAGCTTTTGCCTCTGGCTTATTTTGGGTACAGTGGCTGCCCCAAATTGAATTTTAGTTTTATATGTGGGGGGGACCTTTGGATTACCATAGCCGCCCACCAACCCCCACCCAACCCAAGTGGACTGTGGTCAAAGACTTTTACCATCTTGAAAATGCCCAAAGTAGGTAGGGTTGGCTCTGGGAACTCTTTCCCCCTTTTCTCTCCCCCCCCCCCCCCTCCCCCCTCCATTGTGCAGCAACATGTTGCTGCGTTTTTAGTAACTTTTGAACCATTTGAGCTTGAAACGAAATTTTCTTTGGTTGAAGTCTGCAGGTTATGTATGGGAGGGTGGATTATGCGGCAAATCCAGAACTATGTGAAAAATGTTTGACGCTATTCCTACTTAAAACTTTAAAAAGTCACATGGTTTATTATTTTTCTTTACTTTTTTCAAATTTGGTTTGGGATTTTTATTCTTTTAAATTTGGACTTTATTAGTGTTTTGGTACTGCATAAATACTTTATAGATTGCCCTGAATTAAAAATGTATATCTACTTTGTCATAGCTACCAGGGGGTTGTGTGTAGGTACATTTAGTAACTTTGGGGATTCACCCTGAGACGGTGAGTCACCCACCCCAAATCATAATCATTTTAATAAACTGTTTGTTGCCACTTGCAACCCTTGTGAGAGTCCCTTGGCTTCTTGGGACATTGAGTTTCCGTGTTTGCTAACGGGATTGAAGTAGTGTCCTGAGAACATGTGAACTACTCTCCAAGCTGCACCAACACTCAAGTGCCCACTGCCAGCCTTTTCTTTTAAATGCGGGTACTGTCTGCTGTTTTGGAGTACTGCCCTCTTATTCCTGCACAGCACGAAAAAGTGCGTGCAGGTCACAGATCATGACATTTCATTACTTCCTTCCTTGTCCCTCTAATGGGTCCTAACGACAGGAGATTTTCCTCGACAATGCGAGAAAACTGCTTAACATAGTCTACAACACTCCATTTCCCCCCCCCCCCTTTTTTTGTCACACCCAACATAGGGCATATATATTCCAGCTTTTAACGGGCTATGCTTGATCCTGTTATTGCCAGCTCAACATGCTGTCACCCGGTTGGATTAGGACAGCAGTTTTGCGGGTTCTGGTCTTCCCCATAGTCCAGTTCACCGAATGGCCCAGAGGCATGGAATACTTCACTGTCCCAATGTCCTGTAATTAAGGTACGCTCGTTCGAGCAGGCCCGCAGTTCACCTTCGCCATGCTGCTGTTAAGGCCCTCTAGCTGTAAGACAGTGGTCTTTAAACTGTGGGGCTCGCCCCGTGGGCGCGAGTGGATGGGTCCCCAGGGGGCGCAAATGGCTCTGCAACTACATGTAAATGAAGATGGCCTGGAAGTGCAGCGATGTGTATTTGCTGCCTTTCCAGGTTGTCTTCATTTACTTCGAAGCCCTTAAAGTGAGATCAGAGTGCAGTGAGTGTGCTGCTGTGGGCTCGGCTGGGCAGTGTCTGGAGTCTTATCTCCGGCACGACTTAGTTTGTCACAGGTCTTTAAAGACCATTTGCATATTTACATACCTTTGTAAACTGGTTACCGAGGCTTCATTTTTTTAGGTGGAGCCTAAAGCAGTGTGCATGCGCTGCTTGCGAGACTTTTAGTAAGGGGCTTCAGAAAGCTCACCACACGCACGTGTTTTTTTTTTTTTTCTTAAATCACAGGCTATTGGGCTTTGCGTGCGTCTTTCTAAGAAAGTCAGCACGCAATTGGGCAAAGGCGGGTGCATGTCCTGCCTTGTCTCCGCCCACGGCCTATTGCTTGCGGTTACCCGCACGGGCCACATCTGTTTTCAATTATCGTGCACAGATGCGTACGCGATAATGTAAAACAGATGTCTCGCTGTGGCGCGCGCGCACACCATTAGCATGCTTGTCATTCTTTCCCCTTTACGTTTGCTAAACGTTTTGACAGAAGTACCCTATGCTGGCAGCTATTGACTGAAAGGGGTGGTTGGCAGCTTGCCGTGATGGATGGGCTCATTTTCCGCCCGGCAACAAGTCTCACTGAAGCACCCATGTCATTTGTAATGTAAGCCAACAAAATGTAATCAAATATTCCAGCAGTTTAATCACTAAGGGCTGCTAGTTTTTAATTCTCGCCTCAAATGGGGGTGCGGCGGGTAGGAGGCAGGGGCAGAAGCGGGTGGTCTAATAGCTGTAATCGACACCTCAGTCAAAAGCGTGCATGTAATTGTTGCTGTGCCTAGTGAGGGGATCTGGTGTCTTTCCCATCTCACCCTCCCACGTGCTCGTTCGAGCTCCCCTCCCTCCTTTGTGTTTGCTTATCCGCCCATGGCTCGTGCGGATTCCCCCCTGTGCCCGTGTTTGCTCATCCTCCGACCTCACCCTCCCTGCGTTTACTCATGCTGTCTTCCTGCTATTCCTCTTGTGTTTGCTGAGGCCCCACCCCTCTTCCCCTGTGTTCGATGCCTTCCAAGGGATGTGGTTATCAGCCTTGCTTCCTGCTGCTGGCTGTCTCTGACACACGCCATTACAGAGGTCATCATCAGCGTCTCAGGCAGTAAGTCATGGTTGATTTAACCACTCTTTACGCTTCTCAGTGGGAGAACTTGACACACAACGAAACGGACATAAAGGCAGTTCTTGGTTCATCGTGCCTCGCTCTGGCCTTTAAGGCAAGTTGGTTTCAGCTTGAGAACAATTTCTTGTTCTTGAAGTGTAACTCCCCTGGCCTCTCTCCTCTCGGAAAGCGAAACATCAGTTTCTCAAAGCCATTCAGTCGAAGGGGCAGTGTGTAATAAGCCCGCTCCAGATAGGAGACCCCCCCCCCCCCCAGTGCTGAGAAAGCTGAGGCCACAAGGTAACCAGCCAAAACATTTACAGCATGTGACTTGAACAAGTCTCATGACACTGGGGGAGGAGTACTACTTCCCTGTGTATGTAACCCACCTCCCCCGACACTTGCTATGGAGAGAGTTCTGCTGGAAGTCATCAAAAACATCCAGAGGGTAAAAGGATGCAAGCTTAGGGCATATGTCGCGCCACTGAATTTACCATCAGGCACCCGCAGTGTTTTCCACATAAACATTGATCTTGACGCACCAATCACGCATTCCCCCATTTGCTGCATATGACAAATATTTGAACAAAAAATGCTTCTTGTTCAAATGGATTTAAAGTTCTTAACATCACTGCAGAAAAAGCTTACATTCACACAAGGCAGGATAAAAAAGTTGCAGTTTAAACTGTTTGTCGTAATCATGCCTTTAAGGGACGACAACATTGCCCAGATATCCTAATAATCATTACCTCTTAATCTGTCTTCCTCTCCCCAGTCAATAACCAGCATTGGCCTAGCCAATAGGTCTCGCCTTTGGGACCTTATAAGTGTTTAGCCATGCAACAGTTTGTTGTTGCACCAACGATATTGTGCAGGATAACTAAACACTTATAAAGGTCCCAAAGGCGAGACCTATTGGCTATGCCAATGCTTGTTTCTGGTTCCAGTACCCCCTGTCTGCCTACTCCTTACATTTATATTTTCGAGTGTGAGAATGCAGTTCGTGAAAAGGAATAAAGTGTAGGGTTGCCAAAAGAAAAATGCTTCGACGTGTTGTTTAAAGAGCCTGCAAAGACCTCGTCTTGACACTAAATAGGGTTATAAATAAAAAGTGTGTATTAATTTGTAATGTGACTTTTCTGTCTTTGTTCCTTTTAATTGTCAGTCATGAATCATTCAGGCAGCACACAATTAAGTGCTTTCTATTTATATTTGCTGTTCCAAGTATGCACAGATAAGTGCTGAAAATATGGCTTTAGTTGACTATTTATTTTTGTACCATCTGTGACATCAAAATAATGAGCTGGCAACCCTAATCATAAGACTGGAAGTTTGTGGCAGGATCAGCACATTATTTATTTCCTCCACCCTCGATCCCTGATTAATGACATAATAGCAATAGTTTAACCCCTTGTATGCCCATGACGAACTGGACTCGTCATGGAGCACAGTCGCGCTGTGCCCATGACGAGACCAGCTTGTCATGAGGCAGTCCCTAGGGAATCCCTCAATATAGGGAATCCCTCGGGAGCTGGGGAAGAGCTTCCCCAGCTCCCGAGCCCCCCCCCCCCCCCCCGACCCCCCTTTCACTGTAATGACGATCGGCGCGCACGTCGCGCCAACGTCATTACAGTGAAACTGAAATGAGCCAAGAGGCTCATTTCAGTTTCACTTTCTACGTGCTCAGGGAGCTATCTCAGCCCCCTGAGCACGTAGACAGACGGGAGAGGTATCGTTGGAAAGGGGAGAATCTCCCCTTTCCAATGGTACCCCTCCCCAGTGGATCCCTGCTTGGGGATCGCCACAGGAGGGCGATCCCCAAGCAGGGATCCACCCACTAGACACCAGGGAGGGGGTAGCGACCCCTTGGGCAAGAGCCTTTGCTCCCCCCAGTTTATTTTGGTCATTATTTAGTCTTTTTGCCCCCCCGGGGGGGCAAAAAGCCCACTAGACACCAGGGAAATTTATAAAAAAACAATAATGGTGGGGGCTGCCCAAACGGGCATGCCCCCAATAATCAGTCTTTCTGCCTTCCCCGGGGGCAAATGGGGCATTGGCCCCTAATCTGCCCCTTCGGGGGGCAGAAAGCCCACTAGACACCAGGGATTTCTTTTCTGTTTTTTTAGGGTGGGGGCTGCCCTAAACGGGCACACCAATGCCCCCACCCACCCACCACCATTACAGCCTTTCTGCCCCCCTTGGGGGGCAGATGGGGCATTGGACCCCAATCTGCCCCCCCCCGGGGGCAGAAAGACCACTAGACACCAGGGAATTGTAAAAAAAAAAAATAGGGGTGGGGGCTGCCCAAAACGAGCAGGCCCATGCCCCCACGCCACCCCCCAATTATAACAGTCTTTCTGCCCCCACCGGGCTGACACAAATTTCCTACCACCCAGCGTTCCCCCGGGTCTCCCAATAAAAACGGTGCCTCACTCGTGTGGGAGGCCCAAGTACCCGCGACAGGCAAGGGCCCAAAACGTAGTGAGGCGCACTACGTTTTGGACCCTTGCCTGTCGCGGGTACTTGGGCCTCCCACACGAGTGAGGCACCGTTTTTATTGGGAGACCCGGGGGAACGCTGGGTGGTTGGAAATTTGTGTCAGCCCGGTGATGCCACAACTTTCCCACACAAAAATGTGTGAAAAATGTGATTTTTTTTTTTCAGCTAAAATTGAGGTTTGCAGGGGAGTCTGGGTAAGGAAACGTTGGGGGATCCACGCAAGCCATACCTCCCTGGAAGCCCCCGGGTGTCTAGTTTTCAGAAATGTATGGGTTTGGTAGGTTTCCCTAGATGGCCGCTGTGCACCGGGCCAAAAACCCAAGTGACCTCCCTTACAAAACCAGGTGGTTTTGAGATCGGCAATTTTGATGTCGCCTCACTGCGTTTTGGGCCCTTGCCTGTCGCGGGTACTTGGGCCTCCCACACAAGTGAGGCACCATTTTTACCGGGAGACCCGGGGGGACGCTGGGTGGTGGGAAATTTGAGTAAGCCCGGTGATGCCACAACTTTCCCACCCAAAAATGTGTGAAAAATGTGATTTTTTTTTCTCAGCTAAAATTGAGGTTTGCAGGGGATTCTGGGTAAGGAAACATTGGGGGATCCACGCAAGCCATGCCTCCCTGGAAGCACACGGGTGTCTAGTTTTCAAAAATGTATAGGTTTGCTAGGTTTCCCAAGGTGCCCACAGAGCTAGGGTTCAAAAACTACAGCTAGACATTTTGCCAAAAAAGGGTCATTTTTCACTGCGAAATTGAGGTGTGACCACGTTGCGTTTTGCGCCGTTTCCTGTCGCGGGCACTAGGCCGACCCACACAAGTGAGGTACCGTTTTTCTCGAAAGACTTTGGGGAACGCAGGGTGGGTGGAAATTTGTGGATCCACGCAGATTCCCTAACTTTCCACCACAGAAATGGGAGGCAGTCAAGTTACCTCACCCTGGATTCCCCTGGGTGTCTAGTTTAAAAAAATGTATAGGTTTGCTAGGTTTCCCAAGGTACCCGCAGAGCTAGGGTTAAAAAACTAGAGCTAGGCACTTTGCCAAAAAAGGGTAAATTTTCACTGCGATATTGAGTTGTGACCAAGTTACGTTTTGCACCGTTTCCTGTCGCGGGCACTATGCCTACCCACACAAGTGAGGTACCATTTTTATCGAGAGACTTAGGGTAATTCAGATTTGTAAAGGAACTGTTATTATCTATTGACTTTCGATGCATTTCTGCTTTCCAAATGAAAGATATTGTGTAAAAAAGAAGTCATTCTAAAAAATGACTGATAATTCTCATGCTAGTGTGAGTATTCCCAATTTCAGAAATGTGCAAATATCTACTGTTTCTAAACTCTATATTTTGTTCCCATTTCAGAAATACATGGGTGTCTTTCATACCGATTTTTTTCCATGTACACATTTTTACAGCTTAATTACTATATACCCGGTACATAATAAAAAACCATTGCAAGTTGCTGCTCAGTTTTTGGCTCTGGGTTCGTCGGGTTCTTGGTGAACCTACAAGTCCTATATATCCCCACAACCAGTAATGTCCAGCGGATGTAATGGTATATTGCTTTCAAAGAGCTGTCATAATTAGAAGAAGTTACAGGTGAAAACGTTGACACAAAAGGCTGTTTTTTTCAACTAATTTTCAATTTATCCTATATTTAACTGTTAGTTTCTATAAAAAAACCTTGATGGATCTACACAAATGACCCCTTGCTGAATTCAGAATTGTGTCTTCCTCTCAAATGTATAGCTTTCCAGGATCCATTATTGCTTTTGTACTCATTTCTGCCATTAACTGGAAGGAGGTTAAAAGCACAAAAAATAGCAAAATTAGGCTATGTCCCAGAAAAATGCCAAAACTGTGTAAAAAATGTTGGGTTTCTGACAAAAGTCTGGTATCCCCGAAAAGCTGGGAAAATGGTGATTTCAGCCCCACAAACCCTTTTTTGATAACATTTGCAGGGAAAACCCAGATGCTTTCATTTGCAGCCCGTTTTTCCAATTTTTCTGAAAAAAAACAAAATTTTGCTGTATTTTGGCTCATTTCTGTGACTCCTCTAGGAGAATCCACAAACCCTGAGTACCTTTAGAATCCCCATGATGTCAGAAGAAAAGGACGCAAATTTGGCGTGGATACCTTATGTGGTCAAAAAGCTACAGGGGCCTCAGCACGCACTACCCCAAATAGTCAAAAAAGGGCGTGGCACAGGATGGGAAAAGGCCTCGCAGCGAAGGGGTTAACTTTTATCTGAAACTTATCGCCGCCGTCAAGGACATGTTGATTTACTTCAAGTGTCTGGGAATGCACCTGCATTCAGACAACTCATTCCTCATTCTCACCCTTTACTTTCCCTCTCACCCTGCACTCACAGCGATCACTCTGCACTCACAAAGAGCTTGTGCTGTTCACCCTGTACCTCATGAAGGGTGTTGGGAGGACACCGCTTCTCCTCCCAGCACAGTTCACCCCTTAGCATTATGGTAAATGCAGTTCATGATAAATGCTTTCTTGAATATTTACTGGAGTATTTCACCAAAGTTGGAGCAGGTTAGTGCTGTAAATCTCTAGACCAGTGTTTCTGGATATCATCGGTAGAGATAAAAACAAATTTAATCGGGTTGCTTGAGAAGGCTGCCACAATTATGTCAAGTCTCAGTACCACTCACTCGCGCGCTGCTGCATCACCAAAAGCTTGTGAGCTCAATGACTCAATGGAGTCTTTTCAAAATGAAGAGGGTTGGGAGCACACTTCACCCTTTAGCATTATGATAAATGCAGTTCATGGTAAATACTTACTTGAATATTCACTTGGGTATTTAATCTCAAGCAACCCCTGAATAAATTTGTTTTTATTTCTACTGACGACACATGATATCCAGAAACACGTGTCTAGAGATTTACAGCACTAACCTGCAGCTGCTTGGGTGAAATACTCAAGTAAATATTCAAGTAAGCATTTACCATGATCTGCATTTATCATAATGCTAAGGGGTGAACTGTGCTGGGTGGTGAATCCGTGTGATCCCAACCCCCTTCACCCTGCAGTCACATGAGCACACTACTCACCCTGCACTCATGTGACACTTCACTCACCTGTGCCCCTCACTGCTCAATCTGCACTCTCAGTCAAACAAGCTCATCACTAACCATGCATTAATTCGTCCCACTTTGCACTTACATCCGCACCCAAAATCATATGGTCTCCTCACTTACAATGCAGTCACTCCTCTTACCCTACTCTCATACTGTCACATCGCTCACCGTGCACTCACTTGGGCACTCCTGCCACCCACACAGCGCAGAGGGTTAATGTGCCTGCTACAAAGAACGTGTACCATGCAGATCACAGAACTGAATGTGAGTAAACTATAAGTAGCGCTATAAAAAATGAAATGATTGTCTGAAAGGTGCTATAGAGAGATGAGGTGCATTGTTGGAGAGTGGTAGTGAGGGAATTCATTTAGAAGGAGAAAATGGGGGAGGGGGTGCCAAAACAAGACTGTTGCGCTGTGTGCGACCAGTGCTAGGGCCAGCCCTGGCTGGGAGTGTTGCTCCTTCCTCCCCCTGCCCCCAAAGTTCAGGTCTAGTTGCCCCCCTGGTGTGCGGGCATGGTCAAAGAGGTTGGTAAAAAAGAAAAAGCCTAAGTGTTTTCACAGTCATGTATGTGTATGTAAAATAATGCAATAACAGCTTTATTGGATAATAAATGCAAGTTAAATTAACTGGTGATAAAAACACTCTTTTAGGTTATGAAACCTCAGCTACTACCATCACTGCAGATGTGTGTGTGTGTGTGTGTGTGTGTGTGTGTGTGTGTGTGTGTGTGTGTGTGTGTGTGTGTGTGTGTGTGTGTGTGTGTGTGTGTGTGTGTGTGTGTGTGTGTTAAAGCTGAGCAACACATAATTGAACCCTAGTTGGTACAGAGGAATAGTGACCTTTGTATTTATAGTCTGGGCCACTGGAATTATGCAATTTTACGGTTTTGGCATTTTGTTTATTGTTATGGATTTCCTGCATTTGCCACATAATTCATCATCTGCTGCATAATTACCAGATTTAAGAAAAAAACTTGTTTCTAGCTCAAATGGTTTAAAAGTTAGTAAAAATTCAGCAACACATGTAACCTCGCAGTGGAAGGCCCTTTCTAAAGGTTGGCTGGTCACCTTTCTGTTGCTTATTGCTATATGTGGGTGTTAATGTGGTACTTATAAGGGGCAATAAAAGCCAGGACAGTGTTAACTAGTGTAAAAATTGCAAAATAATGCAGAAATGCAATCACAAAATATGCAGCATAATTTGCCTTTGCTTGCTGCAGAATTTAGTCAACTCTGCGGCATAATTTGGCCTTCTCCTGCCGCCAGTGGCCCTGTTTATAGTGCTATGAGGTTCCAGCCTGTGGCAGAAAGCAATGTGAATATGTAAGTCATTATTTTAAAACAGTATTTACATACTCCAAGCTAGGCTGCTGCAAAATGATGCCGTGATTGAAATAAAATAAGTTCTTACAAAATATATTTTTTAGCAAGAAGTAATCAAACTATCTAATGCCGACTTTTTTGTAAGTATCTCCACTATTCCAGATCTCAGCTGATCACAACCTTACACTAAATCTCAAAAAGAATCTTTGACACCATGACCCTCTAGGTAGAGCCACTGGAATAATTCAACAGAAGAGGACCACATTATGCGGAAGGTTTGACTAAATTATGCAGCAAGAAAAGGTAAAGTATGCAGCACGATGCGCCACATTTTATGGGTAGCATTACTTCATTTTTTTGTCATTTTAACTCGTGGCAACGCTGACAGGTGAAATATTTCACCTCATTAGTACCAGTTTAACACAGCAGTAAGCAACTACAAGATTACCAGTCAATATTTGAAAAGGGCCTTCCACTGCGCTGCAACACTTTCTCATGCTTTAAGTAACTTTTATTCAGTTTGAGCTAGAATCAAGTTATTTTTTGCTGAAATCTGCAGATTATGTAGCAGATGCAATAAACAGATAATTATGTGGAAAACGCTGCTGCTGCAGAAATTCATATTTCCAGTGGCCCTGGCTTTAAGTGACTCAATTAATGGCTGGTAAGAAGGCTGGTTAACTTTCTGCACTACGACCACACCCTTCGCTTTCAGGCAGACACACCTCAAAGTCAGTATTAACCATTGGGCAGTCTTTTGTGTGAAAGCTGCATCCATGTGTGGCAGTTAGAAGGCCAGCAGGGTTGCATTCTGATGCAAAGCCCTAATCCTCTCGATCCCTGGGGCCTCAGTAATGGTCTAGGAGACCGAGGAAAGGAGCGAGATTCATAGATATTGTCAAAGAGAAGGCTCCGAATTGGGAGCACTGTATGGGGACTCAATTTTATGTTTACAAATGGCCAGAGACCACCTCTTCAGAGAGAGACCTCAAAGAAGGGGTCAATATAAATGTTTATTTATTTAAAGGGACATTCATTAGTGAAGCTGGTACTGCTGCCAAGTGTGTAAGTGGCCACTGCAGGTTATCATTAAGGAAGCGGATGCAGCAGAACTGGGGCCAAGGGATTTGAGGGGCCCACTGCATCACAGTTATGACTGTCTATCTTTATAAAAGGGTCATCAGAGCTTATTTTTCTTTAAAGCATTAGGAACAAGGTGATGATCAGTCATGGTGGGGGAAGAAGTAAAGAATGCAGAGGCAATAGATTGCTACTCAGGAATACAGTTATTAATGCAGCAGGTGTAGTTGCATTAGGGTCAAAGAGTGTGAGGGGCTCACAACACCCCAATTATAGGGAGCAGTTGGTTTGGGATAATATATGTTTTTGTGTGATGCATTTGCTGTTCTTTAACTCATATTTAGTGCAGTTCATAAGCTATAATAATTTATTCCTGAAATCATCTCATAAGCCCCGCTCCCAGCACGCAGCCATGTCCCTCCCGCTCCCCTAATCCTTGCCATAAAGTTTTGGAGGGGGCCCGACCTCAAAACATTTTGCTTAAGGGGGCTAAGAGTAAAAGAAGTTTGAAGACCTCTGCGGTAAGATGTAAGGTAAGAAATTGTCTCAAAGTAACTTGCGTCTGCTTGGACGTGTGCCAAAAACAATGAGTCCACACAGCACAGGGCTCTGCATATTCAGTCTCGGACCAGCAGCTCACTGGTTGAAGACCTAGCCGGATGGTGTCACTCACGATTCCTACATTTTTAGGTCTCGCCTAGCGACGCAGCGCATGCGTTGCTTGCCTTGGCGAGACTATTGTTGTTGGTTTGGTGGGCAAAGGGGGACAGGACATGTGCACGCCTGGACAGGACATGTGCACGCGCATGGCGTCTCCTCTCTGGCGATGTTAGCTTTCACACGCTCCCAGCACGCACTTGATTTAGCTTTCAGTTTCACTGCGCGCTGCAACTATACAAGGCAGACACCTACATTTCAGTGCTCAAGCATATCTACCTTTTTTTTGGAATCTTGTCCGGGCAGGTGTCCGTCTTTAAGCATGGTGGAAACGGAGAACTGACTCACCCAAAATTATTTGCGGTGCCGGGGAATGGGTTTCTGTAATTGAGAGGGATTTGCGCATGCATAAATGTACGTTATCTATATTTGTTTCCAAAAATACCCATAAATGCGCACGTGAGAACGTTGAGATTTACAAAGAATTCCACAGCTGGCCTCAGGAAAGTGTCATTGTCATCATGGTTTTCCTAGAAGTACTCCTACAATCCTTTGCCAATTCCAAAATGTCGGAAATTTATTCCTGGGCGTATTCTTCAGAATCGACCCTATATCTGTCGCAACCAGGTCAGCAGAGCTGTTGTAGAGCCAGAGAACCAGGTCAGCAGAGCAGTTTCAAAGCCAGAGAACCAGGTCAGCAGAGCTGCTCTAGAGCCAGAGAACCGCGCCAGCAGAGCTGCTGTAGAGTCAGAGAAACCAGGTCAGCAGAGCTGCTTTAGAAGGAGACAACCAGGTCAGCAGAGCTGCTTTAGAGCCAGAGAACCAGGTCAGCAGAGCTGCTTTAGAGACAGAGAACCAGGTCAGAGCCGCTCTAGAGCTACAGAACCAGGTCAGCAGAGCTGCTCTAGAGCTACAGAACCAGGTCAGCAGAGCTGCTTTAGAGCCAGACAACTAGGTAAGCAGAGCTGCTGTAGAGCCATAGAACCAGGTCAGCAGAGCTGCTCTAGAGCTACAGAACAAGGTCCACAGAGCTGCTCTAGAGCCAGACAACTAGGTAACAAGAGCTGCTGTAGAGCCATAGAACCAGGTCAGCAGAGCTGCTCTAGAGCCACAGAACCAAGTAAGAAGAGCTGCTTTAGAGCCTAAGAACCAGGTCAGCAGAGCTGCTTTAGAGCCAGAGAACAAGGTCAGCAGAGCCTACAATCCTTTGCCAATTCCAAAATGTTGCAAATTTACTCCTGGGTGACTTCTTCAGAATCAACCCTATATCTGTTGCAACCATGTCAGCAGAGCTGTTGTAGAGCCAGAGAACCAGGTCAGCAGAGCAGTTTCAAAGTCAGAGAACCAGGTCAGCAGAGCTGCTCTAGAACCTAAGAACCAGGTCAGCAGAGCTGCTCTAGAGCCAGAGAACCGCGCCAGCAGACCTGCTGTAGAGTCAGAGAAACCAGGTCAGCAGAGCTGCTTTAGAAGGAGAGAACCAGGTCAGCGGAGCTGCTTTAGAGCCAGAGAACCAGGTCCGCAGAGCTGCTTTAGAGTCAGAGAACCAGGTCAGAGCCGCTCTAGAGCTACAGAACCAGGTCAGCAGAGCTGCTCTAGAGCTACAGAACCAGGTCAGCAGAGCTGCTTTAGAGCCAGAGAACCAGGTCAGTGGAGATGCTTTAGAGCCAGAGAACAAGGTCCGCAGAGCTGCTCTAGAGCCAGACAAATAGGTAAGCAGAGCTGCTGTAGAGCCATAGAACCAGGTCAGCAGAACTGCTCTAGAGCCACAGAACCAAGTCAGAAGAGCTGCTTTAGAGCCTAAGAACCAGGTCAGCAGAGCTGATTTAGAGCCAGAGAACAAGGTCAGCAGAGCTACTCTAGAACCAGGTCAGGAGAGCTACTGTAGAGCCAGAGAACCAGGTCAGCAGTGCTACTTTAGAGCCAGAGAACCAGGTCAGCAAAGCCGTTGTAGAGCCAGAGAACCAGGTCAGCAGAGCTGCTCTAGAGCCTAAGAACCAGGTCAGCAGAGCTGCTTTAGAGCCAGAGAACCAGGCCAGCAGAGCTGATTTAGAGCCAGAGAACCAGGCCAGCAGAGCTGATTTAGAGCCAGAGAACCAGGTCAGCAGAGCTGCTCTAGAGCCAGAGAACCAGGTCAGCAGAGCTGCTCTAGAGCCAGAGAACCAGGTCAGCAGAGCTGCTCTAGAGCCAGAGAACCAGGTCAGCAGAGCTGCTTTAGAGCCAGAGAACCAGGTCAGCAGAGCCGCTGTAGAGCCAGAGAACCAGGTCAACAGAGCCGCTGTAGAGGAGGGGCGTGGCCAAGCATGCCAACATGGCGGCAGCACTTCTCTAGTGCTCCGCACGGCAGCCTGAGTAATCCACCACAAATATGCCCTAAACTTATCACACAACGCTGCAAAACCCAGCGCATCCAAGGTGACAGCGAGAGGTGTCTGCCGGCCCAGACAGAGCGACCGCGGAGAGGCGGTTGGGAGCGTAGGAGACCCGACAAGGTTGGCGGCCAAGACCTCAAGATGGCGGCGGCCTGGGTGCTTCTGAGGCCGGGCCACGACTGGTAGCGTGGCCCGGCCAGGCGCTGTCCCCTGATCCTGTCAGCGCTCCCTACAGGGGATCCAGCGGCCATCCAGGCGGTGACATAGACCTGAGGAAGACAGGTGAGAGTGCCGCTGTGGCTGCTCGCGGACCCCCGAACAGCCGGATCTCCTGCACGGGAGGAGGCCCTCACCAACGGGGACAGCACACCAATATCGGGGAGCATCGCGGCGACCCCACGCCACACTACACCGCGCTGCAGGGGGCGACTTGCTGACGACACCTGAGAGGTGCATGGTGCGTCCGCGCCGCGATATCCTCCAGCACACAATTGCACCCCTCCCCGCAGCAGCGCTGGGCCTCGAGGCGTGCGGGGGAGAACGTGAGACCAAAGAGCGGGCCCAGGACACGAGACTGCAAGGGATGGCAAGCCGAGATTCCCTTGCCCATCAGATGGGACACCCTCCTGCAGCAGCCTCCAAGTGTGGTGGGGATTGTATCCGTGGCCTGTGGGGTGAGGCATAGCTGCCGCGTCTGACAGCAGCCGGACTGGCAAATCCCCTGAAACTTGCCCGAGACCCCTTGAGGACGAGGGTGGGGTGCGGGTGCAGTCTGAACACCAACAGGCCTGTGTGACTGTTTTTTCAACATAACTGGGCCCCTAAGCAACCCTGCACCAACATCGAGGAACCTCCACAACCCCTCGTTACACATCACAGGGGCCACAACACTAACACCTGCGGAGGGTATCTAGCAGGCCTACCCCGAGATACCCATGGGAACCCAGAGAGACCCAGAGACGAGACGCCGACGACACCCTGGAAACGGAGGTGCGAGGAATCCGAACAGCAACTGCGAGCAGCCACTGCATTAAGAACAGGGAAGACCCACGGGGCATCATAGCAACCGCGACTGACCACCAGGCAGCCTCAACGAGGTCGTTACACAAGGGGAGTGCCACGGGTGATCGCTGGAGACGGCTGGTGGAGGACATAGTCATCATGGGACGACAAAGGGCGACGGGCACGGCATAGGCCACGGGCCCCCAAGGGCAATGTCCCCGACACCGCATACCACACGACCGGGAGGGGAAACCGCAAGCTCGGACTTCATGTCGACCAAACTGGACAAAGTCCGAGCGGCAATTGAACACTCAAGAGTGGCCATGGAAAACAAGTTCGGAGAGCTGGCCACGGATCTTAACTAGCTCCGGGATGACCACAGGAAACTGGCGGACAAGGTAAAACAAGGGGAAACCACGCTACAAACTCTGGAACCGCAAGTGCAACAAGACACCCTGAAAGACCTGCAATCACAGGTGAAGATCCTGGAGGACAAAGCGGATGATTTAGAGGGACGATCCCGGAGAAGCAATATTCGCATTCTTAATCTACCGGATGGAGTGGAGAGAACCAATCCTCTCAGCTACATCGCGACGTGGATTGCGACATTCACCCCAGCAGGAGAACTGACCCCTTTTTTCTCCATTGAACGGCCACACAGAATGCCGGCCCGGAAACCACCACTGGGGTCGCCTCCGAGACCATTTCTTCTGAAATTGCTCCATTACCAGGACAGAGACCCTATCCTCTGGGCCGCAAGGAGACAATGTGTAATCAGAGTAGAGGACAAACAGGTCATGCTATTCCCGATCCACCTGTCCCCGTAACAACAACAACAAAGATCCACCTTTTTTGCGGTCAAGCGCATCCTGCGCCAGAAGAATGGCCAATACGCACTTCTGTTCCCGGCTCGTCTTAAGATCATTCACGATGGAACCACGCACTTTTTCTCGGACCCCACGATGGCCCGCGACTGGGTTGAACAACACCTGGCAAACATGATCATTCCCAGGAAGTCACAGACCAATCGACCACCAGGTCGCCAATGATGTCCGCAGAGAAAAGTCACACTCACCCAGCTCAACTCACGCTCAGATTCCTCCAGTAAGAACTCTCCGGACCTTACCCAAATTATCGCAGAGCTCCGAAAAGCACTTCAAGCAGCTGCGGAAGTGGGGCTCACGGGGGACAGCTTGGACGGCGAGAGGGGCCAGCACATATTTACATCAGAGGAGGAGGCTAGTGATGGAAACACTCCAGGAGATGGCTCCATGACTCTGCCAATAGTGACCCCCCCAAGCGGCAGACACTGATCTGACACTCTTGGGCCGGTGAGCCATGCCCTGCAGAGAGGGGGCCTTCGAGTTCTGTATGCCTCCTAGTCTCGGAGAGTTTGCTCATCATGGCTAAGGCAGCCAGTCCTGCACCTGGGGAGCCAGACGGCCAGTCATCACATCAGACCACACCGCACAGCAATGGTCGTCATAGATACAGTTAAGCATCAGGATAACAGACAATGAACGGGCAGCTGTAGCGCCAGCGGCTGGCGGAGGCTGAGGCCCACTTACCCCACGAAACTAACTAAAGTTAGCACATGTTGTGCAGTTTGGACGTACCGCCCCAAGCGATAAGTCCTTTTAATTGGGATTGTTTCCCGTTGGTTCACTTTACTTCCCCCCCAGTTACATACCCACTCCACATTCCCGGGGACCGAACACGCGATATGCAGAATGGTGGTATGGCTAACAGAGGCAGACACTCGGACGAGGGGTGGACACGAGGGAAGAAGGGGGTGTTCCACTATGGGAAACACCACACAGACAGCCGGCATTATGACGGCTAGGATCCCTAACACAGACCTGAAAGTTGTAACATTGAATGTCAGGGGTATTCACACAGCAAACAAACGGTATGCAATTTATGCCTATATGAAAAGACAGCATGCGCAGATAGTACTCCTCCAGGAGACACACCTTACGGGGACAGGTGGATCGCCTATGCAAAAAATGGCGAGGTATTATATGTGCCAAAACATACTCACCATTTGCCAGGGGAACCCTAATTTGGATCAGGCCTGGGATCCCCTTCAAAGAACAGTCCAGGGTAGTTGATAGGGAGGGCCGATACTCTCTTTTAGCAGGTCACCTCGAGGGCAAAGAGATACTGATAGGAAGCATTTATGCCCCCAATGTGGAACAAGAGCAGGATTGGACCAGCTTCACTAGGGTATTAGCACACTACACTGCAGTGGTTACTAGGAGGAGACTATAATTGCACCATAGACATCGGTTTAGACAGATCCCATCCCCAGCCGGTGCATTCACCAGCACTGAAACAGACAGAGCATTTAAAAAAATGGGTTAACCACTGGACACTGGTGAATGCTTGGCGAGAAAAGAACCCAAGCACTAAGATATATTCATTTTACTCTGTCCCACACAACCTCAGGGTGCGACTCAATAGATTCCTCTGCTCAGCAACAATACTGCCCCAAATACAACACACTGACTACCTAGGCAGAGTGTTGTCCGACCAGGATGCACACACCGTGACCCATAGATGGAGGCCGCCGCATCCCCCGGTGCCCACGTGGAAATTGTCCCGGGATTGACTCATGGACCAGGCGTTCTGTCATACACACAAAGAAACACATCTAGGAGTATTTTTTACAAAACGCAAACACAGCATCATCCAGATCAGTAGAATGGGATGCATTTAACACAGTAGGTGCTCGGCAGGTTCTAGAACAGTCACTACGAACTGCGGAAACACGACTGGCGGACCGAACGAAAAAAACTAGATAAGGGGGAGGCAACCCCTGAACAGGTGGCGACTGCAAAAACAACACATGCGGAAACCATGGGTGACCTTCGCAAATACAGTTTTGGAGCATATGCTGCCTGAGTACATAGAGAGGGAAATGGAGCGGGTGCGCTTCTCGCCTGGCTCGCGAAACAAGAGACTGACATGCCACCCATCACAGCATTACGGGATGAGTCTGGTACCATTAAACAATCACAGGTAGATATACTACGCATCTTTCACGACTATTACACAGGCATCTGTCGAGCCCCGCCACAGCTATCACACCTGACATTACTCCAATTCCTCCACTCCACGCCCATACCCGGCATTCCACCGGCGGACGGAAAGACACTAGACACAAAGAAATTCTCTGGACGTCACCCACGCAATCAGTGCACTGGCACGCCGTAAAGCACCAGGAATGGACTGCTTTCCCCTCGAATACTATACCACTTTTTGGGACAGTTGTCTCCACACCTCGTGACTATGTACGACGATGCATTAAAGAGAGGCGAACTCCCCAGTCCACTCAGGGAATCTACCCTGGTAACCTTCCTCAAACCGAACAGAGATCCCACGCTCCCATCCTCATACAGGCCCATCACTTTACTCAAAATATTGGCAGATCGCTACATTCAGGTTCTCCCGCAGTTGATCCACCCAAACCAAAATGGCTTTCTTCCCAGGCGCAACGTATCACAGAACATACGTAGACTCTTCCATATACAGGACAGAGCACGGGACAACTTCCCACAAGCCGCATGCCTAATTTTAGACCTAGAAAAGGCCTTCGATACACTCACATGGCCATATCTATTCGCAACCCTCCGCAAAGTAGGTGTTGGCCTGACCTTATTGGCATACACACAACTTCTCTATAAGGGCCTCACCACTAGGGTGAGAGAAGGGAAGTACATTTCGGCTCCACTTGCGGTGGAGCGGGGAACGAGGCAGGGGTGCCCCTTGTCCCCCCTGCTTTTCGCCTTGGCAGTGGAACCTCTGGCCATTCACCTGCGACAGGAGGGTGAGGCCTGGGGTATTCCAATTGCGGGCACGGTTCACTGTGTATCGTTATACGCCGATGATCTCTTGATCTATGTGTGGGATGTCACAAGCGATCTAACGCCAATATGGACAATACTGCAAACCTTCGCAGAGGTCTCCGGACTTAAAATTAATTGGGGAAAATCGACGATCTTTCCTCTCAGTCCTCACCTTGCTCCCTCAGAGATCAGGATAGGACCCCAGATACTCGGTTGGAGTGCCACGGCACCCCGATACCTAGGAGTGAGACTGTATCACTCGCCTGAACACCTCTACGAGGGGAACCACCGCAAATCATTAGCATGACTTCGAGTGGCAGTGACCTTCTGGAAGACCCTTCCCTTGGCTCCCATAGGGCGTGTAGACATAGCGAAGATTATTATGGTGCCCAGACTACTCTACTCCTTTACCAATCTCCCAGTGATACCGCCTCGCTCCTTTTTTCAAGAACTAGACACTACTCACAACATTGATATGGGGAGATGGTAGACATAGAGTAGTCTTACGAACCCTCTACTTATCTACAACACAAGGGGGACTAGGGGCCCCCTCCTTCAAGGCTTATTTTCTGGCGGCTCCGATTCAGTTGCTGTCCCTTTGGACAGCAGCACGCCACATAGAGGAGACATTCACTAACGACGGTCGGATACCTCTTCCGGCCATCCAGAGACTGCTGATGCCAGGAACCAAGCCAACGAGTACACATCCCTTACAGGTGTCGATTGCCCGCAAATGCTTGATGCGCATACACCGTATGTCAAGGGGTTTACCCCTATACTCCCCATTGCTCCCATTAGTGGGATTACCACAGAAGGAGAACTATTACACGTCTGGAGCCCTCCGGATATGGACGGAGCACGAGGTGACAGATAGAGGCTCTGTTTGAGGATGGGCAGCTAAAAACGTATGCCCAAATGCGGGATAGCTACGATCTCCCCCCCGGGGCAATTCCTGGTGCACAGACTGTTAGTAGACAGCACACGACAATGCTGGGATCTTACTGAGGGGGAACTACCTACGCACCCAGTCCTACATACAATCCTCCATATGGGCAGAGGCAGACACCTAGTCACCATAAAGCAATAAGGGAACTGATTACGGCCCCTTTACAGGCCCTACGCCAAAAATGGGAAGACGAGATAGGCCGAGTGCTCAATGATCACGAATGGGAAAAGGCCCTAGAGTACCCAAAGAAAGTTTCGTGGAACGCACGATTCAAAAACATTAAATTCCATATTCTACACCGCACATACTTAACACCGCATAAGCTCCACTGATTCTACCCTGACACCCTTTTTGCATGCCCCAGATGCCAAATACCCGAAGCAAACTTCAAACACATGTTCTGGGACTGTCCCGTAATCCAGCCATATTGGGGTAAGATACATTGGGTCCTAGAAGCGACGGTACCTCAAGGGGGGCATATGCCCTGGGGATATTCCGCAGGCGGAAGACAGAAAAGGTGCAGTGCAGATTTGCGTCCTTAGCCTTACTACTGGCAAAACGGGGGATAGCCATGTACTGGAGAGCACCGGCTGGACCCCCAGAGGCAGCCTGGATAGGTGGGGTAAAAAAGTGGGGGGCAGCAGAGGAAGCTATATTGAGAGATGAGGAGGTGAAGGGGATTCGAAAACATCCCATCTCTATGGAGTGGGCACAACTCCTGTTCCAGTTCACACAAGAGACAACACAAGACGACTCGCCCTGGGCCACACCATCCCAGTCCCAAACTCCGCCCCTGTCCCCGATAGAGCAAGCACATACCACGGCGCAATAGCTGTATCAAATGAAAGGCCGATCATGCAATGGGGTTCCACCAGACTAGCACCCTGACTACTGATGGGAAAAACAGCCCCCCTTTAGATTTCCCTCTCTTCCCGACTCTGATGCCGCAGACACCTCGCAGACGAACTGAAACCAACCACAAACCAAATACCTACCACAATATATCTTTTCTGTAAGCTCCCCGGTCCCCTCCTAACCCCCTCCCTCAGTTCACAGTTTCATGTTAACCCTTTGGCACCGAAGTGTAGGCTCCAGTATATTGGGGACACCAGCATGGGCATTAATCAAAGAGGTACACCAGAATAGAGTGGGGGTCTCCATATTAACCCGCACCCTTGCAGAAACCCACATATTCAGGCACCCAGCATTAGTCAGCCCATTACATCTCGCACCAGATCACTAGAGGAGTAATACCCATATACAATGTGACACTTCTTAATAGACCTATGTGATGTATACTGAGATGGCTATTTCATAATGTGCTTATATTGCCTGACTGCCTGTGTGCACTTAACACAACATCTGACTTGCAAATGCATAATGCTGCACCATGGAAAATAAAACTCAATAAAAAAAAAAAATTAAATAACAGAGCCGCTGTGGAGCCAGAGAACCAGGTCAGCAGAGCTGCTGTAGAGCCAGAGAACCAGGTCAGCAGAGCTGCTTTAGAGCCAGAGAACCAGGTCAGCAGAGCCGCTGTAGAGCCAGAGAAGCAGGTTATCAAAGCTGCTTTAGAGCCAGAGAAAGAGGTCAGCCGAGCTGTTGTAGAGCCAGAGAACCAGGTCAGCAAAGCCGTTGTAGAGCCAGAGAACCAGGTCAGCAGAGGTGCTCTAGAGCCAAAGAACCAGGTCAGCAGAGTCGCTGTAGAGCCAGAGAACCAGGTCAGCGAAGTCGCTGTAGAGCCAGAGAACCAGGTCAGCAGAGCTGCTGTACAGCCAGAGAACAAGGTCACCAGAGCTGCTCTACAGCCAAAGAACCAGGTCAGCAGAGCTGTTGTACAGCCTGAGAACCAGGGCAGCAAAGCTGCTCTAGAGCCAGAAATCCAGGTCAGCAGAGCTGCTCTAGAGCCAGAGAACCATGTCAGCAGAGCTGCTTTAGAGCCAGAGAACCAGGTCAGCAGAGCTGCTTTAGAGCCAGAGAACCAGGTCAGCAGAGCCTCTGTAGAGCCAGAGAACCAGGTCAGCAGAGCCTCTGTAGAGCCAGAGAACCAGGTCAGCAGAACTGCTTTAGAGCCAGAGAACCAGATCAGCAGAGCCGTGTAGGGCCAGAGAACCAGGTCAGCAGAGCCGTTGTAGAGCCAGAGAACCAGGTCAGCAGAGCTGCTGTAGAGCCAGAGAACTAGGTAAGCAGAGCTGCTGTAGAGCCAGAGAACCAGGTCAGCAGAGCCGCTCTACAGCCAAAGAACCAGGTCAGCAGAGCTGCTGTACAGCCAGAGAACAAGGTCAGCAGAGCCGTTGTACAGCCTGAGAACCAGGTCAGCAAAGCTGCTCTAGAGCCAGAGAACCAGGTCAGCAGAGCTGCTCTAGAGCCAGAGAGCCAGGCCAGCAGAGCTGCTGTACAGCCAGAGAACAAGGTCAGCAGAGCTGTTGTACAGCCTGAGACCCAGGTCAGGAAAGCTGCTCTAGAGCCAGAGAACCAGGTCAGCAGAGCTGCTTTAGAGCCAGAAAACCAGGTCAGCAGAGCTGTTCTAGAGGCAGAGAACCATGTCAGCAGAGCTGCTTTAGAGCCAGAGAACCAGGTCATAAGAGCTGCTGTACAGCCAGAGAACAAGGTCAGCAGAGCCGTTGTACAGCCTGAGAACCAGGTCAGCAAAGCTGCTCTAGAGCCAGAGAACCATGTCAGCAGAGCTGCTTTAGAGCCAGAGAACCAGGTCAGCAGAGCTGCTGTAGCGCCAGTGAACCAGGTCAGCAGAGCCACTCTAGAGCCAGAGAACCAGGTCAACAGAGCTGCTGTAGAGCCAGAGAACCAGGTCAGCAGAGGTGCTTTAGAGCCAGAGAACCAGGTCAGCAGAGCAGTGTAGAGCCAGAGAACAGGTCAGCAGAGCCGTTGTAGAGCCAGAGAACCAGGTCAGCAGAGCTGCTCTAGAGCCAGAGAACTACATCAGCAGAGCTGCTATAGAGCCAGAGAACCAGGTCAGCAGAGCTGCTCTAGAGCCAAAGAACCAGGTCAGCAGAGTCGCTGTAGAGCCAGAGAACCAGGTCAGCAGAGCTGCTGTAGAGCCAGAGAACCAGGTCAGCAGAGCTGCTCTAGAGCCAAAGAACCAGGTCAGCAGAGTCGCTGTAGAGCCAGAGAACCAGGTCAGCAGAGTCGCTGTAGAGCCAGAGAACCAGGTCAGCAGAGCTGCTTTAGAGCCAGAGAACCAGGTCAGCAGAGCCGTGTAGGGCCAGAGAACCAGGTCAGCAGAGCCGTTGTAGAGCCAGAGAACCAGGTCAGCAGAGCTGCTGTAGAGCCAAAGAACTAGGTCAGCAGAGCTGCTGTAGAGCCAGAGAACCAGGTCAACAGAGCCGCTCTACAGCCAAAGAACCAGGTCAGCAGAGCTGCTGTACAGCCAGAGAACAAGGTCAGCAGAGCCGTTGTACAGCCTGAGAACCAGGTCAGCAAAGCTGCTCTAGTGCCAGAGAACCAGGTCAGCAGAGCTGCTCTAGAGCCAGAGAGCCAGGTCAGCAGAGCTGCTGTACAGCCAGAGAACAAGGTCAGCAGAGCTGCTCTACAGCCAAAGAACCAGGTCAGCAGAGCTGCTGTACAGCCAGAGAACAAGGTCAGCAGAGCCGTTGTACAGCCTGAGAACCAGGTCAGCAAAGCTGCTCTAGTGCCAGAAATCCAGGTCAGCAGAGCTGCTCTAGAGCCAGAGAACCATGTCAGCAGAGCTGCTCTAGAGCCAGAGAACCAGGTCAGCAGAGCTGCTTTAGAGCCAGAGAACCAGGTCAGCAGAGCCTCTGTAGAGCCAGAGAACCAGGTCAGCAGAGCCTCTGTAGAGCCAGAGAACCAGGTCAGCAGAACTGCTTTAGAGCCAGAGAACCAGGTCAGCAGAGCCGTGTAGGGCCAGAGAACCAGGTCAGCAGAGCCGTTGTAGAGCCAGAGAACCAGGTCAGCAGAGCTGCTCTAGAGCCAGAGAACTAGGTAAGCAGAGCTGCTGTAGAGCCAGAGAACCAGGTCAGCAGAGCCGCTCTACAGCCAAAGAACCAGGTCAGCAGAGCTGCTGTACAGCCAGAGAACAAGGTCAGCAGAGCCGTTGTACAGCCTGAGACCCAGGTCAGGAAAGCTGCTCTAGAGCCAGAGAACCAGGTCAGCAGAGCTGCTTTAGAGCCAGAAAACCAGGTCAGCAGAGCTGTTCTAGAGGCAGAGAATCATGTCAGCAGAGCTGCTTTAGAGCCAGAGAACCAGGTCATCAGAGCTGCTGTACAGCCAGAGAACAAGGTCAGCAGAGCCGTTGTACAGCCTGAGAACCAGGTCAGCAGAGCTGCTCTAGAGCCAGAGAACTAGGTAAGCAGAGCTGCTGTAGAGCCAGAGAACCAGGTCAGCAGAGCCGCTCTACAGCCAAAGAACCAGGTCAGCAGAGCTGCTGTACAGCCAGAGAACAAGGTCAGCAGAGCCGTTGTACAGCCTGAGAACCAGGTCAGCAAAGCTGCTCTAGAGCCAGAGAACCAGGTCAGCAGAGCTGCTCTAGAGCCAGAGAGCCAGGTCAGCAGAGCTGCTGTACAGCCAGAGAACAAGGTCAGCAGAGCCGTTGTACAGCCTGAGACCCAGGTCGGGAAAGCTGCTCTAGAGCCAGAGAACCAGGTCAGCAGAGCTGCTTTAGAGCCAGAAAACCAGGTCAGCAGAGCTGTTCTAGAGGCAGAGGACCATGTCAGCAGAGCTGCTTTAGAGCCAGAGAACCAGGTCATCAGAGCTGCTGTACAGCCAGAGAACAAGGTCAGCAGAGCCGTTGTACAGCCTGAGAACCAGGTCAGCAAAGCTGCTCTAGAGCCAGAGAACCATGTCAGCAGAGCTGCTTTAGAGCCAGAGAACCAGGTCAGCAGAGCTGCTGTAGCGCCAGTGAACCAGGTCAGCAGAGCCACTCTAGAGCCAGAGAACTAGGTCAACAGAGCTGCTGTAGAGCCAGAGAACCAGGTCAGAAGAGCTGCTTTAGAGCCAGAGAACCAGGTCAGCAGAGCAGTGTAGAGCCAGAGAACCAGGTCAGCAGAGCCATTGTAGAGCCAGAGAACCAGGTCAGCAGAGCTGTTGTACAGCCTGAGAACCAGGGCAGCAAAGCTGCTCTAGAGCCAGAAATCCAGGTCAGCAGAGCTGCTCTAGAGCCAGAGAACCATGTCAGCAGAGCTGCTTTAGAGCCAGAGAACCAGGTCAGCAGAGCTGCTTTAGAGCCAGAGAACCAGGTCAGCAGAGCCTCTGTAGAGCCAGAGAACCAGGTCAGCAGAGCCTCTGTAGAGCCAGAGAACCAGGTCAGCAGAACTGCTTTAGAGCCAGAGAACCAGATCAGCAGAGCCGTGTAGGGCCAGAGAACCAGGTCAGCAGAGCCGTTGTAGAGCCAGAGAACCAGGTCAGCAGAGCTGCTGTAGAGCCAGAGAACTAGGTAAGCAGAGCTGCTGTAGAGCCAGAGAACCAGGTCAGCAGAGCCGCTCTACAGCCAAAGAACCAGGTCAGCAGAGCTGCTGTACAGCCAGAGAACTACGTCAGCAGAGCTGCTGTAGAGCCAGAGAACCAGGTCAGCAGAGCTGCTCTAGAGCCAAAGAACCAGGTCAGCAGAGTCGCTGTAGAGCCAGAGAACCAGGTCAGCAAAGCTGCTCTACAGCCAATGAACCAGGTCAGCAGAGCTGTTGTACAGCCTGAGAACCAGGTCAGCAAAGCTGCTCTAGAGCCAGAGATCCAGGTCAGCAGAGCTGCTATAGAGCCAGAGAACCATGTCAGCAGAGCTGCTTTAGAGCCAGAGAACCTGGTCAGCAGAGCCTCTGTAGAGGCAGAGAACCAGGTCTGCAGAGCCTCTGTAGAGCCAGAGAACCAGGTCTGCAGAGCCTCTGTAGAGCCAGAGAACCAGGTCAGCAGAACTGCTTTAGAGCCAGAGAACCAGGTCAGCAGAGCCGTGTAGGGCCAGAGAACCAGGTCAGCAGAGCTGCTCTAGAGCCAAAGAACTAGCTCAGCAGAGCTGCTGTAGAGCCAGAGAACCAGGTCAGCAGAGCCGCTCCACAGCCAAAGAACCAGGTCAGCAGAGCTGCTGTACAGCCAGAGAACAAGGTCAGCAGAGCTGTTGTACAGCCTGAGAACCAGGTCAGCAAAGCTGCTCTAGTGCCAGAGAACCAGGTCAGCAGAGCTGCTCTAGAGCCAGAGAGCCAGGTCAGCAGAGCTGCTGTACAGCCAGAGAACAAGGTCAGCAGAGCCGTTGTACAGCCTGAGAACCAGGTCAGCAAAGCTGCTCTAGAGCCAGAGAACCAGGTCAGCAGAGCTGCTTTAGAGCCAGAAAACCAGGCCAGCAGAGCTGTTCTAGAGGCAGAGAACCATGTCAGCAGAGCTGCTTTAGAGCCAGAGAACCAGGTCATCAGAGCTGCTGTACAGCCATACAACAAGGTCAGCAGAGCTGCTGTAGCGCCAGTGAACCAGGTCAGCAGAGCTGCTGTAGCGTCAGTGAACCAGGTCAGCAGAGCCACTCTAGAGCCATAGAACCAGGTCAACAGAGCTGCTGTAGAGCCAGGGAACCAGGTCAGCAGAGCTGCTTTAGAGGCAGAGAACCAGGTCAGCAGAGCAGTGTAGAGCCAGAGAACCAGGTCAGCAGAGCCGTTGTAGAGCCAGAGAACCAGGTCAGCAGAGCTGCTCTAGAGCCAGAGAACTAGGTCAGCAGAGCTGCTGTAGAGCCAGAGAACCAGGTCTGCAGAGCCTCTGTAGAGCCAGAGAACCAGGTCAGCAGAACTGCTTTAGAGCCAGAGAACCAGGTCAGCAGAGCCGTGTAGGGCCAGAGAAACCAGGTCAGCAGAACCGCTATAGAGCCAGAGAACCAGGTCAGCAGAGCTGCTCTACAGCCAGAGAATAAGGTCAGCAGCGCCGTTGTACAGCCTGAGAACCAGGTCAGCAAAGCTGCTCTAGAGCCAGAGAACCAGGTCAGCAGAACTGCTCTAGAGCCAGAGAACCAGGTCAGCACAGCTGCCCTAGAGCCAGAGAACCAGGTCAGCAGAGCTGCTGTAGAGTCAGAGAACAAGGTAAGCAGAGCCGTTGTAGAGCCAGAGAACTAGGTCAGCAGAGCTGCTCTAGAGCCAGAGAACTATGTCAGCAGAGCCGCTCTAGAGCCAGAGAACCAGGATGTAGGAGAGTAGGATCTGCACTTATGTTGCCCCCACTTTTTTCTGATGTATACACTGGTTTCTGGCTATAGTCTGGCTGGGTCCCTGCTAATCAGGGCCCCAGCCTCACTGATCTCTCTAAACAACTTGGTGTGCATATTAGATGCACTAGTGATTGGATACTGTGGTACCTTATGAGCCCCTAGTATATGGTATCTTAGGTACCTAGGGCATTGGTACTTCACAGGCCTACCAGAGGCTGCAGCATGTATTATGCCACCCCTGGGAAGCATTCTCAATCTGACACCAAAGGCCTCCTACTGCAGCCTGTGTGAGGTAGTGTTAGCACTCCTCACTGAGGTATAGGTTCCTATATCTCACCATACACACACATATAAACCTATCAGCCACCCCTCTTGCAGGCCCTAAACAATCCTGAGGGCAGGGTGCTTGGTTTACTATGTGAGGGGGTGCTTCTGCATGAGCAGGACCCCTCTGCAGCTGGCAGAGTCTATTCTTTGTGGATGCGGTTAAACCATATACTCTTAAGTGCATTATAACCTCGCGGTAAATGCTAACTTTGGAATGACTGCATCAAAACATGTCGTGTTTGGTGTCAAACAACTTGGAATCATACCCTGTGAGAAGTTGGCCTGGCATATGCTGGTCACTAGTTATAGTGGCCACCTTGCACCACTCCAATTCGAATCTTATGGTAGATAGGTTTAAGACAACCTTTTAAAGAAAGCTATCCTAGTGGTAGCTGTGGAGAGCAGCCTTCAGGCTAAGTCTCTGAGGAATGTAAAGCAGCTTGTTTTACCTTATAATCTCTTGAATTACCAAATGAAAGGACACCACACAGGTATATATATTCAAATATCTATGTATTTATTTCTAGATACACTCTACTAATCTCTTTATGAGATTAGAACCCAGATACACATTCAAATGTCAACACTTCTCAATAAATTAAGCACAAATATGGCTGTAGCCCTAGGGGCGTACCAGACCATATACTAAGAAAATGGTTTAACAAAGTCGACTTGCAAAATGACAAAGCCTAGGGCCTTGGGAATTGCTGGGGCTTCACAACTGCAGTGTTAGCAGGTAAGTAACAAGCCCATGGGAGATGCGTGCAGTGTCTAAACACAGCCGCGTGTTTCCTATAGGTTACAATGGAGCAAGTCGCGGTTTGTATTTTAAAGTTTTAGAAGTCAACAAGCAAGCCACTTACTGGGTAAGTATTTCGAGGGCCAACACACACTTGGGCACTGGAGTGCACGAGTTACCTCACCCAGGGAAGCCGGGTGCATAGGTGTCTTTTGGTGTCGGGTCGCGATGCTGTTTTCAATGGAGACCAATGAAGACTTGCTGCTTGAGACGACTGAAGAGGTGTCCGCAGGAATCCGAAGGTGGATTGAAGATGGAGAGGACCTGAAAATTGAGGGGACAGTGTTCAAAGTCACTTGCCAGTGACCGGTGGCCAGCAGGATGGATGACCACTGATGTCGCGTCATTTCAGGTCGTCAATGGTGATTTGTCTCTTTGCTCACGTGGTCCAGGAGGGATTGAAGATGACCAGCAGCTGGGTTCGGAATGTCCCACGATGTCTGCAGCTGATGACGGTGTCGGCAACTAGATTGGAGGAAACAAGCCTTGGCAACTGCAAGTCTTGTGTGAACTGAAGATAGTCGGTGATGCAGACCAGCAAGGTCTGATGGACTTACCCGGCGAGGGTAAGTGAGGGCAGGCCTGGAGCAACCAGGAGAGCTCTTGAAGTTGATGAGAAAGTCTTCGGGTGAGTCACTAGCCAACGGGCAAGTAACCGCAAAGACGCCTTTGCAGGAAAAGTGTCACAGGAGCCCACGGTCACTCGGGACGGGGTAGGCTGCTGATTTTCAGAGCCAGACCTGCGAGGGGCTCGGACTATAGATGGTCCAAAGCACAAGTTCGTAGAATGTTGTTTAGGGTTTGCACTCGAAATCAGTGCACGGTTCCCTGGTATTGCTGTTCCTCGTCACTCGTGCAGTCCAGATGCCACAGCTTTGCTGGGGACTCAAAATGGCCATCGAGAAATCAGGAAATCCACTTCAGGGGATGCAGGGACTTCGGACTCCGGCGGGAGCGGTGAAGTTTGCAACTGTCGATTGAAGTTACAGGTGCCTGCCAAGCAGGGGAGTCACTCCTTGACTCCAAGGGAGATTCTTCAGTCTTCCAGAGATAGTGGAACATCAAAGGGCCAGGATTCTTCTTTGTAGAGCGTCGTCCAGGGTAATCTGAATTGCATTGGCAATGCTTGCTATCTTATAGTGAAGATAGGGGAGGGATTAGCTCTATGACCACTCCTCTAGGAGGGTCGAGGTAGTGGGTGGTTACACCCACTTCCCTTTGTCCAGTTTCGTGCCAGAGCAGGGGCAGGTAGCCCCTGGACCAGTTTGAGCTGGCATATGCACAGAGGAGCCTACTGCTCCCCCAGTGCAGGACTTCAAAGCACTCTAAGAGTGCACCCACCCAGCTCCAATACACTAAATCCTGTCTGGGAGGTGGTGACACCTCCCTGTGACAGGATACCTTTTGTTGTGCTTCCTCCACTGCGAGTTTCGTTCAGCAGCAGGAGGGCAGCGCAGTGTCTGTGCTGGTGGCATCCATTTTGTGATGCCAGGGCTCTAGAAGATTTCTACCGTTGAGTACAGTGGGTACATGTCATCCCCTCTAGAAGGGTGGGATCATACTCCCACACCAGTTACTGGTGTGGGGGTATGATTCCAAGTTGTTTGACACCAAACACGACATGTTTTGATGCAGTCATTCCAAAGTTAGCATTTACTGCGAGGTTATAATGCACTTAAGAGTATATGGTTTAACCGCATCCACAAACAGCAGCAGAGAATAGACTCTGCCAGCTGCAGAGGGGTCCTGCTCATGCAGAAGCACCCCCTCACATAGTAAACCAAGCAACCTGCCCTCAGGATTGATAGGGCCTGCAACAGGGGTGGCTGATAGGTTTATATGTGTGTGTATGGTGAGATATAGGAACCTATACCTCAGTGAGGAGTGCTAACATTACCTCACACAGGCTGCAGTAGCAGGCCTGTGGTGTCAGATTTTGAATGCTTCCCAGGGGTGGCATAATACATGCTGCAGCCCCTGGTAGGCCTGTGAAGTACCAATGCCCTAGGTACCTGAGGTACCATATACTAGGGGCTCATAAGGTACCACAGTATCCAATCACTAGTGCATCTAATATGCACACCAAGTTGTTTTAGAGAGATCAGTGAGACTGGGGCCCTGATTAGCAGGGGCCCAGCCAGACTATAGCCAGAAACCAGTGTATACATCAGAAAAAAAGTGGGGGCAACATAAGTGCAGATCCTACTCTCCTACATATCCCCACACCAGTAACTGGTGTGGGAGTATGATCTCACCCTTCTAGAGGGGATGGCATGTACCCACTGTACTAAACAGGAGAAATCTTCTAGAGCCCTGGCATCACAAAATGGATGCCACCAGCACAGACACCGGGCTGCCCTCCTGCTGCTGACCGAAACTCACAGTGGAGGAAGCCCAACAAAAGGCATCCTGTCACAGGGAGGTGTCACCACCTCCCAGACAGGATTCAGTGTATTGGAGCTGGGTGGGTGCACTCTTAGAGTGCCTTTGAAGTCCTGCACTGGGGGAGCAGTAGGCTCCTCTGTGCATATGCCAGCTCAAACCGGTTCAGAGGCTACCTGCCCCTGCTCTGGTGCGAAACTGGACAAAGGGAAGTGGGTGTAACCACCCACTACCCTGACCCTCCTAGAGGAGTGGTCATAGAGCTAGTCCCTCCCCAAACCTTCACTATAAGATACCAAGCATTGCCAATGCAATTCAGATCACCCTGGACGACGCTCTACAAAGAAGAATCCTGGCCGTTCGACGTTCCACTATCTCTGGAAGACTGAAGAATCTTCCTTGGAGTCAAGGAGTGACTCCCCTGCTTGGCAGGCACCAGTAACTTTGATCAACGGTTGCAAACTTCACCGCTCCCGCCAGAGTCCGAAGTCCCTGCGTCGCCTGAAGCAGATTTCCTGACCTCTCGACGGCCATTTAGAGTCCCCAGCAAAGCTGTGGCACCTGGACCCCACGAGTGACGAGGAATAGCAATACCAGGGAACCGTGCACTGATTTCGAGTGCAAACCCTAAACAACGTTCTACGAACTTGTGCTTTGGACCATCCGTAGTCCAAGTCCCTAGCAGGTCTGGTACCGAAAATCAGCGGCCTACCCCGTCCCGAGTGACCGTGTGCTCCTGTGGAAATTTTCCTGCAAAGGCATCTTCGCGGTTACTTGCCTGTTAGCTAGTGACTCACCCAAAGACTTTTTCATTGACTTCAAGGGCTCTCCTGATTGCTCCGGGCCTGCCCTCACTTACCCTCACTGGGTAAGTCCATCAGACCTTGCTGATCTGCATCATCGTCAATCTTCAGTTCACACGGGACTTGCAGTTACCAAGGCTTGTTGTTGCCAATCCGGTTGCCAACACCGTCATCAGCTGCAGACATCATGGGACACTCCGAATCCAGCTGCTGGTCATCATCGATCCCTCCTGGACCTCGTGAGCGAAGAGACAAATCACCATCGATGACCTGAAACGATGCAACATCAGTGGTCATCCATCCTGCTGGCCACCGGTCACTGGCAAGTGACTTTGAACACTGTCCCCTCAATTTTCAGGTCTTCTTCAACTTCAATCCACCTTCGGATTCCAGCGGGCACCTCTCCAGTCGCCACAAGCAGCAAGTCTTCAGTGATCTCCATTGAAAACAGCATCGCGACCCGACACCAAAAGACACCTATGCACCCGGCTTCCCTGGGTGAGGTAACTCGTGCACTCCGGTGCCCAAGTGTGTGCTGGCCCTTGAAATACTTACCCTGTAAGTGGCTTGCTTGTTGACTTCTCCGAAGTGCCCTAAAACTTCAATATACAAACCACGACTCGCCCCATTGAAACCAATAGGAAACCCGCGGCTGTGTTTAGACACTGCACGCGTCTCCCGTGGGCTGATTACTTACCTGCTAACACTGCAGAAGTGAAGCCCCAGCAATTCCCAAGGCCCTAGGCCTTTTCATTTTGCAAGTCGAGTTTGTTAAACCATTTTCTTAGTGTATGGTCTGGTACCCCCCTAGGGCTCCAGCCATATTTGTGCTTAATTTATTGAGAAGTGTTGACATTTGAATGTGTATCTGGGTTCTAATCTCATAAAGAGATTAGTAGAGTGTATCTAGAAATAAATACATATATATTTGATATATATATCTGTGTGGTGTCCTTTTCATTTGGTAATTAAAGAGATTATAAGGTAAAACAAGCTGCTTTACATTCCTCAGAGACTTAGCCTGAAGGCTGCTCTCCACAGCTACCACTAGGATAGCTTTCTTTAAAAGGTTGTCTTAAACCTATCGACCATAAGAGTCAAATTGGACTGGTGCAAGGTGGCCACTATAACTAGTGACCAGCATATGCCAGGCCAACTTCTCACATTGGTGGGCAGCGTGTGGGATTCTAGCTTGCCATTGTTTTACCAGAAAATCTCTATTTGAATTACTAACTGAAAACCACTAAAGGTACTCAAGGTACATATAAAGTCAAGCTAGTATCAATAAGTTCTAATGAACTTAGAGCTGTTTGTGAAGGGATAAGCACACCCTTGCTACAGCTCAAGCTAGGTTCAGTAGGCCTCAACTAGTGTAGGTAGTACAACACTGCACAACACTAGTATGTCTCACCAAGCTGGAGCTAGTGGGTCCATCCCATCTCAGTACAAAGACATAGCCTACACTGAACTGAAGGCCTTATGCTTTGAAAGAAAGACAAATGAGGGTGGGCAGGAGTCCCTCCTCACAACACCTGATAGATCTGTTAGTAGCAGATGACCTGAGACAAGCTCTAGAAGCCAGTGGGTCTGCATCAGGGAGTGGGTCAACCATAGTCTCTGGGTCTGATGATGAAAATCAAGATGACCTGGAGTCTGTGATTGAAGGGCCAGACCCAGAAGGGTCTGAAAGGAACAGAGGAATTCTCCTTAAGAGAGCTGACAAAGGAGAGCGCTAGGTGGCGCTAGCCAAGATGGCCGCGCCGAGGTAGAGCTCTGCGATGCCTGACCCCTCGCATCCGTCCTGATCCTGTTGCTGCTGTCCTGGGCGCACTCCACTTCCCGAAATCTGCTGCGGAGCCGTAACCCCACCCTCGCTGCAACTTTGGGCCGTGTCCGAGCCTTGGGGACTGAGTTCTGCCGCCTGAGAGCGGCACCGTTGCTGAGGCGCGTTTTCGGCCGGTTCTTCGGCCGGCGGCGCCTGCTACGAGCGCCCGCGGCGTCACACGTGGGACGTGGGCCGCTGTCTGCTGGCGACTGGACTGAGGCAGGAGACGCCCGCGGAGACGAACTTCGGCTTGGAGCGCGCTGCGGGTGAGTCGGAGGGGGGGCGACGGCTCCTAAGCGCCTCCCCGGACCACCCCGGCCGCGGGGCCCCGATCGGCGGGCAGGCCGGCCCGGGTGCTGAGAGCCTATGTGACCGGGCCCGGCTTGGTGATTGCCGCCTCCTTGCGCGTCGTAGCGCCTTGGCCTGCGGGCCGGTGTGTCCCCCGGGGGACTGCCCTCCTCTGCCCCTCCTGCCCTCCGCTCTGCATGCCAGGTGGGGATTTGCTGCTGGCGGGGTGGAAGCTTGGCCCTTCCTGGATCTCCCGACGGGGAAGCTACGCTGGACTGTTCTGCCCGGTGCCATTTGTTCGACACTGTTGCTAAGGGGACCCCCCCCCCCCCTCGCCCGGCGAGGCCGCCCACGGAGCTGTGTCAGGGCTGGAAAGGGGCGCCCTGCGACATCTGCGTCCCGGGAAGGATCGAGCCGTGGGCCCCGAGCTGGGGAACAGTGGAGCTCCGAGCTGCAGGACTGCCCCGACGGGCTGAGGCCGTGGACGGCGCTGGTGTGGCCCGAGTGTCGCAGCTAGCCTGGGGACCGTCCCCCGGACTTGCCCGCAGCGCGGGGCCAGTGGCGGGGCGGTGCTGGTCCGGATCCTGGTTCGGGGGGTGAGCCGTGTGGACCCACCATGGGCAAAGAAAAAGGCCCAAGGCAGCCGGCGGCATCCCACCAAACGAAGATTGACCGCTACGCGACCCCCGACCCCCCGGGGGCCGGGGGGGGGAGGCGCCCGCCCCCAACAACGACCTGGCCACCATCCTCCACGCAATCGATGCATCTCGCACCTCTCTGGAAGGGATGGTTGGGGAGGTGAAGGTTGACGTCGCGCTTCTGCGGCAGGATCTCCGCAACGCCACGGCCCGCATCACGGAGGCAGAATCGCGGATCTCCGCGACGGAGGACGACATCCATCAATTACAGGACCAGGTCCGGGAGCTCACGACCCACTCCAAGGAACTGCACAGGCGGGCGGAGGATGCCGAAAATCGCGCCCGCCGCAACAACCTTCGCCTGGTGGGCTTTCCGGAGGGGATCGAGTCGGGCCGGGCCGACGACTTCCTAGAGGCCTGGTTTAAATCCTGGATGCCGGCGGGCAGCTTGTCTACCTGGTTCGTAGTGGAGAGGGCACATCGGTCGCTGGCGTCCAAACCTCCGGTGGGGGCCCCTCCACGCCCCTTTATTCTTCGGATCCTTAACTTCCGGGACAGAGATGCCATTCTGCGGGAGGCTCGGGTGAGTGGCAAACTGGCATATAACAACCACACCATTATGATTTTCCCGGATTACACCCGGGAGGTCCAGGAGCAACGCCGCTCATATACGGAGGTGAAGCAAAAGCTGCGCTCCCTGGGCCTTCAGTACCAGCTCCAGTTCCCGGCCCGCCTCCGCCTTGTCTTTCAGGGTAAGACGCTGTTTTTCGACACCCCCAGGGCGGCCTGGACATGGCTTAACGAGGAGAGGCCCCTGCGACAGCTGGACGGGGGGCAGTCCGTTGCGGGCCCCGGGTGCCCGGTGGTGGCTGGGTCCCAGCGGCCGCGGCGCGGGAAGCGCACACGCTCCCGGCAGCGGCGAGGCGCCGCGGTCGCCAAGGTCCGGTCAGCGAGCGCTTCTGGCAGACCAATGAGAGACTCTTCCGCCTCTTCCGAAGCCTCCTCCCGGGCCGCCGGGGGATCCCGACGCCGAGCATCGCCTGGGCCGGACGGGTCTCCGACCCCCCTCATCACGCGCATTGACTCATCGGACCTTTCCCGCAGTCCCGCTATATGACTTTCTCCGTGTTTCTTGCAGTTGCGGGGAAGGTGACTGCCTTGCCCGAGGGCGGGGGTGGGGGGTTCCACCATATTGTACCTCCCAGTACCAGCCCAGGTCAGAACAATGTCATCCGTACTTCAGGAGGGGTCCACTACGCTCTTTATACCCGAGCACCTGAGCTTGGGGTCTTGTGACTGTTAGTTTGGTTCGGGCGACAGATGCTTCTGGTTTCGAAGTGTAGGGTGGGGGGTGGGGGGTTGGGGTTTGGTGTTTGCTTGGGGTCTCTCTTTATGAGACTGTTTTGTTTAGGTTTGAATTGTTATTTGCTGAGCCTCTCACACAGCGCTGCGCGGCGCCCGGCGTCGTGTCCCTTCATCCCGCTCTTCCTGTGCACTCTACTGCCGCTCACCTTTAACCACCGCCCGACCACTTCCCCTGGTGGAGCCCAGTGGTCCCTCCGGGGCATGCGCGCTCCGTGCCCCATCCTGCTGGCGCCCGGGTCCACGGGTGTCCCCCGGCGCTCCCTGCCTGCCCCCTTCCCGGCGCGCTTCTTTCTCACGGATGCCATGGCTGATTTAGCTCCCAAAGCCCAAGTGCGCATCCTGTCCTGGAATGTGAATGGCCTGCTGGACCGGCTTAAGCGCACTGTCGCTCTCAAATACGCCCAGCGCGTGGGCGCTGACGTGATCCTGCTTCAGGAAACCCACCTCCTTGGTGAGAACTGTCCCTTTCTGGCGCGCTTCGGATACGACTGGGTGTGGCACTCCGGGTTCTCGCGCGGGTCGCGTGGGGTTGCGGTCCTCCTGCGCCGTTCCTTTCCCTTTGTGTTGGCCCGGGTGGTGCACGACTCCCAGGGGAGGGCGGTTGCGGTTACCGGCACGCTTGAGGGCCGACCACTCAGCCTCTTGTCACTCTATGTGCCGCCCACGGGGCTGTCCTCGGCCTTAGCTCTGGCTGCGTCCTGGCTAGCGACTTTTCCGCCCGGCACTGTTGTCATTGGAGGGGATTTCAACGCCGTTTCGGCCCCGCGCCTCGACTCTTCGGGCCCGGTCTCGGACTCCCGCGCGGCGCGGGCGAGGCAGCTGGCCGGGTGGGCGGAAGCTCAGGGACTCTGCGACGCGTGGCGGCTCTGGCACCCACACACGCGACAATACACACACACCTCAGCCGCCCACCACTCTCAGGCACGTATCGACGCGATCTTTGTCCCCCCGGCCGACTGCCCGGGTATCCAAGACGTCCGTATCCTTCCCCGGGGGATATCCGATCATTCTCCGCTTTTATTGGGCTTGGGCCCCCCGCCTCACGGGGCTCGCCAAATGTGGCGCTTCAATGCATGGTTCCTGCAGGACAAAACGCTCCGTAAGGAGGTGGGATCCGCGCTGGCCCTCTATTTTGGCGACAATGAAGGATCGGTCTCCTCGGCGGACACCCTCTGGGAGGCATGTAAGGCCACGGTTAGGGGGGTTGCCAAGGCGCAGGTGGTGAAACATCGCCAGACGCGGCTGCAGCGGCTCACGGCCTGTGAGGCTCAGGCGCTGCGTCTGGAACAATCGGTTTCTGACTCCGGGGATCCGGCCGAGGCCCGGCAGCTGCGGCTCCTACGCGAGGAGATTCGTCAGCGGTCGCTTGACGCGGCTAAACTTCTCTGGCAATCCTCGGTGGCGCGGGTATATGGCTGGGGCGACAAAAATGGGGCGCTCCTGCACCGACTGGCCACTTATCCCAGGGCATCGCGCATCATCCCGGCGGTGACCGACTCGGGGGGCACGCTTCAGTCCTCGTCCGTGGCTATAGCAGATGCTTTCGCTCAGTACTACTCACAACTCTACCGGGCACGAGCTTCGGATCTGCCTTTGGCGTCATTGCTCACCGATGGTAATTTACGCCTTCCCCGGCTTCGGCCCAGTGATTGGGAGAGTCTGGAGGTTCCCATCTCTCCTGAAGAGATCGGAGACGCGATAGGGCGCACATCCGCCGGGAAAACCCCTGGTCCGGACGGGTTCCCACAAGAATTTTATGCCACTTACAAGGAACACTTGGTTCCGCGGCTGGGTGCCCTATATGCGGAGGCGATTGAAAGAGGTTCCTTCCCCCCGGAGGCTGACCTTGCCACGATTGTGGTCCTGCCTAAATCCACTCCACCGCCCAGGGACAGGTCGGCCTACCGGCCGATCTCTCTGATCAATACCGATATCAAACTGTATGCGGCGGTTCTGGCCCAGCGGCTACGGCCCCTCCTGTCGTGCCTGGTGCACCCGGATCAATGCGGCTTTATGCCGGATCGGGGCACCCGCCACTGCCTCCGCCGCCTCCACGTGGCTCTGGCACACCGCCACCGCATATCTCCCTACCTCACTCTCCTGCTCGCCGACTTCGAGAAAGCCTTCGATTCGGTGGGATGGCCCTACCTGTTCGACGTATTAGCCCATATGGGCTTCGGTCCCAAGTTTGTTGGGATGGTGCGGGTTCTGTACGCGCGCCCTCGCGCTAGAGTGTTGGTTAACGGGGCGCTGTCGAGAGCGTTCCCGATCAGTCGGAGCACGCGGCAGGGGTGCCCACTCTCACCCCTTCTTTTTGCGCTCGCAATGGAGCCCCTTGCTGCCCTAATCAGAGCGGACTCTCTCATTCGGGGATGGGAATGGCCGGGCCTTGAGGCGGACAAGATCGCCCTCTATGCGGACGACGTTCTGCTGTACCTTGGCGACCCAGCGCGTTCGGGCCCTCGAGCTCTCCATACCTTGGGCCGCTTTGCCCGCGCCTCTGGCCTCCGCCTCAATTCGCACAAGTCGGTCCTCGTACCCCTTCACCCCTCCTGGGAATGCTTCGACTGGCAGACCACGATTCCCCTCCGCCGGCTGTCTTTCAAGTATCTGGGCATCTGGGTCTCCCTCCTCCCGGAATTGAGCTGGGCGCTCAACGTGGCCCCTTTGGTCAAGAGAGCCAAGGCAGACCTTACTCGGTGGCACTCTCTCCCGCTGAACCCGCTGGGGAGAGTGGCGCTCTACAAAATGATGATCCTCCCCCGGTTTCTGTATGTTTTGCAGAACACTCCGGTGTCCTTTCCGAGGTCGTGGTTTCGGGAGTTGGATGGGATGGCCACCAGGTTCCTCTGGGGTGGGAAGAGGCCACGGTTGGCCTTGCCGATCTGCCGCCTCCCCACCTTTGATGGGGGGCTGGGCATGACCAACCTCTACCTTTACTATCTGGCCGCCCGGCTTCTGGTCATTCATGACTGGTTTGGGGGGGGATGGTCCGATCCGGCCTACAGGGTGGAACTGGAGGCCTTGGGTCTCCCCAGTGTTCAGGACCGCATGTACGGCGCCCCGATTCCCACCTCCTGCCCCGATATCACCAAGGCGGTCTTCCTGGCTTGGCGGGCAGCACTCCGCCACACCGGATGGACCGGGAAGCTGACGCGCGCCACCCCTCTCTGGCATGGGACATGGTTACGGGAGGTTGCGGGGTTGGAGGGTTTTGAGCCGTGGGACTTGCTCGGCATCTCCCAGTTGGGAGATGTATGGCGGGGGGGACGCATGTGCTCATATTCGGAACTGCAGGCGCGTTTTTCTCTCCACCCGTCCCAATTCTATAGGTACCTTCAATTGAGACACGCCATACGGGCCCACACCCCGCTTGACATCCGGCTGCCGGATCATAGCCCCCCGGAGGCTCAGGTCCTGATGGGTAACCTAGGAAGGGGAGGCATATCCAGAATATATTGTTCCCTTGTTAACAATACCCCTGTGCCCCAGGAGGGTCTGAAGGAGCGATGGGAGGAATGGGTGGGTCCCCTGGACGAGATCGATTGGCGGTAAGCCCTTATGGCTCCCAGGCTAGTGACGGCATCCGCCAAACTGAGACTCATTCAGATTTACTATCTGCGCACGGCCTACCTTACACCAGCGCGCCTGCGCCGCGCGGGCCTCTCCACCGACGCAGCTTGCCCTCGTTGTAGCTTTGACCCGGCTGACTTCCTCCACATGGTATGGTCCTGCCCGGAACTGGAGGGGTATTGGAGTGGTATAGAGACTGACTTGACGGAGGTCCTGGGGTGGGAGGTACCGCACGACCCCAAACACATCCTACTGGGTATCACTGACGGCCTGGACGGCACGCGCGCCGAAAAAGTGTTTCTCATGACAGCGTTAATGGTGGCAAAAAGGGACATTGCGGCAGCCTGGAAACAGCCGCAGCCGCCTAGTCTGACCAGGTGGTGCGCGGGGGTGGACTGGTGTGCGGCGCAGGAGCGGACTCTTTACCAAGCTCGGGGCTGCCACAAAAAGTATCGCAGGGTTTGGGGGAAATGGTTAGGGAATGTATTGTGATTGGTAGGGTGGGGTGGGGCGGAAGGGGGAGGTGGTTTCGGGGGTGGGGGGCGGTAGAGGGGATTGATTCCCAGATGGGATTAATGTATAAGGCTGGTCTGAAAGGCTCACTGTTTTTTGTTGCACAAGAAAACAATAAAAACTTGTTTATCAAAAAAAAAAGAGAGCTGACAAAGTGGGAGAAAGGCCTAGGACCCCCTCAAGGGACTCTGACCATTCATATCACTCTGGAAGAGAATCTGTTCACCAGAGGAAGTCCACCTATCCCAGCGAGTCCTCCTCTGACAGAAGGTTCAATATGTTCCAGTATGAGGAAGCTAGGCTTGCCCTCAGAACCCAGCAATTGGCCTTAGATAGGGAAGCCTTCGAGCTCCAAAGAGCTTCTAAGAAGGAGGGGTTAGATACCCCTGGTGGCAGCAACAGTGTCCCTAGAGGCAGAGATTACATTCCAGACCATAGGAACCTGTCCAAGGTTGTTCCTCCCTACCAGAGTGGGGATGATATCCACAAATGGATAACTGCTATGGAGAGGGCCTGTGAAGTTCAACAGGTTCCCCAGACACAGTGGGCAGCAATCTTGTGGCTCTCCTTTTCAGATAAAGGTAGAGACAAGCTCCTCACTGTTAGAGAAGAGGATGCTAATGATTATGAAGCCCTGAAGAGTGCTTTGATAGATGGGTTTGGCTTGACCACTGAACAGTACAGGTTGAAGTTCAGAGACACCCAGAAAGCACAGACTCAGGATTGGACTGACTTTGTTGATTGTGCAACCAAGGCTCTAGAAGGTTGGCTGGTTGGTAGTAGAGTAACTGACTTTAAGGGATTGTATAATCTTATAAAAAGAGAACAGATCCTTAATAATTGCCAGAACCAGTTGTTGCATCAGTACCTGGTGGACTCTGATGTGACCTCTCCCCAAGAATTGGGAAAGAAGGCAGACAAATGGGTCAGAACCAGGGTGAGGCAGAAAAACTAGAACCAAGGTGGTGACACTAAGAAGCAAGATCCTAAAGGCTCAGATAAAGGTGGGGATATATCTAAAGACCAGAAGTCTTCGCAAGGGCTCCAAAAATCTTCATCTGGTGGGGAGTCACAATCTGCAAAGGGAAAAGGCCAAAAGAAGCCCTGGTGCAAATTCTGTAAACAGAAAGGATACTGGACTTCTGACTGTACAAAGTCCAAAGACCAAACCACCACCACTCCAGCCCCTAAGGCAACTGTTCCCCCTAGTGCAGTCATTGGTGGTGGTAATACTCAGAATAAGGGTGTAGTAGGGTTGACCCTGGGTTCTGATGTGGACTCTGGCCTAGTCAGAGTACCAACACAGGAATTGCTAGTTTGTGAGGGAGACCTTGATATATCCTTCCTAGTGAGCCCCAGTAATCTGGGCAAGTACAAACAGCAGCCTATCATAAATGGCAAACAGGCTTTGGTATTTAGGGACACAGGTGCTAGTGTCACCATGGTGGCAGAGGACCTAGTGGACCCTACACAGATCATCCTGGGTGAAATGTACCAGGTAACCAATGCAAGCAACACCAGGACCAACCATAGCCTGGCAGTTGTGAATTTCTCCTGGGGAGGGGTAACTGGCCTCAAAAAGGTAGTAGTCAGTGCAGACCTCCATGTCGAATGTTTGTTGGGCAATGATCTGGAGACTTCAGCCTGGTCTGAAGTAGAATTATGGACTCATGCTGAGATGTTGGGCATACCTGCAGAGGTATTTGCTGTGACCAGGTCACAAGCCAAAATGCATAAAGCTGAACCAGCTCTGGATCCTGAAACTATGGACCAGATGCTACCCAAGAGGAGGAGCTGTAGGGTTAAGGCTGGGCCTTCCCCTCTGTCTCAGATCTCAGATTCCCCTCCTGAGGGAGGAGAAGCAGAGCCTGAAGAAGGAACTGCCCCAGAGAAACTTGAGCCTGGTCAGGTTGAGTTCTTAGGGGGAGGGGGACCTTCCAGGGAAGATCTGAGCAAAGAGCAGCAGTGCTGCCCCACTCTTGAACTCCTCAGACAACTGGCTGCTGCTGAGGCTGCTGTGAGTGCTAGTGGGTCCCATAAGGTGTATTGGGATGAGGGGCTCCTATATTCTGAGGCTAGAGATCCTACCCCTGGAGCCACCAGGAGGTTGGTAATTCCTCAGAAGTTTAGGGGGTTCCTCTTGACCCTAGCACATGACATCCCATTGGCAGGACACTTGGGCCAAAACAAGACCTGAGACAGGCTTGTACCACATTTTCATTGGCCACACATGTCTGAGGACACCAAGGAGTTTTGTCGCTCCTGTGTCACTTGTCAAGCCAGTGGCAAGACAGGTGTCACTTTGAAAGGGTAGGGATTGACATTGTTGGTCCCCTTGACTCACCAACTGCATCTGGGCACAGATTTATTCTGGTGGTAGTGGATCATGCCACCAGGTATCCAGAAGCTATACCCCTAATGACTACCACAGCTCATGTGGTAGCAAGAACCCTCATTGGAGTTTTCTCCAGAGTGGGTTTCCCTAAGGAGGTCATCTCTGACAGAGGTTATAACTTTATGTCAGGATATCTAACTGCAATGTGGAAGGAGGGTGGTGTCAACTACAAATTCACTACTCCCTATCACCCACAATGCAATGGGTTAGTTGAGAGATTCAACAAAACACTAAAGGGAATGATTAAAGGCCTCCCAGAAAAGCTTAGGCGAAAATGGGACCTTTTACTTCCCTGCCTTCTGTTTGCATACAGGGAGGTTCCACAGAAGGGGGTTGGCTACAGCCCTTTTGAACTTCTGTTTGGGCACCCTGTTAGAGGACCATTATGTCTGGTGAAGGAGGGATGGGAGTTACCTCTCAAACCTCCCAAACAAGATGTGATGGACTATGTACTTGGTCTCCACTCCAGGATGGCAGAGTATATGAAGAAGGCTACTAAAAACCTTGAGGCAAGCCAAGAACTACAAAAAGCTAGGCATGACCAAAAGGCTGTCCTGACTGTTTACCAGCCACGCCAGAAAGTTTGTGTGTTGGAGCCTGTGGCCCCAGCAGCTCTCCAGGACAAATGGAGTGGCCCCCATACAATTGTTGAGAAAAAGGGAGAGGTCACCTACTTGGTAGATCTTGGCACTCCCAGGAGCCCCCTTAGGGTGCTCCATGTCAACAGACTTAAGGCATATGTGGACAGGGCTGACATGAGCTTGCTCATGTCAACTGATGAGGACCAGGAGGAGGAGAGTGACCCTCTCCCTGACCTGCTCTCACAGAACCCTGATGATGGGTCAGTTGATGGTGTTGCTTTGGCAAGCAGCCTCACTGAACATCAACAAACTGAATGTAGACAAGTGCTACATCAGTTTAGACATATGTTTAGCCTGACCCCAAGTCAGACATCCTGGTGCACCCATGAGGTGGACACTGGAGACAGTCTGCCTATAAAGAGTAAAATCTACAGGCAACCTGACCATGTCAGCGATTGTATCAGGACTGAAGTCCAGAAAATGTTGGAGCTAAGTGTTATTGAGCTCTCAGATAGCCCTTGGGCTAGCCCAGTAGTCCTTGTCCCAAAACCTCACACCCAGGGTGGTAAGAAAGAGATGAGGTTTTTTGTCGACTACAGGGGCCTCAATGCAGTCACCAGGACTGATGCCTACCCAATACCAAGGGCAGATGAACTAATAGACACTTTGGCCTCAGCCCAGTATCTCAGTACATTTGACCTTACAGCTGGTTATTGGCAAATCAAGTTAGCTGATGATGCCAAGGCTAAAACAGCATTTTCGACCCCTGGTGGGCACTATCACTTTGTGGTAATGCCCTTTGGTTTGAAGAATGCACCTGCCACATTTCAGAGGTTGGTGAATAAAGTTCTCACTGGTATGGAAACCTATTGCTCAGCTTATCTTGATGATATTGCTGTCTTTAGTTCCACCTGGCAGGATTACCTGATCCACCTCAGGAATGTACTGGAGGCCCTGCAGAAAGCAGGCCTCACTATCAAGGCCACTAAGTGCCAGATAGGGCAGAGTCGGGTTGTGTACCTGGGCCATCTTGTAGGTGGAGGCCAGGATCAACCATTGCAGAGCAAGATCCAGACCATAATGGAATGGGTAGCTCCAACCACCCAGACACAGGTGAGAGCCTTCTTGGGCCTGACTGGGTATTACAGGCGGTTTGTTAAGGGATATGGATCTATAGTGACCCCCTTAAATGATCTGACCTCCAAGAAAATGCCAAAAAAGGTTCAGTGGACAGCTAGCTGTCAAAAGGCATTTGATGACCTCAAGCAGGCAATGTGCACTGCCCCCATCTTACAGAGTCCAGATTACAAAAAGAAGTTCATTGTTCAAACAGATGCTTCAGAGCTGGGTGTGGGAGCTGTACTGTCTCAACTTAATGAGGAAGGTCAAGACCAGCCAGTAGCTTTCATAAGCAGAAGGCTGACCCCTAGAGAGAAACGTTGGTCAGCTATTGAGAGGGAAGCCTTTGCTGTGGTGTGGGCCCTGAAGAAGCTGAGGCCATACTTGTTTGGCACTCACTTCATAGTTCAGACTGACTATAAGCCCCTCCTATGGCTCAAACAGATGAAAGGTGAAAATCCTAAACTGCTCAGGTGGTCCATTTCCCTACAGGGGATGGACTATACAGTGGAACATAGACCTGGGACCCAACATGCCAATGCAGATGGACTCTCGAGGTATTTGCACTTAGAACATGAAGACTCAACTGGTCAAGGTTAGTTTAATGTCCCTGAGTTTGGGGGGGGGGTTGTGTAGGAGAGTAGGATCTGCACCTATTTTGCCCCCACTTTTTTTTCTGATGTATACACTGGTTTCTGACTATAGGCTGGCTGGGTCCCTGCTAATCAGGACCCCAGTCTCACTGATCTCTCCAAAACAACTTGGTGTGCATATTAGATGCACTAGTGATTGGATACTGTGGTACCTTATGAGCCCCTAGCATATGGTACCTTAGGTACCTAGGGCATTGATACTTCACAGGCCTACCGGGGGCTGCAGCATGTATTATGCCACCCCTGGGAAGCATTCACAATCTGACACCACAGGCCTGCTACTGCAGCCTGTGTGAGGTAGTGTTAGCACTCCTCACTGAGGTATAGGTTCCTATATCTCACCATACACACACATATAAACCTATCAGTCACCCCTCTTGCAGGCCCTAACAATCTCGAGGGCAGGGAGCTTGGTTTACTATGTGAGGGGGTGCTTCTGCATGAGCAGGACCCCTCTGAAGCTGGCAGAGTCTATTCTCTGCTGCTGTTTGTGGATGCGGTTAAACCATAAGCTCTTAAGTGCATTATAACCTCGCGGTAAAAACTAACTTTGGAATGACTGCATCAAAACATGTCGTGTTTGATGTCAAACAACTTGGAATCATACCCCTACACACAGACACTGGGCTGCCCTCCTGCTGCTGACCGAAACTCGCATTGGAGGAAGCCCAACAAAGGGTATCCTGTCACAGGGAGGTGTCACCACATCCCAGGATTTAGTGTATTGGAGCTGGGTGGGTGCACTCTTAGAGTGCTTTGAAGTCCTGCACTGGGGGAGCAGTAGGCTCCTCTGTGCATATGCCAGCTCAACCCGGTTCAGGGGCTACCTGCCCCTGCTCTGGCATGAAACTGCACAAAGGGAAGTGGGTGTAACCACCCACTACCCTGACCCTCCTAGAGGAGTGGTCATAGAGCTAGTCCCTCCCCTATCTTCACTATAAGATACCAAGCATTGCCAATGCAATTCAGATTAGCCCTGGACGACGCTCTACAAAGAAGAATCCTGGCCCTTCGACGTTCCACTATCTCTGGAAGACTGAAGAATCTCCCTTGGAGTCAAGGAGTGACTCCCCTGCTTGCCAGGCACCAGTAACTTTGATCAACGGTTGCAAACTTCACCGCTCCCGCCGGAGTCCGAAGTCCCTGCGTCCCCTGAAGCAGATTTCCTGACCTCCCGACGACCATTTTGAGTCCCCAGCGAAGCTGTGGCATCTGGACCCCATGAGTGGCGAGGAACAGCAATACCAGGGAACTCTGCACTGATTTCGAGTGCAAACCCTAAACAACGTTCCACGAACTTGTGCTTTGGACCATTTATAGTCCAAGCCCCTAGCAGGTCTGGTACCGAAAATCAGTGGCCCTCCCCGTTCCGAGTGACCGTGGGCTCCTGTGGAACTTTTCCTGCAAAGGAGTCTTTGCAGTTGCTTGCCCGTTGGCTAGTGACTCCCCCGAAGACTTTCTCATCAACTTCAAGGGTTCTCCTGGTTGCTCCGGGCCTGCCCTCACTTACCCTTGCTGGGTAAGCCCATCAGACCTTGCTGGTCTGCATCACCGTCAATCTTTACTCCACACGAGACTTGCAGTTGCCAAGGTTTGTTAGCTCCAATCCGGTTGCCGACACCATCATCAGCTGCAGACTTTGTGGGACCCTCCGAATCCAGCTGCTGGTCATCGTCGATCTCTCCTGGACCTCGTGAGCGAAGAGACAAATCACCATCGATGACCTGAAGCGACGCAACATCAGTGGTCATCCATCCTGCTGGCCACCGGTCACTGGCAAGTGACTTTGAACTCTGTCCCCTCAATTTTCAGGTCCTCTTCAACTTCAATCCATCTTCGGATTCCAGCGGGCACCTCTCCAGTCGTCACAAGCAGCAAGTCTTCAGTGATCTCCATTGAAAACAGCATCGCGACCCGACACCAAAAGACACCTATGCACTGAGGTAATTCAGTTTTCCGATCCCGTTCGTATGTAGCCACCATTTTGTGTTCCGCCCCCATTTTGTGTTGCCCTCACTCAGGCAGCACGGTGAACCGAGGTGTTGTTTTCCCTCTTCCTACTGCAAAGTGTCAAATAACCTGCCTCTGTTTAAAGCTGGTGTCAGGGTCTGGCCGACTCCACTAATCCTCGTCTGGTTTGACTGATCCCTGTCTCGACTATCTGTTGGTTCGCACCATTCTTTACTGACTTTATCTTATCCTCTGACCTTCGCTATTCTTTACTCGTATTCTCTCATTTCACAACTGTCCTCCGGGGCATACAAATGTGTCCTGCCACCTGCAAGTTGAATTATAAACACTACCACTGATTAACTTGTGGGGAAGGGTGACAAACACAGTTGGAAGAGAGGCTTATTTGAGTTACTTAATATCTTGTTTCCACATTCTTCTCATTGGTTAACCCTGTATGAATTGGGAGTGTTCTTTGTGAATATGTGTGTTATAAAAGATTGTGCGCCACGAAGTAAAGTGGCAGTCTCCTAAGAACATACCGAGTGTACTTCTGGGACAACTGTACTTAGCTGCAGCTAATAAACCAAACCTTCTACGCCTAACGGAGTGTCCCGTGTCTCTGTTCGACAATGCAGGGGAACTCAGGAGATTAAGGCGTACCCTGGGCCGCCAGGGCCATAAGGTCTCGGTTCTTCAATTTGGCACCCGATCGTGGGCCGGCTTCAGAGGTAGCAGTTCTGCCCGAGGATCGTGAGGAGCCCCGCAAGAAAATAAATAAAACGAATTTCGTAGCGCGCGCTGCATCGCAAAATGCGATGCAGCGCGCGCTACGAAATTCGTTTTATTTATTTAATTGTTTTCTTACCTGCAATTATCCATATTACGGTTTTTAGAACCCCCCACCCTGCTCCTCCCCCGCCCCGCCTAACCGTCCCACGGAACTCCCTCCACGGGCCGCGGCTGCCCCTGTCCTTATGTCTAATTCTCCTACTGTGCGCAAACGAATAACAGATACTGTCTCTGGTTTTTTGTCCCCTTTCTTTGGGACTCTGAACATGTCTCCGGCTTTTTCTCAAAGACAGTCTCGTAGTCAACTTCCAGGTTCCGACGAACGGGTGGTGTTGGACTCTCTCGCTCGCAAATGGATCGAGAAGGGTCCCCAGTATAGTGTGAAAGATATCATGATCAACTTTCATCAGTGAGATGCGCCCACGCAGAGATATGTATTTAATGTTATGTGTGACACTCTTGCTAAATGATGGCAGGATATGGATTTGGGTTTACTTCCCCAGGGTCTGTTGGACGTTCAGGCCAATTTCGATAAAGGACTCATTGTGGGTTCTAATGTTGAGGACGCCGTAAGGACACTTGTTACTTTTAGGTCCTTATTTTCTTCACGAACTTTTCTTGACTCTGATCCTGCTGTTTGGCAGACATTGAAACATTACCCAATGAGAGAGGTTCCTCCGATATGGAGGGAAGAGGTTGCGCTAGCTGGTAATAATCCAGCTATTCCCGCTCACTTCCAGCGTAAATGGGTACATGTGCCCTGGAAGAGGTCTGATGTTTTGGCCCTCAAACAATCTTTACCGGATCCCCGTAAAAACCCTGCTGGTTACTATAAAGAATTGTCCCAGACTGTTGATGCCTGTATTATGAATTTAGCCGATATTGACATGTTGATGGGAAATGTAGTCCCACAAGCGTTCTGGGCTCGGATTCGTAGAGAGGATCACGTTCAAGAATTGGGTGGTACATGGGCTGCTATAACTGCCTCGGATAAAGCACAAGTGGGTGGTGCTAAGCCTGATGTTTTGATCACAGAACTCCCTGGTAGGATTATTACTTTAATAAAAACAATGATGCCCGCCTTACGAGTTAATTGGGATAAATTAGCTGCGTGTAGACAGAAGAAAGATGAGAGTGTCTCCGATTTCTTCACTCGTTTTGAGGAGACGTTTATTGATCACAGTGGTCAGGATATGACTACGGAGGGTGGACAGCGATTATTTGTAGATAAATTCGTATTTAATTTGCTCCCCGAGTTGTCACATAAATTAAAAGACTCTGAAAGTTCATGGGCTGTTTCTTCTTCTGCTCAGATATTGGCTACTGCTCAAAATTACGAAAACAGGGACAAAGAGGAAAAAGACAAACAAGAGAAAAAGACTAAAGAATTAAAAACGAAGGTTCTTCTGCAACAAGCTTATCCTCCTCGCTCTGCTCAGCGCCAGTTTCAACAGCCTCCCCAGTTTCAGAGGGTGTTTCAAAAGCCTGAGCCCTATATTCCGCGACCTTTGTTAGGTCCTAACCAATGCGCCTATTGTAGGGAGGAAGGTCATTTTAAGAATGGCTGCCCGGTTTTATTACAGCGTAATGGAGGACTATCTACTCCACGAGGTCGTGGTGGTTCCCAGTTAGCGTCCAGGGGTAGAGGTCGAGGTATGTCGCCCCAGACACAGCGTTCCCCTCCACCTCCACATTCTATGAACTACTTTGATCAGCAAAATACTCAGTCTACACAGTATTACAATGATGATTACTATGTTGAAGGTGAGAATGACGGTCTTCACGCTAACTAGGACAGCCATAGACAAAGTGAGGGAGTTGTATCGATTCCAGTAGATCAGAATGGGCCTTATGTTAATGTCACTACAATGGGGGTTTCAGAGCCATTTCTTTTAGATACTGGTGCGATGAGAAGTTCTATTATTCACTCCAACCTTTGTCTGGCTTAACAAACGTATCCGTGGGATTTTCTGGCGCCCCAGTTCATAGCCCGGTCTCTTGTCCTCTGCCTATTTCAATTGGTTCTTATGGTTTGAAAGCTCCGCTTCATTTAACGACTGGTTGCGGCGAAAATCTGTTGGGTTTGGATTTATTGAAAAGATTGCATGCAACGATATATTGTTCTCCTTCTCGTGTACATCTCGCTTTCGGGCAGAAACTGACTTCTCCAATGTATTTGTCTAAAGATCAATTTCCACCTGAATTGCTCTCTCTCCCTGCAACACTTTGGGCTACGGGTCCAAATGATGTTGGTTGTCTTGAGATCCCACCCTATGTCGTTACCCTCAAGCCCAATGCTAAATTGCCACGCATCCCTCAATACAAAATTCCCAATGATGGTGAAAGAGCGCTTTTTGCTATTATTTATGATTTGGTTCAGAAGGGTGTGGTTGAGGAGACGAGGGGAAATGTATGCAATAGTCCTGTTCTCCCAGTTCTTAAACGCACTGATCCTTCTCAGCCTCCTGTTTATCGCTTTGTTATTGATCTCCGGGAGGTTAATAAAATTGTTGTACCGCAGTTTCCTGTTGTTCCAGATATCACTGCCCTGTTAACTATGATACCTGCCTCGGCAGCTTGGTTTTCTGTTATTGATCTGTAAAATGCTTTCTTCAGCATCCCCATTGCTGAAGAGAGTAGGGATATTTTTGGCTTCTCTTTAGGAGGCCGAAGTTTCCGGTTCAAGCGCACACCCCAAGGCTATTGTGAAAGTCCCTCCATCTATAGCCAAGCTCTGAAGTGCCAGCTTGATGCTTTTCCTTTACCGCCAGGTGCTACCCTTATTCAGTATGTGGATGATTTATTGATTGCTGCTGAGTCAGAGGATATTTGCAAGAACGTGACTATTGCACTATTGCGTCACTTGTCTGACCTTCACCATAAGGTTTCACCTTCTAGATTACAATATGCCCGCGAAGAGGTTACCTATTTAGGTAATCTCTTGTCGAAGGAGGGAAGGCGACTGACCCTAGAACGTATTCAAGCAATTGCACAAATGTCTGTGCCATCCACACAAAGAGAGGTGCGTGCCTTTCTAGGCATTACCTCTTATTGTAGACAGTGGATCCACATTTTTCTTTGTTGGCTAAACCTTTGTTGGCACTCACTTTGAAAGACACACCCCAACCCCTTCCTTGGACTGACAAATGTCAGAAGAGTTTTTCTGATTTACGTGCTGCTCTGTGCTCTGCTCCTGTGTTGGGTACTCCGGATTACAGTAAGCCTTTCACGCTCTATGTCCATGAAAGAGAGGGTTGTGCGTTGTCAGTCTTAACACAACGATTTGGAGACAAGCAGCGGCCATGTGCCTACTTTTCGGCTACATTAGCTCCAGTAGCCAAGGCATTGCCTAGTTGTCTTAAAGCTACAGCAGCAGCAGCAATTTCTATTCGTCAGTCTGCTGGAGTGGTGCTAGATAACACTCTTATTGTTATGGTACCACATGCAGTGGATACCTTGCTAAATAGGACGAAAACGCAGCATCTTACAAGTGCTCGCTTGTCTGGGTATGAGCTGACACTCTTGGCTAGTCATGTGCACATCAAACGATTTAACACTTTAAATCCAGCCACATTGTTACCTCTTCCAGAGGAGAAAGGTATTCAGGAACAACATGATTGTTTTCTCCGTACTGAGGAGGAGACAAAAGGTAGGATTGATTTGAAAGATACACCACTAATGGACCCGGATGGGATCCTATGGGTGGATGGTTCTTGTTTTAAACTCCCTAATGGTGAAACAACTTCAGCTTATGCTGTTACCACCTTGCATACAATCGTGGAGACAGCACGCGTCAGACATAATTCAGCTCAGGCGGCTGAACTGATAGCTTTGACCAGAGCGTGTGTGTTATCTAAGGGGAAGAGAGTGAATGTATATACCGACAGCCAGTATGTGTTTGGTGTGGCACAAAGTTTTGGTCGTTTGTGGAAGGAAAGAGGATTCTTTACCTCCTACGGTACTAAAATACAGCATGGTCAGTTGGTAACTGATCTTCTTGAGTCACTTGCTTTGCCTACCCAGATAGCAATCATAAAGTGTAGTGCTCATAAGAGGATTACTGATGATGTTGGTCGCGGGAATGCTTTTGCGGATGAGGTAGCGAAAGAAACAGCCAGAGATGCTATAAGTCGCATGTATGTTGCGGGCCCTGCAAATTGGGTCAAGGAAAAAGGAATGTGTGAGGATACAATAGAAAGTGTGAGATCGATTCAAGGAGAGGCTACAGAGAAAGAGTTGAGTAAGTGGAAAGAGAATACAGGAATGTTAGACGCGATGGGATGTTGGATAGAATTGTCAGAACATTAGCGTTGGCTGTTACCAGATGCCTATGTACTGCCTGTAGTTGCTATGGCACATGGTCCAGCCCACATCAGTGCGAAAGGAATATGTAAGCTTCTGGCTCCAGTGTGGCTGAACGAAGGGATTCCAAAATGTGCAGATAATTTAGTGAAGCATTGTATCATTTGCTTGATGCATAATCCAGGAGAGGGAACCCCAACTCCAGCAGGTCATTTTGCTCCCCCAACATATCCTTTTGAGGTGTTGCAAATTGATTATATTCACATGGAACGATGCAACAATCTCAAATATGTTTTTGTGGTGGTGTGTGCCTTCTCCAGATGGATAGAGGCCTACCCCCTGAAAGACAACACTGCTTTGTCCACTGCCAAAGTTCTTCTGAAAGAGTTCTTCCCTAGGTTTGGTTTGCCACGCATTGTCCGGAGAGACAATGGAAGTGAATTTGTGGGCAAAATTATGAAAAAGGTGTGTGCCGGTCTTGGTATCAGGCAGAAATTCCATGCGGTGAACCATCCCCAATCAGCGGGTTTGGTAGAGTGCTATAACGGCACTCTCAAACTTAAGCTTGCAAAGGTACAGGCTAGCACGGGACTTGCCTGGCCCGATGCTTTACCTTTGGCTCTCCTATCCACTAGAACAGCTGTACATTCTCGTTTGGGACTCAGCCCATACGAGGTTGATTTTGGGCGCCCGGCTAATGTTTGGGGAGTCCCTCGCCCTAAAAAGTATTCTGACATACAGTATCCAATGCTGATTGACTACTTACATGACCTCACCACTAAATTACGTGTTCTCCACCAACAGGTTCAAAACGCTTTACCAGAGGCCTCCACAGACACAGGTCATTCTATCCAACCGGGAGACTGGGTCTGTGTGAAAAATTTTCAGAGGACAAGGAATTTGGAACCTCGTTGGAAGGCGCCTCGACAAGTTCTTCTGGTGACACGTACAGCAGTGATAGTCGAAGGGGAAAAGTACTGGGTCCATGGCGTGCACTGCAAAAAGGTGCCCTTGCCCTTGCCTTTTGACCAGTGGGTCCGTAAGGGTGTAGGTGATTTTGAAGGCGAAAAGGTCCCCCGGTTTGTACCTTTCAGTAGTGCACACCTGGATGGAACTCGGTCAGAGAAAGAAGATGACGACATTTTACAAGAAGCCGTACCGCCACATCGCCGATTGAACACTACAGATCCACAGACACTATTTCAGGACCAAACTGTACTGAACAGAACTCGATATAATTTAAGGCCTAGACTGGTCAAGGACACCTGAGATTTTCATCTCTTTCGTGACATGTATCATCTGTCCAGGTTTGCAGGGTCGCGGTAGGAGTTTTGGTTCGTGACCTGTATAGTGGCTAGGCCCCCCAGGACTTGCAGTGTCATAGGACGGCTAATAATCACAGCCAAGTGAGTAAGGAAGATTGCAGTGAGCAACAATTTTAGAGGATGGATGTCAAAGTGGGAAAGAATAATAAGAAGGAAGAGATGAGAAAGAAATATTGTAAATTAGTGTACAGTCAATGTGGCAGAACATTGTGTGTTCTTATGTTTTTTTAGTACCTTATTGGCTTGTGTAGGTTGGATTGGTCATGCTTGCAGCACAAATCTGTCCCTACTTCTATTTCCTTGCCTCTTCATTCTACTATCTCCCCACATCAATTACATACGCTTCCCCAACATGAACTAATCAGGAGAACAGAATATTTTAACAATTCATTTGTCCAGTTGTTGCATCAACACCAATTGGTAGTCAACACAACCGACTGTTGGGTGTGTGGACTTTTGCCTCATACCACAGACAAAGGGATGCCATATTTAACCCTTCCATTTTCTTATGAAGGTTCCGCTTGGGCCTATTTTGTGATGTTTTCAAATGCATATCAGAACCGATTTAGACGTCCAGTTGGTTCATATGGTAGTGGGCAAGATTTTAGTCATAGTTCTCTGGTAAAAGGAATAGTGGCTCTGGCTAGAATTGTGGAGAATAGTAGGGTTCCTGTTGATGAGAAACGGGCATACGATGGTTGGAACGTGACTCGTTACGTTACTAGCCTTACAGATAGAGTTAAACAGGGAAAATCTCCACCAATTTGGACTGTGCCTCATCAAGGTAACTTTTGTTTACAAATGAATGGCCAGACTACTGACACTGGACAAGGAAAGAGTTTTTGTTCCCATACATACATTTACACATCTCAGAATTCACCACCGTTAGTGCCATCCCAGGGCACGTATTTTGTCTGCCACGATAGAGCCTACACGTGAATAAAGACAGATTTTTCAGGAACGTGCTATATAGCCTTTCTTCTCCCTCCTACATACACTGCTCCTTCGGGACATCACAGAAACAGATATGGCAGAGGAATTATTGATTCTAAAGACACGGCAGGACAAGAGGGAGGTGATTTCCTTAAAAGATTTCTCCCTTTTTGGGGCCCAATGGCCAACAGTAGAAACATGAGACAATTGGTTTGTGTTGTTGAGACTACCATAGATGTCACCGTAGGAGCCTTGAGTAATCTCACAGCTGAACTTCAGGCGGATCGTCTCATGACATTGCAGAACCGGATTGCTCTGGATGTTATTCTTGCGGATCGTGGTGGAGTTTGTAAATTGATCGGATCTAGCTGTTGCATTTATATACCTGACGATGCCCCTACGGTATACCAAGCCATCTCCAAATTACATGTGATCTCCGAGTCGATTCATCAGGACGAAGGAGATTGGTCTTTATTGGAATGGTTTTGGGGATTACTGTCCAAATGGGGATGGAAGGTATTAACATTCCTTTGAGTGGTTTTGGCCATCATTTTTTCCTGTTGTCTCTGTATGCAGTGTGGCCCCGCCATCTGTGGTCTTTGTGCCACTATGTGTGTCCCAAGGCCTGTGTCACAGAAGACGGAGAGCATTAAAATGATGTTGCAGCAACAGCTTGATGACCTCATGGTCATTGACGTCGACTCAGATTAAAATGAGTCTGTGCGTCTTGCCTGAGTAATGGCAAAAGGAGGGTCTGAGGTAATTCAGTTTTCCGATCCCGTTCGTATTTAGCCACCATTTTGTGTTCCGCCGCCATTTTGTGTTGCCCTCACTCAGGCAGCACGGTGAACGAGGTGTTGTTTTCCCTCTTCCTGTGGGAGGCAAAGTGTCAAATAACCTCCTGCCTCTGTTTAAAGCTGGTGTCAGGGTCTGGCCGACTCCACTAACCCTCGTCTGGTTTGACTGATCCCTGCCTCGACTATCTGTTGGTTCGCACCATTCTTTCCTGACTTTATCTTATCCTCTGACCTTCGCTATTCTTTACTCGTATTCTCTCATTTCACAACTGTCCTCCGGGGCATACAAATGTGTCCTACCACCTGCAAGTCGAATTATAAACACTACCACTGATTAACTTGTGGGGAAGGGTGACAAGCACAGTTGGAAGAGAGGCTTATTTGAGTTACTTAATATCTTGTTTTCACATTCTTCTCATTGGTTAACCCTGTATGCATTGGGAGTGTTCTTTGTGAATATGTGTGTTATAAAAGATTGTGCGCCACGAAGTAAAGTGGCAGTCTCCTAAGAACATACCGAGTGTACTTCTGGGACAACTGTACTTAGCTGCAGCTAATAAACCAAACCTTCTACGCCTAACGGAGTGTCCCGTGTCTCTGTTCGACAAAGCAGGTGAACTCATGCGATTAAGGCGTACCCTGCGCCGCCAGGCCCATAAGGTCTCGGTTCTTCAGCACCCGGCTTCCCTGGGTGAGGTAACTCGTGCACTCCGGTGCCCAAGTGTGTGTTGGCCCTCGAAATACTTACCCTGTAAGTAGCTTGCTTGTAGATTTCTCCGAAGTGCCCTAAAACTTTAAATTACAAACCGCGACTTGTGCCATTGAAACCAATAGGAAACCCGCGGCTGTGTTTAAACACTGCACGCGTCTCCCGTGGGCTGATTACTTACCTGCTAACACTGCAGAAGTGAAACCCCAGCGATTCCCAAGGCCCTAGGCCTTTTCATTTGACAAGTCGAGTTTGTTAAACCATTTTCTTAGTATATGGTCTGGTACGCCCCTAGGGCTACAGCCATATTTATGCTTAATTTATTGAGAAGTGTTGACATTTGAATGTGTATCTGGGTTCTAATCTCAGAAAGAGATTAGTAGAGTGTATCTAAGAATAAATACATATATATTTGATATATATACCTGTGTGGTGTCCTTTTCATTTGGTAATTCAAGAGATTATAAGGTAAAACAATACTGCTTTACATTCCTCAGAGACTTAGCCTGAAGGCTGCTCTCCACAGCTACCACTAGGATAGCTTTCTTTAAAAGGTTGTCTTAAACCTATCTACCATAAGAGTCGAATTGGACTGGTGCAAGGTGGCCACTATAACTAGTGACCAGCAAATGCCAGGCCAACTTCTCACATTGCTGTATCAAGGGTGTGCTTATCCCTTCACAAACAGCTCTAAGTTCAGTAGAACTTATTGATACTAGCTTGACTTTATATGTACCTTGAGTACCTTTAGTGGTTTTCAGTTAGTAATTCAAATAGAGATTTTCTGGTAAAACAATGGCAAGCTGGAATCCCACACGCTGCCCACCAATGTGAGAAGTTGGCCTGGCATATGCTGGTCACTAGTTATAGTGGCCACCTTGCACCAATCCAATTCGACTCTTATGGTAGATAGGTTTAAGACAACCTTTTAAAGAAAGCTATCCTAGTGGTAGCTGTGGAGAGCAGCCTTCAGGCTAAGTCTCTGAGGAATGTAAAGCAGCTTGTTTTACCTTATAATCTCTTGAATTACCAAATGAAAAGGACACCACACAGGTATATATATCAAATATATATGTATTTTTTTCTAGATACACTCTACCAATCTCTTTATGAGATTAGAGCCCAGATACACATTCAAATGTCAACAGTTCTCAATAAATTAAGCACAAATATGGCTGTAGCCCTAGGGGCGTACCAGACCATATACTAAAAAAATGGTTTAACAAACTCGACTTGAAAAATGACAAAGCCTAGGGCCTTGGGAATCGCTGGGGCTTTACTACTGCAGTGTTAGCAGGTAAGTAACAAGCCCACGGGAGACGCGTGCAGTGTCTAAACACAGCCGCGGGTTTCCTATAAGTTACAATGGCGCAAGTCGCGGTTTGTATTTTAAAGTTTTAGGGCACTTCGAAGAAGTCAACAAGCAAGCCACTTAGAGGGTAAGTATTTCGAGGGCCAACACACACTTGGGCACCGGAGTGCACGAGTTACCTCACCCAGGGAAGCCGGGTGCATAGGTGTCTTTTGGTGTCGGGTCGCGATGCTGTTTTCAATGGAGACCAATGAAGACTTGCTGCTTGAGAAGACTGAAGAGGTGTCCGCTGGAATCCGAAGATGGATTGAAGTGGAAGAGGACCTGAAAATTGAGGGGACAGTGTTCAAAGTCACTTGGCAGTGACCGGTGGCCAGCAGGATGGATGACCACTGATGTTGCGTCGTTTTCAGGTCATCGATGGTGATTTGTCTCTTCGCTCACGAGGTTGAGGAGGGATCGACGATGACCAGCAGCTGGATTCAGGGTGTGCCACAACGCCTGCAGCTGATGACGGTGTTGGCAATCAGATTGGCGCCAACAAGCCTTGGCAACTACAAGTCTTGTGTGGACTAAAGATTGACGATGATGCAGACCAGCAAGGTCTGATGGACTTACCCAGGGAGAGTAAGTGAGGGCAGGCCCGGAGCAACCAGGATAGCCCTTGAAGTTGATGAGAAAGTCTTCGGGTGAGTCACTAGCCAACAGGCAAGTAACCGCAAAGATGCCTTTGCAGGAAAAGTTTCACAGGAGTCCACGGTCACTCGGGACGGGGTAGGCCGCTGATTTTCGGTTCCAGACCTGCTAGGGACTTGGACTACAGATGGTCCAAAGCACAAGTTCGTAGAACGTTGTTTAGGGGTTGCACTCGAAATTAGTGCACGGTTCCCTGGTTTTGCTGTTCCTCGTGGGGTCCAGATGCCACAGCTTCGCTGGGGACTCAAAATGGCCGTTGAGAGGTCAGGAAATCTACTTCAGGGGACGCAGGGACTTCGGACTCCGGCGGGAGCGGTGAAGTTTGCAACCGTTGATCAAAGTTACTGGTGCCTGCCAAGCAGGGGTGTCACTCCTTGACTCCAAGGGAGATTCTTCAGTCTTCCAGAGATGGTGGAACGTCGAAGGGCCAGGATTCTTCTTTGTAGAGCGTCGTCCAGGGTAATCTGAATTGCATTGGCAATGCTTAGTATCTTATAGTGAAGATGGGGAGGGACTAGCTCTATGACCACTCCTCTAGGAGGGTCAGGGTAGTGGGTGGTTACACCCACTTCCCTTTGTCCAGTTTCGCGCCAGAGCAGGGGCAGGTAGCCCCTGAACCGGTTTGAGCTGGCATATGCACAGAGGAGCCTACTGCTCCCCCAGTGCAGGACTTCAAAGCACTCTAAGAGTGCATCCACCCAGCTCCAATACACAAAATCCTGTCTGGGAGGTGGTGACACCTCCCTGTGACAGGATGCCTTTTGTTGGGCTTCCTCCACTGCGAGTTTCGGTCAACAGCAGGAGGGCAGCCCAGTGTCTGTGCTGGTGGCATCCATTTTGTGATGCCAGGGCTCTAGAAGATTTCTACCATTTAGTACAGTGGGTACATGTCATCCCCTATAAAAGGGTGGGATCATACTCCCACACCAGTTACTGGTGTGGGGGTATGATTCCAAGTTGTTTGACACCAAACACGACATGTTTTGATGCAGTCATTCCAAAATTAGCATTTACCGCGAGGTTATAATGCACTTAAGAGTATATGGTTTAACCGCATCCACAAACAGCAGCAGAGAATAGACTCTGCCAGCTGCAGAGGGGTCCTGCTCATGCAGAAGCACCCCCTCACATAGTAAACCAAGCACCCTGCCCTCAGGATTGTTAGGGCCTGCAAGAGGGGTGACTGATAGGTTTATATGTGTGTGTATGGTGAGATATAGGAACCTATACCTCAGTGAGGAGTGCTAACACTACCTCACACAGGCTGCAGTAGCAGGCCTGTGGTGTCAGATTGTGAATGCTTCCCAGGGGTGGCATAATACATGCTGCAGCCCCTGGTAGGCCTGTGAAGTACCAATGCCCTAGGTGCCTAAGGTACCATATACTAGGGGCTCATAAGGTACCACAGTATCCAATCACTAGTGCATCTAATATGCACACCAAGTTGTTTAGAGAGATCAGTGAGACTGGAGCACTGATTAGCAGGGACCCAGCCAGACTATAGCCAGAAACCAGTGTATACATCAGAAAAAAGTGGGGGCAACATAAGTGCAGATCCTACTCTCCTACACTCTAGAGAAAGAGAACCAGGTCGGCAGAGCTGCTCTAGAGCAGGAGAACCAGGGCAGCAGAGCTGCATTAGAGCCAGAGAACCAGGGGAACAGAGCTGCTCTAGAGACTGAGAACCAGGTCAGCAGAGCCGTTGTAGATCCAGAGAACCCGGTCGGCAGAGCCGCTCTAGAGCAGGAGAACCAGGGCAGCAGAGCTGCTGTAGAGCCAGAGAATCCGGTCAGCACAGGTGCTCTAGAGACTGAGAACCAGGTCAGCAGAGCTGTTGTAGAGCTGTAGAGCCAGAGAACCAGGTCAGCAGAGCTGCTGTAGAGCCAGAGAACCAGGTCAGCAGAGCTGCTGTACAGCCAGAGAACAAGGTCAGCAGAGGTGCTCTACAGCCAAAGAACCAGGTCAGCAGAGCCGTTGTACAGCCTGAGAACCAGGTCAGCACAGCTGCTCTAGAGCCAGAGAACCAGGTCAGCAGAGCTACTCTGGAGCCAGAGAACCATGTCATCAGAGCTGCTTTAGAGCCACAGAACCAGGTCAGCAAGAGCTGCTATAGAGCCAGAGAACCAGGTCAGCAGATCCATCGTAGAGCCAGAGAACCAGGTCCGCAGAGCTGCTCTAGAGTCAGAGAACTAGGTCAGCAGAGCTGCTGTAGAGCCAGAGAACGAGGTCAGCAGAGCCGCTTTAGAGCCAGAGAACCAGGTCAACATAGCCGCTGTAGAGCCAGAGAACAAGGTCAGCAGCCGTGTAGAGCCAGAGAACCAGGTCAGCAGAGCAGTTGTAGAGCCAGAGAACCAGGTCATCAGAGCTGCTCTAGAGCCAGAGTACTAGGTCAGCAGAGCTGCTCTAGAGCCAGAGAACCAGGCCAGCAGAGCTGCTGTAGAGCCAGAGAACAAGGTCAGCAAAACCGTTGTAGAGCCAGAGAACCAGGTCAGCAGAGCTGCTTTACAGCCAGAGAACCTAGTCAGCAGAGGTGCTCTAGAGCCTAAGAACCAGGTCAGCCGAGCCGTTGCAGAGCCAGAGAACCAGGTCAGCAGAGCTGTTGTAGAGCCAGAGAACCAGGTCAGCAGAGCTGCTGTAGAGCCAGAGAACCAAGTCAGCAGAGCTACTTTAGAGCCAGAGAACCAGGTCAGCTGAGCTGCTGTCAAGCCAGAGAACCAGGTCAGCAGAGCTGCTGTCGAGCCAGAGAACCAGGTCAGCAGAGCTGCTATAGAGCCAGAGAACCGTGGTTGTAATTAAGCACTAGATGCCGTATATACATTCACACTAGGATGTTTTTCTTTTCTTTACTTCGCTTTCTTTTTTTTCAACCTTTCATAAACTTAGATGCCGTATCACTGGCAGTTAGCATGAATTTAGTTGAATTTATGCGGCATTGTGGTGTGGTCTGGATGTTTAAGATCACTTTTTCCAACTGTGTATATGTCTTGATTGTGCTACTTGCGGCTACATTCTGATGAGGCTCTGAGGGTTATTTATACACCTTGGCTTTAAACTGTTTTCCAACAACGTATGTGCCCTGACTGAGGGATTTCCACTGCCACAGGACATTAAGGCCCAGGGGGATTTTTTTAATGATGTATTAAATTCCTTGCTAACACCAGATGTTTCTGGCTGTAGGTCCAGGTGTCTCGCGGATTCAGCTGCTCCTTGTTTCACAACCGGTTTTCAGTTGGAAGTATTCAAGCTTCACTGGACACCAAAAGGTGGCAACCACTGCTTAAGAGCAGGATTTTCTCTGGGATATATGTGTGGGCATAGAGAAAGGGGCAATTGACTGGCATCTTTAAAGCATTCTGCCAACAACATTGGGGCTAATTTACAAGCCCCTTGCGCCACGGCTGCATCACTTTTTCCCCACACAAAAAGTGAAGCACCAGCGGTGCAAGGGACTTGTAAACAAGTCCCATTGTGACCATTCGAACGCAATAAAACAGATATGTAACCTTCACACTACGGAAAAGGTGAAATAAAGCACCAGTTTCTAAAGTTATTGCTTTTTCCACAGTTACTGGTAAATCAAGTCTCCTGCCTGAGGTCTACTACATTTATTGTAATTTAAAAACTTCAGGTATCCAAATGCAAAGTTGTGTGAGCTATTAACCTTACACTGGCTGAACAACTGCCTCCTTCCATAGGACTGTTACGAGTGTCTACAAATCTAAGATTGTATTTTGGGAAGTAGATGATGCACCTCATACCTGCAACATAAAACAAGAATTTGTAATGCAATAGGGCTGACATTACTAAATGTTTGAGCTATTGGCGTTGAAAATGGCAATGTTTGTTAGTTTTTGTTAAAAAATATTCCAGCAGTAGCATAAGTAATGAAATAAAATCTACGTAGACAACCAGTACCACTTCCAATACCACCACAACCACCACTGTGAGAAGTTGGCCTGGCATATGCTGGTCACTAGTTATAGTGTATGACCACTAGAGACCTCAGGTAAAGGCCTGAGGAAGGAACCAGAGGCAGTAGGGCACTAGAAGACGGCCAGCCTCCAAACTAACATGTATAACACAGTGAAGACCGCTTCTAGAGTATGACCGAGTATATGTGAAGTGAAAAGTGCTAAAGTGGGCACATTACAAAAAGTGACGGACTGGCATCACACACCACCTGGTGTCATGCTTCATCATCTGCCAGTCCTCGCCCTCAAAAAAACGCGTTTGGTGGAGGGCGGGCATACACCTAAAGATAGGGATTCACTTCAAAACAAAGTGGGGGCCCAGAGGGTAATGTGAGTTTAAAAAGCCATAATAGTGCACCTGACAACTTTTTATTCTAATGTGGTGACTAGATGGAAATAAAAACGTAAGTGCGGTGAATAGGGACCTTAATAATCCCATCGCTGCTGTGTTAGAGGTCGACATGTTTCTGCCAGTTGTCCAAAAAGGTACGTGGCATTAATCAGGACCAAATAGAAAAGGGAGGGCTCCTAGTCTAATCAAAGACTGTCCACTGGGTGTGGTGACCTATGGTCACTCAACACTAAGAGGGTACATTAACCCTGCTCTTTCAACCTACTTGCCCCATGGGAGTTGGAATGAGGAGAGCCCCTGTAGTCAAACTTTCGTCAAGGTGCGCTCTCCACGGAATCACCTGTAGATTATACGTCCATCCTCCCCGGCGATCGCATCCACAAACAGCAGCAGAGAATAGACTGCCAGCTGCAGAGGGGTCCTGCTCATGCAGAAGCACACCCTCACATAGTAAACCAAGCACCCTGCCCTCAGGATTGTTTAGGGCCTGCAAGAGGAGTGCTAACACTACCTCACACAGGCTGCAGTAGCAGGCCTGTGGTGTCAGATTGAGAATGCTTCCCAGGGGTGGCATAATACATGCTGCAGCCCCTGGTAGGCCTGTGAAGAACCAATGCCCTAGGTACCTAAGGTACCTAAGGTACCGTATACCAGGGGCTCATAAGGTACCACAGTATCCAATCACTAGTGCATCTAATATGCACACCAAGTCGTTTAGAGAGATCAGTGAGACTGGGGCCCTGATTAGCAGGGACCCAGCCAGACTATAGCCAGAAACCAGTGTATAGATCAGAAAAAAAAGTGGGGGCAACATAAGTGCAGATCCTACTCTTCTACAACCACCACAACTACCACCACCGCTACAACCACCACAAGTACCATAACCACCACTACACTTATGACTATTACTACTCTGTGGTGATAGTAATAATTATAGTGGTAGTTATGGTACTGATGGAAAATTACTATTATAAATCACAATACCTGTTAATTTTTCAAAAGGCATTGCCATTTACAATACTAATAGCTCTAAAACTCGCAGTTGCGAGACCTATTGCATTGTAAAGGCTTGTTGTGAAGGACCAGGCCTCACCCTTGGCTGGTGCTTACTCCGTATTTGTGAAGCTGCAGTGTGTTGGCACCATGCTTCTTGGAGTCTCTTGTTTCATACTCCTCAACTGAAACATTCTTTCTGTAGTTTGAATTGCTTTTAGTGTCCCCGTGAGGCTTCTGCTGTTCCCAGACCACGCTGCTGCCCGGAGCAGTTTCTTCCCCGCTGGGATGTCTGCGTTGGTCCCGGAGAGGCCCCCTCCGGGACACGCAGTGTTCACCGTGTGGCATCATCTGTTGAACTCAAAGTGTTTATCGGATTTCTCCGGTTATTCTTAACACACATGGAGAGTGTTCTGTTCCTCTTGCTTTTTTCGAGGGTATGGTGAGGATCCAGCTTTTTTCGAGGGTATGGTGAGGATCCAGCTTTTTCAGCTTTTTTCGAGGATATGGTGAGGATCCAGCTTTTTCAGCTTTTTTCGAGGGTATGGCGAGGATCCAGCAGGAACACATCCTACGCATGCTTTCCAAGTGGAAATATCAGGGAATATTTTGCTTTAAATGGGACATTTGTATGTTGGGTCAGTGGAACTTGCATTTCTCTCCCGTTGGAAACGTTCTTTCCTTCGTAATGTAATTTGTTCTTTACATTAGCATAGAATATCTGTTTTTCGATTCCAACCACAGTTTCAGGGAGCTCCCTCCATTAACTTTATGCCATACAACTCCGACTAGGTCACTTATTCTTTTTTTTCATAGCAGTTGTTTCTTTCAAGCGTGGTTTGTTTGACGTGATTCATCGAGTGTGGTTTGGTTATAGTGTTTCAGGTCACTTGAATGTATCTGATCCACGCCAGGGCCCGACAGGTAATCGTCGCATTGTCAATGACAGGGGGAAATCACTGACCTCAGTAATACATACCGAACGTGCTTTGGTTCAGGGCTTAACTAATACCTTTTTTTTTTTTTTTTGAAACCGTTTATTGCAATCTCAAATATATACAGGTATGGGCCTACAACCTTCCGGCCGGCCGCTAAAGTGACGATAACAAATGACATACATACAATGAGGCACTTAGCTTTACATAGACACTAAGGCAGGAGGTATCCACAACGCGGGCCATATGGCTCTGAGCCCACAATACGGTTTCATTTTATACAACACAACAACATAAATAAACACACACCCGCAAGGCAACCCACGATCGAAAGTGGCAGCACGTGCTCCTCAAATGGGGGACCCCAAACCATCCACTGAAAGCCCCCGAGAGGGGAAGGGAAACAGGTCCGGGACTGGGAGAATACTGTGCTCGGAACTGAGGGAGGGAGTAAACTAGGGGGATGGAGCTGGTGAAGCGGGAGGCAACAACGGCGGCTCGCAGATATCCCCGCGGTAGGCGTTCCAGGGGCCCCATATCTTCACCCATGCCCCAGGCTTACCCCGCGCCACATACACCACCTTTTCTCGGAACATGCACCAATCCATGTGTTCTTTCCAGGCCGACACCGCCGGGGACCTCTGGGATCCCCACAGCTGTGCAACGTCCCGTTTAGCCACCATATAGCCCAGAGTCACCCATCGCGTCTGCGGAACCGAGCAATCGGTCGGTTCCCACACATTCAGCAAACATCTCCTCGCTTCAGGCAACAGCGCGACATGCGTAACCGCTCGCAGGACCTCATGCACACCACGCCAGAATCGCTCCACCCTCGGGCATTCCCACAAAATGTGCAAAAAGGTCGCTGAAGCACCACACCCACGCTTACACAATCCGTCCTCGGCATAGCCCATACGCAGAAGCCTTGGCCCCGTCATGTACACCCGGTGGAGTATCTTAAGCTGGACGAAACGAAGGCGAGCCGGGATGGCCACCTCCTTCGGAGAGGCCACCGCGGAAATCCAGTCCTCGTCGTCCAACTCCAGCCCATCGGCAACCCAGGCCTCGCGGAGGCCAGTCAGTAAGCCCGAGCGATCATTTATCAATTTCTTGTAAATGAGGGAGATCGTACTGTCCGGAACATGGCCATCTAGCACTCGATCCTCCAGGGGGGAGGACTCCGGGATGGAGGCCACGTCTGGGAAGACGGAGCCCAGCGCGTGACGGACCTGCAGGTACCGAAAGTATTCACTGCCCCGCAGCTGAAACTCCGCCTGCAACGTCTCGAATGTTTTGAATCCTCCCCTCGTCCAGAGATCCCCCACTGTACTGATGCCTATAGTGTCCCACTGCTCAAAGTCCTTCGAGGTCCACAGAGAGCCCAACCTCTCGGACGCATACAGCGGTGACGCCCGGGTCAAACGGTCCTTCCAGCCCATAGCTGCATTAGCCGCGTGCCATACTCGCACCATGACACGCGTGGGTCCCGTCAAGCGGGAATCGGGCACACTAGCGTAGAGCGCTCGATTGTAGTCGCCACCGGGCAGGAGCATCTTATCCATTTCAAATGCCGGGTTTAGGGCGGGCCCATAGAGGCCCTGATTAATTGCAGCTAACTGGGAGGCCCAGTAATACCGTTTAATATCCGGGAGGGCAATCCCTCCGTCGTACCACGGGAGCGTCAACTTTGCCAAGGCTATACGCGGCCTCCCATCCCAGAACAGGCGGCGCTGTAAACCTTCCACTTCACGGAAGTAGCGCGCTGGGACCAAGTCCATAGTGTTCTGGAGAGCGTACAGGAAGCGCGGCAGTGACATCATCTTGAACAACGCCGCCCGGCCGAGCGGCGAAAGTGGCAAGCGCCTCCAGCGCGCGACATCCTCCTTCAAGCGCTGGAGGGGGGGAAGCAAATTTCGCTCGTAGCGGGCCACCGGGTCCAGCGTAATGTAGACACCCAAGTATCGAAATCCCTCCGAGGCAATCTGGATCGGATAGCCCCGCGGGAGGACAGGAGCCTCCCCGGAAAGCACATAGACACAGGATTTGGCCCAGTTGATGACAAGGCCTGAATTGCGGCCAAAAGAGTGCAGAACATCGACCAGGACAATCAGTGATTTGCGCGGGGAGGCTAAGTACAAAAGGATGTCGTCTGCATAGAGAGACACGCGGTCCTCATACTCAGGGGTCCAACGGAGACCTCGGATAGAAGGGTGCCACCGCAGCTACTCTGCCAGGGGTTCCAAGGCCAGTGCGAACAGGAGCGGCGACAGGGGGCAACCCTGTCGCGTGCCCCGTCCCAGCACGAATGGGGCCGAGACTCGACCATTCACCACCACCTGCGCAAGTGGGTCCGAGTACAACAATTTGACCCAGCTGATGAAACCCGGCCCAAAGCCAAATTTCGCCAGCATCGCCCAGATGTACGGCCACTCGAGTGTGTCGAACGCCATAGTGGCGTCCAAAGACGCCAAGATGGCCGGCTCCCGCACGAACGGAACACGCGCTAGCACGCCGTGCAGGCGTCGCAGATTAAGAGCCGTATTGCGATGGGGGATAAAGCCGGACTGGTCTTGGTGGACCAGGTCGCCCACCACGCCGACCAGCCGGTTGGCGAGCACCTTGGCGAGGATTTTAGGTTCCGCATTCAAGAGCGAGATAGGCCGATAGGATGTGACCCGATCTCGAGGTCTCCCCTCCTTGTGGATGACCACGATGGTAGCCAGACGCTGGTCCGGCGGGAGGGAGCCCCGCGAGTGGGCCGCAAGGAACATTGCGCGGAGGTGGGGTGCCAGTACATCCGGTCGCAGCTTGTATAACTCGATAGGAATGCCGTTCGGGCCCATGGCCTTGCCAGAAGCGACCGAGCGGATGGCGAGGGCGATTTCGTCCGAGGTGGGGGCGGCATCCAGCAACTCCCTGTCCTCCACAGAAAGGGAGGGGAGCGCGATGTCACGCAGCAGGGCATGGGAATCCTCCTCCGAGCAGGGAGAAACCGGGGAATATACCTCGCGGAAATAATCCGCGAAGCAAGAAACAATGCCTTCCGGCTCAATGACACGCACGCCATCCGTCCTCTCAATCAGCGGGACCACATGACTCGCTCTCTCCTTCTTATCCAACCACGCAATCAACTTGCCCGCCTTATCACCCACATCATACAATCGCCCCTGTTGCTCTCTGCTGAGGCCCCTGGCCGCCTCCGTGACGAGGGCCCTATAGGCCGCCTGCTTAAGGTGCAGAACGTGGAGCGCAGCGTCAGTCACCCCACTCCCCAAATCACCCTCCAATTCAGTAATTTCGGCCTCCACCCGGGTCACCTCCTCCTGTGCGCGCCTCCGGGCATGGGAAATAAAGGAGGGCCTCCCCTCTCAGCACTGTCTTGAAAGCCTCCCACAGGGAGATAGCCGACAGGACTGACCCCACATTCTCCTCGAAATACCGTTGCAAGGATTTAATCAAGTCAGCGCGAATAGTGGGGTCGCGCAGGTACCAAGCGTTGATTGGAGCTACCCTGCCCTCCCCCCTCGGGAAGACATCAAAGTGCAACAGGAGCGGGGAGTGATCTGAAATGCCCCTCGCCAAATGGCGCACCTCCCCCACCCTCCCGGCATAGGCCGCAGGGACAAGGATATGATCAAGCCGCGAAAGGCTACCATGGGCACCCGAATGGAAGGTGTACTGCAGCTGAGTGGGATGCTTTAAACGCCAGCAGTCCACCAATCCCAGTGTGTCCAAAAGGCCCGACAGCCACGCCTGTGCCCGGGGGAGGTCCCTAGGGGGATAACGATCCATAGTCCCAGAAACCACCGCGTTGAAGTCCCCCCCAACCACCAGAAGCCCCCCCGGAAGGTCAAGAAGGAGGCGTCCCAGGTCCGCAAAGGTGGTGGACTGTAACCCCGGTGGGACGTACACTGAGACAAAGACGACTACTTTGCCCTCCATTCTCCCCACCAAAACAGTGTAGCGTCCCCTCTCATCATGGCGCACCTCGTCTATTTCTAGCGGGAGCGAGGTCTTGACCATAATGCCCACCCCTCGTGAGCCTGACGTAAAGCCCGAGTGGGCCACCAAACGATAACCACGTCGATTCATGGCACAAAAGGAGTTACCAATAAGGTGTGTCTCCTGCAGAAAGACCACATCAGGCGAAATCCGTTTCAGATACTGCAGGACCACACCCCGCTTAATCCTATCCCCCAGCCCGTTAACGTTCCAGGACAACAAAGTCAGGTCCCTACCCCCCATCACATACAGAAGCCATCATTTGTCCCCCCGAGAGCAACTCAAAAACACCAGTACAATAAAGGGTTTGCCTTGCGGTAGAAACGAACCACACCCCACACCAACCCACCCATCCCAACAAAACTCCCCCCACCCTGCACCCCTGCATGAGCCCAAACAGCCCCCCCAAAGTGCAGTGTGCCTGTCGCCCCATAGAAAGAAAACTAACTAGTCCCCCAGAGGAGGAGGGAGATCCCCCAAGAGACCCCGCACGACCTCCACAGGAGGGGAACTTACCCTAACAGTCAATGGTGACAATAACACAGCCCGGAGCAAGGCCTACCATTAGTCCCTTAGTCCTGATCCGGCGGGCCCTCCCCACCAACCGCTCCCCCCCCCGCCCCCCCGGCCCCGATCTCCGGGCAAAGTGTCCAGCCAGTCCCCGGCCGCCTCGGGACGATCAAAAAAGTGCGTGCGGCCATCTACCTCCACCCTCAGCTTAGCTGGAAAAAGCATCGAATATTTGAGATTCAGGTCTCGTAGGCGACGTTTGACACCCAGAAAGCTCAGTCTCTGCTTTTGGACCGCCGGGGTAAAGTCAGGATAGAAATTAATATCCATGTTGTCAAGTCTGACTGGCCCTTGGAGCCTGGAAGTCTGCAGGATAGCGTCTCTGTCCCTAAAATTGAAGATCCGGGCGATGAGAGGCCTCGGAGGGGCGCCGATCTTAGGCCTACCCCCGGGGACCCTATGGGCCCGTTCCACTGCAAAGAATTTGCTCCGCCCCCGAGGCTGTAGGTGGGTGAGGACCAGGTCCTCCACGAACAGATCCGCTGCCTCCGCCTCTCGTCCCTCCGGCACCCCGATAATGCGGACGTTGTTTCTCCGGGCCCGACCCTCGGAATCCTCCAGTCGACGATTCATCAGGGCGCTCGCCTGGCCAAGCCTGCGCACCTCCTGTTGGAGGGCCGCCACGTCAGTTGTGAGGCCCGAGGTAGAGTGGGCCAAAGAATCGACCCGGTCGTTTGTTTTAGACAGATCGGCTCTCACGAGGCCCACGTCCACGAGGACCGAGTCGCCAGAGTGTCAAAGCGCTGGTCCACCGAGGCCTTCATCTCGGCGATGGCGCCCATGACGTCCCGGAGGGTCAGGTCCGTGGGCGGGAGCATCAGTCGGGCCCGTGGGGGACCTACGCAGCACCTCTGGAGATCCCTTCTGGAGGGTGTAGCGGTCCATGTTATTGGATTGTTGGGCCGTGCCACGACGGGTCGACTTCACCTTGGCCCGGTCGCCATCTTGTTTTGTGGCCATGGTCGCAATCCCCAAATCGAGCCAATCTCCTCAGAAAGGGGGCAGATAATCCCGTTCAAGGGCTCCGGGGGGGGGCGACCACCGCTCCTCAAGACGGATCGCAGCCGGCGGGCCGGCAGGGCAGCCCAACGAGGCCACAGCACTGCACACCGCCCCGCAACCCAACCTCGCCGGGCAGCAAGGAGGGCGCAAAAGCGAAAGTGAAAGTGCGGGGTACGCGAGCCACCCAGCCGTGCCCGCCGCTGTTGTTCACTTTGTGTCCGGATCGCCCCGCAACTCCAGTACGGGGGGTCGGCGTGGAGAAGGCCGCAAACCTCAATCGATGCTCCTGCCGGTGTCCGAGGTCCGATTTAAAAACGGAAAACGGGCGTCACCTCTGCTCGGGCTCACAAATACAGTCCCCTCATCTGGGACAGGATTCTGTCAGGATTTATGCAGGAGGTCGCGGAGGTCCTCGGGAGCCTCGCACCTACGCGGCCATCTTGGTTGCGCGCTAGGCTCCTCCCCTCACTAATACCTTTTGATTTTATTAAAATTACATGTATATGATAGTTGTATGGGGCTTTCAGCTACCCCTCTTTATCCACTGGGTTAAGTCGTTCACATTACTACATAAAGCATGGTGAGCTGGGTCAACCCACTTCAGCCATAGGTTAACTTCTTTGTGAGTGGCGGCATTATGCTTTGTTACAAGCATCACAGCCGTACACTAAGTTCCTTTCAATGCCTGGGACCGCCATGACAGTGTTTGTTTCTGAAGACCAAAAATAAATTTACCTTTAAGCAGTGTTTTTCTTTTTTAAATTGGAGGGGGTAGAGGAACTTCAACAATAAGGTTTTACAAAACCCATGACAAAATAAAACAAGCATTGATTAAGACAAAGGGCTGGCATCCAATACCAGACCTAACTGCTTTTCCAGTGCTTGTTTCTTATGTGTGCAATTCATGAATCTTGATCAGGAGCCATAGTTTTGTTAAATACTCAATGAACTGTTAATCCTTTTATGTTCTTCTGTTTGTTCCCTTTTTCCTTACCCGAGGGAGTTTTTTGTAACCGTTTCTTTTCCTCACATGTCGGTTTGTCAAGTAGGGTTTGTCATGTCTGATAAAGATACACAATACATGTCTGTTTGACAGGATTCAATAAGTCATAAGATTTGCTTTCCTCACCATTCAGCAAGTCCTACTTTCTCAATAATGCTGCGTTCCTTTTGCTATCTGCATCCTGCGAGCTGGCTGTGCCAGGTATGGTTTGCAGCTGGTTTTGAACTTCAGCCTGAGGTGGCTGACAAGATATTAGCCCTCAACTTTGAACGAGGCTGCAAAATTCTTAGTCTAAACACTAGCAGGGGGGCAGTTTTACAAAGATGTCACGCAGCGCAGCGACCAAAGTGGGAAAGAGCAGGACAGCGCCATATCTACTATGGCTCTCCTGCTCTCTTCCCTAGTGTGGGGCGCTATCCGCCTGCCTAGCGCCATACAAACACATTTGCACCATAGTGCAAAGGTGCCTGTGGATGTCCATTATAGGTTTTGCACTATGCCTACACAAACTTTAGAACATTTCCCACTTTGTATTTGTGCAGCCTGAAAGAGGTATTATTTCTTGGCAATAAACCTATTCTTCAAATGTAGATAGATATTGCTTTGCATCAAAAACTAAGGGGGGATTTATGTGAATGCCCATGTACCAGCTGAGATGTGCCCCCGTTGTGTAGTTCCTACTAATCCGTAGGATCTGCGCATTGTTTGGACAACATAAACTATGGGCTTGGTGCCAAGACTGATTCCGGACACTCCCTCAGGATATGTTTTCCTATAGACTAGCTAGCTCACAGTGCCACCATAAGCCCCCCTAACCTACCAGGGACTCGCAACCACTGAACATGACAACTCTGACCCCCTCGAGATCTTGGAAACCGTACAGAAACTTTCGCTCAGTCACTCATTCTCTCCTATTCTCAAGAAAGTATACAGAGTGGGACATGTTCGATATATTTATTAAACCAACGTTATTCTCGTATACTAGTACTGCACTGATTAATAGACGGAAGCAGATAAAAGGGATTACAAGCACCAAAAGCGTGAATAGTAGATATAGTTCTACCATGGTGCTAAAACAATGTATAAATGCAGGCATATAAAACAAGGCAGTAATCAAGCGTACTCCTAATATGCGAGCCCTTCTCTAAGTGTACCTAGAGTAGGTGTAGAGCCAAGAATCCTCCCAAGGGATGTTCGTAACTCCGTTACGTGGTCGGAGAGAATGAAGGACCCCGTCTTGGTCATGAGATGTCAGACTGCTGCATGGTGAATTCTCAGCATGCAAGGACCTCTGGTGTCAGCTGGAGTGCCTCCTCGGCTAGTCTTTTGGGATGCTCATCATTTATAATAGAAAACAGCCTTGCGATGTGCATATAAATTAGTGATGTCATGGATATGTAGATAGCCCTGTCACTCAGTGGATGAAGATAGAGATGACATTTGTACTTAGTGCGAAATGAGACCTTGTACATGATGTTCAGGGCATTGCGATAATATGCAAAGGTAGATGTGAAAACCAGTTTAGTTTTAGGGAAACTAATCCAACATTGGCACGTAAGCAAATATGTGCAAAAGGTTACTGCTGAAAAAAAGGACAATGTATGAAATAAGCTGCTTCACTCCATGGGCCTAGCTCGGGAATATAACACCCACTCCTCATACTTAAGGTTGATGCCTAAAAGCTATCTATAAAGCCAGTAGAATGTTTAAAAACGTTTACAAAAATACTCATTTAAACATCTGTTAGACCTGGCACCTTGTCGTGAGTCTCCCTTCCACTTTTTGTCGCTGTGCCTCATGTGTTTTGCTGGTGTTAGCTGCTCAGAGCACTGTGCCACTGCCAACCAGTGCCACAGTGCAAGTGCTCCCTATTTAAAATGTATATGTTGGTTGGATTCCATGATTGGCTTATTTAGTTTACTGTCAGACCCCAGTAAAGTGCACCAGGAGTGCCCAGAGCTTGTAAATGCAAATGCTGCTGGTGGGCTTGCAGCACTGGTTGTGCCACCCACAGAAGCGGCCTAGTAAAATGTGTCTAAGGTCTGCCATTGCAGAACCTGCGTGCAGTCTGGTACTGTCATGCTCACTGGGCAAGTGCACCCACTTCCCAGTCCCTAAACCTTCCCTTAACTTCATATTAGTCACCCCTATGGTAGGCCCAAGGGCAGGGTGCATTGTAAGCATAAGGTAGGACAAGCCCTGATGTGTGTGGCATGTCCTAATAGTGAATTACCACCATTTTCGTTTTTCACTATTGTAAGGCTACCTGTTCCCATAGGCCAGAATGGGCGGTTAGAATTGTTACATCCTATGATCCTAACAGACCCAGGGAACATGGTAGAAATTCGAGTTTAGTATGCCTGAACTCAATAATAAAATACAGCTTTTAGTAAAGTTTATTTTAATATTCTGTGTTTGCAAATACCACTTTTAGAAAGTTGGTATTTGCTTGCCTAACCATTTCAGCCTGCCTCTGCTATGATGTGTATCTGCCTGTCTGGTTTGTGTGAGTGACAGGGCTGGGAAAACCTAGAAGGGCAGGGCTAGGTAGCCTGGTGTTGAATAGAGAGATTGACATCCAGATGGGTGGGAGGAGTGCACCTGGACTCTGAATAGGGCTGTGCTCTGCCACCACAATGCTGGCTCCACCTCCTGTGGAGTGGCTGTTGTCTCTGCCCTGCACCCTGAATAGAAAGGCAGAGTCATGTCAACAAAGTGCTCAAGAACTGGTTTGGACTGTGCAATGGCCCCTCGACCCCGGAGGAACAAAGGAATTAGGGGTATAAGTATTGGGACCCTGCTCCCAAGAAATTAGATCCTGCTTGACAAGGAGAACCTCTGCCTGAGGAGGAGGAACCGGGAAAGCTGTAAGGAGTACTGTCCCTGACCTGGGGGATTGGCCTGCAGTGGTTGCCTTGCTGCTGAAGGAGAGGAGAAAGACTACAAAGACTTTATTTCAACTTGTGCTTCAAAAGATCTCCAAGGGCTTGGAATAGAGCTTGCCTCCTGCTGAAGTCTCAGGAACAACAGACTTCACCCCCCAGCTCCCCAAAGTTCTTTGGAAGAGCCTGCTGCTGTTGTTGGGCCTTCTGAGGGACTGCGTGTCGCAAGGAGCTGGAAGCGCGACTCAAGAAGGAGAAGCGTGCCGCCGTCAGAACTGTTGTCGTCGCATCACGTAAAGGGTGTCGCCGCTGCAGCATCGCATCGAGCGGAAGCGTCTCGCATCATCCAAGAAGTGTCTCGCAATGCCGAAGAAGCGTGTCACCATCGCAGCCATCGTAGCTGTCGCATTGCACCGCATCAAGAAAAGCACCTCGCATCCACGGAGAAGCGTGCCGCCGTCAGAGCTACTGTCGTCGCATCGCGTTAAGGGGTGTCGCCGCTGCACACATCGAGCGGAAGCGTCTCGCAAACGTCGGAGAAGAGTGCCGCTGCCAAGGCTGCTGTCGTCGCATCGCGTAAAGGGTGACGCCGCTGTAGCTGACGCATCTGGAAGATCTTCACGTCTTTATTTCTTTGCACCAAAAACTTAATCGCATCAGCATCGTTGCAACACTATCGTTGCCCTGCGTGTCGCATCTAAGGTACATTGACTTAAAGTGTCGCATTTAAGAACTTAAGAGAACTAAGCAAACTTCTACCATCTAAAGTAATAGTATTGTGTATTTTTGTCGTTTAATGGTCTTGTGGTAACTCTATATAAAGAATCCTTATTTTTAACGTAAAAACCTGTGTGGTGTTCATTTGTAGTGTTGTCACTTGGTTACTGTATGCGTTCACAAATGCTTAACCTATAACTCTCTGAGATAAGCCTTGTCTGCTCGTGCCAAGCTACCTAGAGGGTGAGCAGGGGTTGTTTTAGGAGTGTAACCCCTTACCCTGACTAGAGGAAAGGTTCCCTGCTTGTCACAAGTACCTACCTGTGCCAACCAGAGAACCCGGATTCTAACAACATCTGAAAGCTATCTAGAATCATTCTAATAAATCTGCAAGCCATGATAATATGCAAGCTAAAAAAGAAAACCTTAAAGCGGATATAAAGTCATTTAATCGCAAGCTTCCCTTAAAAATATCTCCTAAAAAGCCTTAACAATTAATATACTGCTTAAAATCCCAAGCACTCAGAAAGCCATGGTGCCTAGAAAAAATAAAAGCAATTTTGGTTCATTTTGTTTAAAAAGAGATACTAATTGTTCCCATGCGGAAAAGGCCTTATGTTTATGTATTCCGAGTGGTAGAACCTACTGTTGCCCAAAACCGCAGGCGTTCCCAGAGGCGCACCTCGTAGCATGTTTATGAATCAAAGGTGATTCCATGCAGTTCTCACAGCAGCCGCTGAGGGTGGCGTATCCCATAAGTTTCCTGGAGAGCCGTTGCTCACATCAGCAAGAGCTGAAGCATCCAAGAATGGCTCTAAGAATGCATTCATCATCAATGGAATATGCTGGGGGCAGCAAATACACATGGGCCTTCAAGGTGTCCATCAGTACTTCAATGATCGGTAGTGCAACCAATTCTGATACGTGACATATATCCAGGACGCATTCATGCCTGCAAAGCTGACAGCGTAAGACAAATTGTATGCAGTAAGGTCAGACAGGACTGAAGGATAAGAACCAATGCTCGTTCAGCTCTCGAAGCCGAGGTGTGCCGAAGAAGTATACCATGCGCTCACAACAACCCAGCACCAGTAGTGATGTCTCCATTCCGGGTTGAACTGGGACGTCCATTGCGGAGAACAAAAGTTAAAATCGGAATTCCCGCCACAAGTAGCAGGACTAGGAGGAGCCCTCCAAAAACGCTTCCCAACACGGAGTGTATGAAAGATGGTATAACTCTGAAAATCATCTGAAAGGTGCTAACCAGACCAGGGCTGATAAATTTAAAATCAGACATGTTAAAGATACGGTGGACCAGCTCTCCAAAATGCAGAAGGAAGTTAGTGAAGAGTAGTGTCTGTATCTCTGACGAGGACCTTACAATCTGGAGATCAAACTTCTCTCTGGCTGAAGGTATGGCCACATACTTCTGAAAAAGAATGGCTTTCAGTTTGCTCAAAGAATCAACCTGTATGTCGGAAACATTTATCTAAGGCCATACCACTGCCTCCCTAATTGTGCGAGTAGCTGTAAACCGTACTTGTGTACAAGTCACGTTGGAATTAACCTTCACTAGATAAGCGATGCCCAGCTCCATTCCGCAGCAATCTGTCATTCAGCATCAAATAGCTCCCATTCAAGAGCAGCCTAAAGACAGGATGATTCACGACAGCTGGAGAACACTTCAGATAACAAGACAAGTTCACCACTGAAGCATTGCATTCCCATTGGAGAGAAATGTTTTTAAATAACCGCTTCAAGTATCCTCACAATTGTAGCCACTAAGGAAAACCTCAGTGTCCCCATTTCTGCAGCTAAACCTAAACGGTAATTCCCAATACTCATGCACATAACCATCCCCATGCGCTTCGTATCTACCTACCATTTGGTATTGGAGACTGTATTGGAATTGGAACGTAGTGACTGGTAGGGTGATATAACCTTGGGTTATCCAGTTAGTAGATGGTGTCGCAGCCACAGTAAAAGGTAATAGGTCGCATTTTTCAATGGAAGCAGAGTATATCCTCTTGGTCTTTGTAAGCGTATTCTTCTGTGCAGGTGTAGGTGCAAGCCTATAATACTACATGGCTGGGTATGATGTATCAAAACCTGAAAAAATAAGCAAACCTTTGTGCAAAAGTCTTTGAACTAGCTTTGCTGTGTTCCCATTGTGTGCATTTATAAACAGCTCGCAGGACACTAGCTTTGTGTAAGAAATGGTGATGATAATGCTGAAAAAAGGACATGTCTCCATAATTACTTTTATCATCATATAAATCTTCATTATAATATGCAGCTGATTGCTCTAGATCTGCAAGCAAATTATTCAGTTTCAGTGTCCCAATCATCAGAGAAAGTACTAGAGGCGATTATGTCATTTAAAGAAATTCTGAACAAATAAGGAATTTGCAAAGGTTCAGTAGGACCCTACACATCATATGAACTGGAACTACTGTAATGTTTACCAGGGACAGGTCCCTCAGTTCATGGTGCAATGTGGTTTAAGAACCAAGTTCACGAGTTGCACTGCAGAGCATTCTGGGAGAAAGTGTCCTTTCAGAAGTAGGAAAAAGTCAGTTACTATATGTAGGAGAGTAGGGTCTGCTATCCTATGGTCACCCCAAATTTTTGCTTTTTGCTTCACTGGTTTTTGACATATTGAGGCTGTGGGCCTGCTAATCAGACCCCCAGCCTGCTGTTCTCTCTAACTAAATTGACACTATGTACCCTAGGTGCATAACCAATTGGAAGTGGATCACCCTGTGAGCCCCTGTACCAGTGTACACTAGGTACCCAGGGCATTGGTGTATCTAAGGCCTGCCAGGGGCTGAAGCATGTATTATGCCACCCCAGGCTTGGCCTAACAAATTTGACACAACTGGCTGATCACTCAGCTGGGGTAAGTTGGTGTAACCACCTCTTACTTAGGTGTAGTATACCTATACCTAACCTTAAATGGGACACATGTTAACCTATAAGTCACTCCTATGGCAGGCCTTGACAATCCTGAAGGCAGAGTGCTTGGTTCCATGTGAGATGGTGCTCTGGCATGAGCTGAGCCTGTCTGCAGTGGTCGGAACAACTTCCTTCTACCGTTTCCAGATATCGTCATACCATATACACTTAAGTGCATTATGAACCTCGCGGTTAAATGCTATCTTTGGTTTGGCTTTATCAAAACATGTCGAGTAAGGTGTCATACGAATTGGAATACTAACCCCTCGCCAATTCTGGCGACGGGGTTAGCATTCCACCCTTCTAGAGGGACACGACATGTACAGTACCTGAAACCCGGGTAAAATCAGACATAGCCTCAGCTCCACAAAATGGATGCTGCCACCACAGACACAAGTCTGCCCTCCTGCTGCTGGGAGTCCTTCCAGCTTGGGAGGTGTGGACAAAGGGTTTCCTGCCAGGGGAGGTGTGTGCACCACCCCAGACAGGATTTTGTGTATTGGTCAGGTAGGGCTTGAAAGAAACCAGACATGCCTGAGGCTCACAAGGAGCCTCGGTGCATATGCCAGTTCAATCCGGTCCTGGGGCACACCAGCCCCGGACCTGGGGCGAGCTGGACAAAGGATTGGGGGTGTAACCACCCCCTTCCTGGTCCCACCCTTAGGGAGGGACCTAGCAGGTAGTCCGGCCCCTAGAATCCGCTTAAAGGTAGGAGCTGTGTCCTAAGACTTCAGACATCCTGGAATCAACTTAACAACAAGAAGAAGACGGGAACTTCGACGCTCTGCTGCACAGAGGACTGAAGGAAATCTCCCCTATGGTCAGGGAGTGACCATCTTGCTAACGCAAGCACCAACCAGCTATTCAACGTCTGCTTTGCCGCCGCCTCCTGCCGGAGCCCGAGCCCAGAGCCCGACAAGACCTGGACCTCCAGACCTCTCACCGCCCGATCCACAGTCCCTGCAAAGAAGGAACCCGTGGAGGCACCGAGACACGTGGAGCCAGCCATCTTGAAAGACAGACGACAAGCTGCAAGCGCAACGACAGAGGCTCCCTCCAAGTTGTGCTTTGGGTCCTGAGAAGCCCAACCACCGAGCAGCATCTGCACCAAAGGTGAGCCCTCCAGCATCTCCACGATCTGCGTGGGGCCCCTCTGCACTTTGCATTTCGACGCGCCTGCCCGGTCCCTGGCCCGTCGGCTAGTGGTCATTTTGGCGACCTATTTGAAAATCAACGACGCTGGTCTGGTTGCTCCAAACTGGCCCTAGCTGCTCTCCAAAAGAGCAGCCCCTCTGACCTTGCTGGTCAGAACAATCAGCTTTCCTCTCTTTCCACGACTCCTGCCTTTGCCAAGGCTTGTTTGCTTCTTTCGAGTCGCCGACACCGCCGACAGCGAGAGCCTGCGTGGGACAGCTCGTGAACCGACTCCTGGACGTCGTCAACCTTCAGGGACCACGTGGCTGCGGAGACAAGCTACACCTAACCACCTGTTTGCACCCGACATCGCCTGGTACCTACCTGGTGCCACGCCGGTCACTGGCTAGTGACTGTGAACACTGTCCCCTCTGCTTTCAGGTCTTCTACAACTCCGATCCACCCTTGGATCCAACGCAGCTCTTCTGGACCGACCGCCTGCAGCATCTTTGTCATCAGGCTCCATTGAATCGATAGAAGAAACCCGACGCACTTCGAGACCTATGCACCCGCTTCCTGTGGGTGAGGTAAAGCTGGCACTCCGGTGCCCAAGTGTAGAGAATCATCTCTAGTGTCTGTGTTTCGAATCTTAAGATCGTAGTCCACCCAGAAGACCCTTTCTGCAGTAACTTTCTAACTTTTACGCACCCATTGAAAACCTATGGGAGCCCGCGTGTAACTTTCCTCACTGCACACGCGACCCGTGGACCTCCTGGTCACTAACTGAAGTTAGCTCCTTGTAGGCCCAGCGATTCTAGAGGCCCTAGGCCTTTTCCCTTTCCTGTTAGTGGTACTTATACCACTATTTTAGTATATGGTTTGAGTGGCCACCAGGGCCCATCCATATAAAGTGCAACTTCTGTATATTATAACATTGTCTTGTTTAACGATTTGTGCTCCTGTGCTCATAAAGAGTCTAGGGGATACTTTGAGAAATAAATACATATATATTTTGAATATATATCTGTGTGGTGTCCTTTCATTGGTATAAAGGGGGGTTACATTTGGTAAAACAGCCTGCTTAACAAGCTTTAACGAGTTTAGCCTCAAAGACTGCTTAGCCTACGCTACCACTAGGGCAGCTAGTCCGAAAAGGTTGACTTACAACCACACCATAAGGGTTGCTTGGCATGGTACAAGGTGGTCACTTTAACTAGTGAACATCATATACCAGGCCAACTTCTCACATTGGTGAGCAGCGGTTGGATTTGAGCTTGCTGTGTTTTACCATTGTAATCTCTTGGTTACCAATTGAAAGATCACATAGGTACCTGTAGGTACATATAAAACAAGATAGATATACTTAAGTTCTACTGAACTTAGTTGTTGTAGAGCAAAGGGAGTAGCACACCCTGACTACAACTACTAGATAGGTTTAGTAGGTAAACCCAAGTGTAGGTAGATTGCAACACATCCACCCACACTTAAGAGCAATGGCTGGGGCAGAGGGGTCCAATGTACCCATCTCTGTTGAGAGTGACCCCCAGAGGGCACCATCCATCTTTGCTACCCTAAATCAAAATGAGCTCAGGCAGTTGGCAAATATCAGGAGCCTTAAACAGCCCAAGAACCCTACTTCTGCTGAACTCAGAGAGCTTTTACAAGCTGATGAAGATCAGAAAGCTCTCAAGAAAGCCTCCCAGTTAGGACCCTTAGGGACTGGAACAGGAGGCCCCCCTTCTGAAGATGCAACTGAGGTACCCCTTTCCAATAATCACCCCTTAGATGAGATTCATACTACAGAGGATGAAAGTGATAGGGATACAGATGTTAGTGGGGATGAAGGGAGAACTAGCCCAGTGCCAAGTGTTATACGTGGCCCAGCTAATCTAAGGCTATTGGGGACTTACAATGGGATCATCCCATTGGATCTCCCCAGTGGACTTAACCAGGGGCTTGGGAGGCAAAGGAATCACTCAGGTGAATCTAATGCTTCTCATGCCTCTAGAGGCTCTCAAGGTCACTCCAGAAGGAGGATGACCACCCCTCAGAGGAGGGAGCATGGGGCCAGAATGCAGGAAGCTCAGCTGAGAATCAGGAGACAGGAGCTAGAAGTAGCTCTGATGGAAGAGAAACTGAGTAAGGCTAGGCAACCTAAAGAGAGTGGGTCTATACCCACTGGTGGCAGCATTGTCCCTAAGGACAAAGATAGGGTCTTTGACAATAGGAACCTGTCCAAGGTTGTGCCCCCCTACAAAAGTGGGGATGACATCCACAAATGGATGACTGCTCTTGAGAGAGCCTGCAAAGTGCAGCAGGTTCCTGAAGACCAGTGGGCAGCAATCTTATGGCTCTCCTTTGAAGGAAGAGGCAGAGATAGACTCCTCACTGTTAGGGAGGAGGATGTCAGAAATTACAGAGCCCTGAAGAGTGTCCTAGTTGATGGGTTAGGCTTAACCACTGAACAGTACAGGTTAATGTTCAGAGACACCCAAAAGACACAGACTCAGGACTGGTCTGAATACATTGAATGTTCCACTAAGGCTTTGGAGGGTTGGTTGCTGGGAAGTAAGGTATCTGATTATACAGGATTGTACAATTTGATGATGAGAGAACAGATTTTAAATAACTGTCAGAACCAGCAACTGCATCAACACTTGGTTGACTCAGATCTGACCTCTCCCCAAGAATTGGGAAAGAAGGCAGACAAATGGGTCAGAACCAGGGTTAAGCAAAAGAACCAGAACCAGGGCCAAGGGGGTGATCAGAAGAAAACAGACCAAAAGGGTGGAGATCAGAAATCTAAAGACCAGAAGTCTTCAACAGGGCCCCAAACTAGTACTAACGAGGGTGGGTCCCAGCCTAAAGGGAAGAAGAAAGAAGGTCCAAAGAAACCCTGGTGCAAATCTTGCAAGAATACAACTCACTGGACTAGTGATTGTAAGAAGGGTGGAGCCCCCAACACTGTTGCCCCTAAGGCACCTGCTCCCAGTACTACTGTTAGCAGTGTTGGTCCCCAAACAAAGGGTGTAGTGGGAATCACTATGGGAACTGAAGGAGATTCTGACTTAGACAGAACCCTGACACAGGCAGTCTTGATCTGTGATGGGGACATGGATTTGTCCCTGACTGTGAGCCCCAGTAACCTGGGCAAGTACAGACAGACTCCTTTAATAAATGAAAAAGTGGCTCAAGCCTACAGGGACACATGTGCCAGTGTCACTATGGTGACACCAGGCTTTGTGGACCCTGGACAGTACATACCAGGTGAGAACTACCTGGTGACCAATGCCAGCAATGCCACTACTTCACACAGTGTGGCAGTTGTTAACTTCTCATGGGGAGGGGTAACTGGCCTCTAAAGGGTTGTGGTTAGTGCAGACCTCCCAGTAGAATGTTTGTTGGGCAATGACCTAGAGAGTTCTCTATGGTCAGAAGTGGAGTACAGGACACATGCAGAGATGTTAGGTATATCACCACATGTCCTTGCTGTGACCAGGTCACAGGCCAAAAAGTGCCTTACTGAACCACAGGTCTTGGATCCTGGAACAATGGACCAAGCACCTACCAAGAAGAAGAACAGGAGGGTTAAGGCTGTGCCTTCCCCCCTGCCTACAAGTGATGATCAGCCTTCCCAGGAAGATGATCTAGAGGACCCTGAAGGAACTGTCCCTGAAGAGCTTGAACCTGATCAGGTTGAGTTTCTGGGGAGAGGGGGACCTTCCAGGGCTGACTTGGGGCAGGCTCAGTTATCCTGTCCCTCTCTTGAACCCCTCAGACAGCTGGCTGCTGCTGAGGCTGCTGGGAATGCTCAAGGTACCCATAAAGTGTATTGGGATCATGGGCTCCTTTATTCAGAGGCTAGAGACCCAAAACCTGGTGCAACCAGGAGGTTGGTTATACCTCTGCAATTTAGGGGCTTCCTTCTTACCTTGGCCCATGATATTCCTCTAGCAGGACACTTGGGCCAGAACAAGACTTGGGACAGGCTTGTCCCTCACTTTCACTGGCCTCACATGAATGAAGATACCAAGGAGTTTTGTCGCTCCTGTGTAACCTGCCAAGCCAGTGGCAAATCAGGTGGCACAACAAAGGCCCCCCTAATACCACTACCTGTGGTGGGGGTCCCCTTTGAAAGAGTGGGAATAGATATAGTGGGTCCCATGGATCCTCCCACTGCATCTGGGCACAGATTTATACTGGTGGTAGTGGATCATGCCACCAGGTATCCAGAGGCAATTCCCCTTAGGACCACTACAGCTCCTGTTGTGGCCAGGGCCCTGCTAGGAGTATTCTCCAGAGTGGGGTTTCCTAAGGAGGTGGTTTCTGACAGAGGTACCAACTTAATGTCAGGATACTTGACAGCTATGTGGAAGGAATGTGTTGTCAACTACAAGTTCACCACTCCTTATCACCCACAATGCAATGGGCTTGTTGAGAGATTCAACAAGACCCTAAAGGGTATGATCAAAGGATTACCTGAAAAGCTCAGGCGAAGATGGGACATCCTTCTACCCTGCCTTCTGTTTGCTTACAGAGAGGTCCCCCAAAAGGGGGTTGGCTACAGCCCCTTTGAATTGTTGTTTGGGCACCCTGTAAGAGGCCCACTGTGTTTAGTGAAGGAAGGATGGGAGTTACCTCTCAAAAAGCCTAAACAAGACAGTGGACTATGTACTTGGTCTCCGCTCGAGGATGGCTGAGTATATGGAGAAGGCATCCAAAAACCTTGAGGCAAGCCAGGCCTTACAGAAAGCTTGGCATGACCAAAAGGCTGTCTTGGTTGAGTTTCAGCCAGGACAGAAGGTATGGGTGTTGGAGCCAGTGGCCCCAGCAGCACTCCAAGACAAATGGTCTGGACCCCATACAATCCTGGAAAAGAAGGGAGAGGTTACCTACTTGGTGGACCTAGGAACTCCCAGGAGTCCCCACAGGGTACTCCATTTTAACAGGTTAAAAGCATATGTTGACAGGGCAGACATGGGCTTGCTCATGGCTACAGATGAGGGACAGGAGGAAGAGAGTGACCCTCTCCCAGACCTGTTGTCTCAGAACCCTGAAGATGGCTCAGTTGAAGGAGTGACCCTTGGAGGCAACCTCACTGATCATCAGCAGATTGTATGTAGACAGGTTCTACAATAATTTCAACACATGTTTTCCTTGATACCTAGCCAAACTGACTGGTGTACCCATGTGGTGGACACTGGTGACAGTCTGCCTGTAAAGAACAAACTTTACAGACAACCTGACCACGCCAGGGACTGTATAAAGGCTGAGGTACACAAAATGCTGGAATTGGGTGTCATTGAACCCTCAGAGAGCCCCTGGGCTAGCCCAGTGGTTCTGGTCCCAAAACCTCACACCAAAGATAACAAGAGAGAGATGAGGTTCTGTGTGGATTACAGAGGACTCAATGCTGTCACTAGGACAGATGCACATCCCATTCCAAGGGCAGATGAGCTCATAGACAAACTAGCTTCTGCTAAGTTTTTGAGCACATTTGACTTGACAGCTGGCTATTGGCAAATCAGGTTAGCTGAGGAGTCTAAGGCCAAAACAGCATTCTCAACCCCAGGTGGGCATTATCAATTTTTGGTGATGCCCTTTGGTCTGAAGAATGCACCTGCCACCTTCCAAAGGTTGGTGAATCAAGTCCTTACTGGGCTGGATGACTTTTGTGCAGCATATCTTGATGACATTGCTGTCTTTAGCTCCACCTGGGAGGATCACCTGATCCACCTGAAGAAGGTACTTGAGGCTCTGCAAAAGGCAGGCCTCACTATCAAGGCTACTAAGTGCCAGATAGGGCAGAGTAAGGTTGTGTATTTGGGCCACCTTGTAGGTGGGGCCAAGTTCAACCACTGGAGAGTAAGATACAATCCATCAAGGACTGGTCTCCTCCAACCACCCAGACTCAAGTTCGAGCTTTCTTGGGCTTGACTGGGTACTACAGGAAGTTTGTTAAGAACTATGGGTCCATTGTGACTCCTCTTAATGATCTGACATCCAAGAAGATGCCCAAAAAGGTTCAGTGGACAGTAAGCTGTCAAAAGGCATTTGATGACCTGAAGAAGGCCATGTGCTCTGCACCTATCCTGAAACGTCCTGACTACTCCAAAGAGTTTATTGTCCAAACAGATGCTTCTGAGTTGGGTGTGGGAGCTGTGCTGTCACAACTTAATGTAGATGGTCAAGACCAACCCATTGCTTTAATTAGCAGAAGGTTGACCCCCAGAGAGAAGAATTGGTCAGCTATTGAGAGGGAGGCCTTTGCTGTGGTGTGGGCCCTGAAGAAGCTGAGGCCATACTTGTTTGGCACTCACTTCAAGATTCAGACCGACCATAAGCCCCTCTTGTGGCTAAATCAGATGAAGGGTGAAAACCCCAAACTGCTTAGGTGGTCCATTTCCCTACAGGGGATGGACTTTACAGTGGAGCACCGGCCAGGTACAGACCATGGGAATGCAGATGGTCTCTCCAGGTACTTCCACTTAGGACATGAAGACGAGACTGGTCAAGGCTAGTTTAATGTCCCTGCGTTGGGGGGGGTTGTGTAGGAGAGTAGGGTCTGCTATCCTATGGTCACCCCAAATTTTTGCTTTTTGCTTCACTGGTTTTTGACATATTGAGGCTGTGGGCCTGCTAATCAGACCCCCAGCCTGCTGTTCTCTCTAACTAAATTGACACTATGTACCCTGGGTGCATAACCAATTGGAAGTGGATCACCCTGTGAGCCCCTGTACCAGTGTACACTAGGTACCCAGGGCATTGGTGTATCTAAGGCCTGCCAGGGGCTGAAGCATGTATTATGCCACCCCAGGCTTGGCCTAACAAATTTGACACAACTGGCTGATCACTCAGCTGGGGTAAGTTGGTGTAATCACCTCTTACTTAGGTGTAGTATACCTATACCTAACCTTAAATGGGACACATGTTAACCTATAAGTCACTCCTATGGCAGACCTTGACAATCCTGAAGGCAGAGTGCTTGGTTCCATGTGAGATGGTGCTCTGGCATGAGCTGAGCCTGTCTGCAGTGGTCGGAACAACTTCCTTCTACCGTTTCCAGATATCGTCATACCATATACTCTTAAGTGCATTATGAACCTCGCGGTTAAATGCTATCTTTGGTTTGGCTTTATCAAAACATGTCGAGTAAGGTGTCATACGAATTGGAATACTAACCCCTCGCCAATTCTGGCGACGGGGTTAGCATTCCACCCTTCTAGAGGGACACGACATGTACAGTACCTGAAACCCGGGTAAAATCAGACATAGCCTCAGCTCCACAAAATGGATGCTGCCACCACAGACACAAGTCTGCCCTCCTGCTGCTGGGAGTCCTTCCAGCTTGGGAGGTGTGGACAAAGGGTTTCCTGCCAGGGGAGGTGCGTGCACCACCCCAGACAGGATTTTGTGTATTGGTCAGGTAGGGCTTGAAAGAAACCAGACATGCCTGAGGCTCACAAGGAGCCTCGGTGCATATGCCAGTTCAATCCGGTCCTGGGGCACACCAGCCCCGGACCTGGGGCGAGCTGGACAAAGGATTGGGGGTGTAACCACCCCCCTTCCTGGTCCCACCCTTAGGGAGGGACCTAGCAGGTAGTCCGGCCCCTAGAATCCGCTTAAAGGTAGGAGCTGTCCTAAGACTTCAGACATCCTGGAATCAACTTAACAACAAGAAGAAGACGGGAACTTCGACGCTCTGCTGCACAGAGGACTGAAGGAAATCTCCCCTATGGTCAGGGAGTGACCATCTTGCTAACGCAAGCACCAACCAGCTATTCAACATCTGCTTTGCCGCCGCCTCCTGCCGGAGCCCGAGCCCAGAGCCCGACAAGACCTGGACCTCCAGACCTCTCACCGCCCGATCCACAGTCCCTGCAAAGAAGGAACCCGTGGAGGCACCGAGACACGTGGAGCCAGCCATCTTGAAAGACCGACGACAAGCTGCAAGCGCAACGACAGAGGCTCCCTCCAAGTTGTGCTTTGGGTCCTGAGAAGCCCAACCACCAAGCAGCATCTGCACCAAAGGTGAGCCCTCCAGCATCTCCACGATCTGCGTGGGGCCCCTCTGCACTTTGCATCTCGACGCGCCTGCCCGGTCCCTGGCCCGTTGGCTAGTGGCCATTTTGGCGACCTATTTGAAAATCAACGATGCTGGTCTGGTTGCTCCAGACTGGCCCTAGCTGCTCTCCAAAAGAGCAGCCCCTCTGGCCTTGCTGGTCAGAACAATCAGCTTTCCTCTCTTTCCACGACTCCTGCCTTTGCCAAGGCTTGTTTGCTTCTTTCGAGTCGCCGACACCGCCGACAGCGAGAACCTGCGTGGGACAGCTCGTGAACCGACTCCTGGATGTCGTCGACCTTCAGGGACCTCTGGCTGCGGAGACAAGCTACACCTAACCACCTGTTTGCACCCGACATCGCCTGGTACCTACCTGGTGCCACGCCGGTCACTGGCTAGTGACTGTGAACACTGTCCCCCTCTGCTTTCAGGTCTTCTACAACTCCGATCCACCCTTGGATCCAACGCAGCTCTTCTGGACCGACCTCCTGCAGCATCTTTGTCATCAGGCTCCATTGAATCGATAGAAGAAACCCGACGCACTTCGAGACCTATGCACCCGCTTCCTGTGGGTGAGGTAAAGCTGGCACTCCGGTGCCCAAGTGTAGAGAATCATCTCTAGTGTCTGTGTTTCGAATCTTAAGATCGTAGTCCAACCAGAAGACCCTTTCTGCAGTAACTTTCTAACTTTTACGCACCCATTGAAAACCTATGGGAGCCCGCGTGTAACTTTCCTCACTGCACACGCGACCCGTGGACCTCCTGGTCACTAACTGAAGTTTGCTCCTTGTAGGCCCAGCGATTCTAGAGGCCCTAGGCCTTTTCCCTTTCCTGTTAGTGGTACTTATACCACTATTTTAGTATATGGTTTGAGTGGCCACCAGGGCCCATCCATATAAAGTGCAACTTCTGTATATTATAACATTGTCTTGTTTAATGATTTGTGCTCCTGTGCTCATAAAGAGTCTAGGGGATACTTTGAGAAATAAATACATATATATTTTGAATATATATCTGTGTGATGTCCTTTCATTGGTATAAAGGGGGGTTACATTTGGTAAAACAGCCTGCTTAACACGCTTTAACGAGTTTAGCCTCAAAAACTGCTTAGCCTACGCTACCACTAGGGCAGCTAGTCCGAAAAGGTTGACTTACAACCACACCATAAGGGTTGCTTGGCATGGTACAAGGTGGTCACTTTAACTAGTGAACATCATATACCAGGCCAACTTCTCACACTATACCAATCCAAAGTGCTTGGAAAACTAACCCAAGAGATGTATCCAGGGAACAACATAGTAAGTCTTTTTTAGCCAATGATGGAGAGCATACATTCATAGCTTGAAAGTTAGAGGCAGCGATGGTAGCTCCAGTTCACTTGGAGCCGATGATAAATCGTCATAATGCACAAAGTAGCCAGATGCAGTCCGGTCTATTCTTAGCAGCTCAGCAGGTTTTAAAGAACTGGTAGAAGACTAATTTTGTGGCGTATGTACATACACGTCGTCGAATTTTCGATTTGTAATTTCTGTACTTGTTGATTGTACAGTTGTAGTTGTTTCAACAAGGAGAAGTATTTTGTTGTTGTTTACAGCTTCTCTTTGGAGAGGAGTCTGCAGTCGTTATAAAAGCTTCCATCTGAACGTCCTGTACAGTAGTGAAAGGAGTCCGGTGGCAACCCACAAGCCCACTTGGCCTACTGTTGAGAATCAGCCACATAGTGTGGTTTGATCAGATCAATTAAGACAAACCTTTTGTCTCGGCAAACTGCGGAAAAAGTAGAGTTCTGGTACCTTCGACAGCCAGGCCAGTAAGATGGCCCAATTCTTTTTTGTCCGCAATTTTCTCCCTGACTAGGTCGCCAATCTTCGTGCCCCAGGCAGGTTTTGCCGGTACTGCTTTCCCTTCCCCAGTGGCGGTTCGTTTTACTTGGACGTTACTTTGTAAAGCTCAGAATTCTTTAAGGTCCTGTAAAACATCCAAACGGTCATTTATGTCAAATGGGGTTTCAACCGCCACTGTGCTGACACTATCAAGGTTGGGTATCCACATCCTCACCCCAAACAAGAGTTCATGAGGTGTACTAGCCCCCAGGGATTTTTTTGGCATGTTAAGTGCTCTCTGGACCCCATATAGGTGATTGACCCAACTGCCATCCAAACCTAATACCTTCGCTATTGAGGCATGCTTTAAGTCCCGGTTCTTCCTCTCAACTACCTAATTTCCCTCGGGATGGTAGGGGAAGGAGTGCCACAAGGCCACACCCAAACTTCCCACTGATTTTTTGTAAGCCTGAGAGCTAAACGCCGTACCCTGGTCAGAATTTAGTGTGCCAGTTGCGTATATCCGATAAAGACTTGCAAATCCTTTATAATAGTTAGTGTTAGCCGAGCGCTAGGGACAAACCCACATGAATCTAGAGCATAAATCTACAGCCCCCAAGATGTACTTGTAAGCCTCGTTTGAGTGTAAGGAGCCACATTGATCCAAATATACAACTGCAAGAGGTTTGTCTGAGATCAATAAACATTTCTGTGGTGGACGTGCTACAGTGGAGTCCTTCATCTGCTGGCAGATCTCGTATTTGTGCAGATGGCGTATTTGAGGACAAAGTCCTTGGTCTGTTTAGTAAGACCTGGCCACCAGTAGCACTGCTTTAGTAGTGAAACTGTAGAAGTAATCCCTGTTAAAACTAAACCCGACCCTTGTGTGCGGTTAGAATAAATCCCAATCTGCGATCAGAGTTTGGTATTACTCTATCCCCCACTCCTGGAATCTGAGCATACGAAATGTTTTGTGCATTTAACTTGTAGGACTTGGGTGGAAAGCCTTTTGGCAGGGCTGAGCAGTTGTGCGTGGCATTGACAGCAATTATTGTTGTTTCATCTATCTTTGTACTGGAGCAAGTTATTACAGCAACGGCAGCACTGCGAGCTGTTGTATTGGTGGCTTCATCCACTATCTAATTCCCTTCAACATAAACGCCAACATGTTGATTATTCAATGTATGAATAACGTGAGCCTGTGGCATGCCTTCTTTCAGCTTCGCCACTTGTTCCCAAAGCATCTTGTGCTTTACTGTGCAACCTTGGAATACCTAAATCCATTCTGGCCCCAATAATGTAAATATTCATTATAGGATTGCACACAGTAAAATGAATCGCACACAATTAGTGTGGAGAATTTACGATCCGTAGTGTGAAGTGCCATTAATAATGCATTTAGTTCTGCCAGCTCCTTCGTAGAGTCCCCTAGGGACTGGATGTGTGTTTTCCCAGGACCTAACTTTCCGTCATGTATGCGCCCTTTTACAAATGTGTATGGCTCTGAATAAGGCTGTTTCATACCCACAGCCTGCTAGGCAGTACCATTACTATAAATGATGCATTCATATCGATCTAGAGGCATAATTTCATTCGACAGAGAATATTCTTGTTCCTACTGCAGAAATGCTTGTTTGTAATGTAGAATCGAATCTGGAATCTACATCTGTTTCTGTAAGGGAGTTAGCCCATTGAATCCAATGTGGATGCAATGCTTTAGCATTTGGGATGCTTGCTTTTGTAACAGCCTCTAGGGTTGGTACCGACGTCACAACAATTATGCGTGTCCCCTGCGCTAGTACCCTCTCTCTCTACAGCAGTCTGCACCGCTGTATCTTCTCAGTTGGTGCAAAACGCCTTTTAGCGTTCATGTACAAATGTGATATGTATGCAATAGGGACTGTATTGCCTCATTGTAAGTGTTATAGGTGTACTCAGTTGGTCCAGTAACTACGCAGATCACCAGGTTAGTCGTGTTAACACGTGTGTAAATGTTTAGAAGCCATCATGTCAGCTTGTATGGAATGTAAAATATCTGTATGTTCCTTTGTCCAATGATGCAAATTCAGATCTAATTAAATCATATTCAAACAATATCCTTAGGCACACACTATGTACAAGTTATATATTTAGAGTTTTACACAATTTTATATCAATCAAACGTATATTCTTGAGTAATTCCAATTTCCACACGAGAGTTATAGTGATCCAAATCTTGGACTCCAGAGATATTTTTTTATTGTAGATCATTTTCAGTGTTCAAAACATCAAATTCTTTCCAGTAGCCAACACTTGTTTCGTTGGATTTACCGACTTCATCAGGGCTACAATAATTAATTAGAAATAACAGAGATGACATTCCCAATATGTGCCATACATGTTAGGTAATGTTAGAAATTAGATTTTGGTCGCCTAGGGCATGTGCCAAAGTCGGGCAGAAACACCACTCTAGTCAGGATAAGGGAGTTACACTCCTAAAATAATCCCTGCTCACTCCCTTGGTAGCTTGGCACAAGCAGTCAGGCTTATCTTAAAGGTAGTGTGTAAAGTATTTGCACATAACCAACAGTAATACAGTGTAAGCCCTAAAAAAGGACACCACACCAGTTTAGAAAAATATCCAATATTTTTATATATTTAAGATAAGACCAAAAATAATAAAAATCCACAATATAGTACTTAAAAATCTTCAATTATCAAAATCTGCCTGAAAAATAGTTCCTTGATGTCGATAGCTCCGTCCGGGGCTATCACGGCGTCGTAAGCAAACCAATCCAAATAGTTCTGGCTGACCGTGGTGTCGCGGGCCAGCTACAGGGTCGGGAAGACCCACAAACAGTACCTTTTAGAAATGCAGGGCGTCGGCGAACTCTCGTTGAGCTTCCGAAAGCACGGCGTCCGCAGGCGTTGGTTCCGGAGGTCAGTGCAGGAGTCGTCGGGGCCCTTGACGTCACACACGTTGCAGGTCAAACTCTGCTCTGTTGAAGTCAGGAGCGCTGGTGTCGGCAGGCGTCGGTGTCTGCAGTGTGGCGTGCAGTGCCCTCAGGTCGCGGTGCGAGCAGCGGCTTGGTGGTGGTGTCAGATGGCGTCGTCAGTGAGACCAGGGTCACGGTGCGAGGTGAAGGTGTTGCTCGTCGCGGTGCTAGCAGGTCACAGTGCAAGCAGCGGCGTCGTCGTGGCTGAAGTGCTGTTGGCCGATGAACTGGAGTCTATGATGCCGGCGTCGGTAGGCCAAGGCTGCGGTGTGGGATGAGGGCGGTGCGCTGTGTTACTTTACGAGCGGTGCCCTCAAACCACAGTGCAAGCAGCGGCGTAGATTTCGGGGTGGAGCGTCGTCATCAGGGATACCAAGGCGTCATCGTGAAGCGAGGCGGTGCAGAGTGCGGTGCCCAGAGGTAGCGGTGTGAGCAGCGGCTCGTGGTGGCGTCAGCAGGCGTCATCGGTGAGACTAGGGTTGCAGTACGGCATTGCAGAGGTCCCCTCTGTGGTGCCTTCAGGACACGGAGTCAGCAGCGGGGTGGTAGACGGCGTCGGGTTGCTTTTTCCTCTGTTGCAGCACAAAACACACAGTCCCCAGTGCTGAGGGCAGAAGAGCTTGAAGTCTTTGCTGTTCCTGAGACGTCTTGAACAGGGGGCAAGCTCTACCTCAAGCCCTTGGAGAAACTCACAAAAGTAGATTGCAGAAAGTTCAGTCCAGTCCTTTCACTGCCCAAGACAGAAGCAGCCACTGCAGGCCAACACAGAAAAGCACACAGCAAAGTGGTAATTCCTCCTCACAGCATCTCCAGCTCTTCTTCTTGGCAGTCTTCTTGATCCAAAAGAGTTCTAAAAGTCAGGGGTCTGGGCCCCAATATTTATATCCCAAAATTATTTGATCTCTTAGGCAGAGAGTGTCTGTGCCCAGCTAGAACCAGTTCTGCCTTCTCTGGTGTGACTTCCTGGCAGGAGGTGGAGACGGCATGGTCAGAGGCAGACCAGGCCCTTTGAGGTGCAAGGAAATCTCCTCCCACTTCCCCAATTGCAGCCCAGGTCTATTCAGCCCTTTCCTGACCCACCTAGACTATCTGGAGCCACTCCTGCTCCCCAGCCTTTTGTCATCCAAAACCCAGACAGGCAATCCACATTCCAGCAGAGGCACATGGAATGACTGAGCAAGAAAATACCTACTTTCTACACTGAATGTAGAAATCGCCTTCATTAGAAGATGCAGCTTTAGATTCTGAGTTCAGGCATACAAAACTTTATTTTCCTACCTAATTCCCCGGGCCAGTTATGTTTATAAGATGTTATAAACAAACTCCCCATTCTGTCTTATGGGGAACAGGTAGCCTTGCAATAGCGAAAAATGAAATTGGTTGTAGTTCACTATCAGGACATGCCACACACACCAGGGTATGTCCTACCTTTCACATACACTGCACCCGGCCCCTTGGGCCTACCTTAGGGGTGGCTGACATGTAAGAAAAGGGAAGGTGAGGGACTGGCAAATGTGTGCACTGGCCAAGTTGACATGGCAGTTACAAACTGCGCGCGGACTCTGCAATGGCGGCTCTGAGTTACCTTTTACAGCGTTCGTGTGGGTGGCACAATCCTGTGCTGCAGCCCACCAACGGCATTTGATTCACAGGCCCTGGCACACGCACTCACTTTACTAGGGAATGACACATAAATCAAACAGGCCAATCATGGAAATACCAATCCATAACACATTTTACCACAGGAGCACTTGCACTTTACCACTGATTAGCAGTGAGAAAAGTGCGCAGAAACACTAAGCCAGCACAAACAGAGTCAGAACTGCTTCCTGACCCCAGGCTTTTCATCCAGAGTAGTGTCCTATAACGCAATAGTCTCAATCCACAGTGACCACAATCCTGTTTTGCTTGTGGTCTTGTGGGGTGAACGGCTGGACGTTAAGTCTCGCCTCAGTATTCCGGGACCAGCCTTATGCCCTACAGATCAAGGTAGAAGGCTCAAATGGGCGAATGTGGCGCCCGGGAATTTTATGCAGGTATTACTCCCCAAAATAGAGGGGCTAATGGGGATCTATCAGGAGGAGGGTGCCCCAGCACACAAAGTCATGGGGGCGTTTGAAGGTATTTGTGCGCAAATTTCCGAAGCCCTAATGGTTAAATGCACCCAGGGGGTGGAAAAACAACATAGGTGGTTTGATGCAAAGTGCTCCAAAGCCCATAAGGCTTTAATGACGGCTCTAAAAAGTAATCCGAGAGATAGGACTGAGATCGCTGAAGCAAGAAAGGTGTATAAGGCCACCATTATGGGGAGAAAGCAAGTTATAAAACAAGCGGCGTAGGAGAAACTAATGTCAAGCGACGTTTTGCGTGACAGTTCTCAGTTTTGGGCCACCGTGAACCAATCCTTTTTCTCAGATGTGGATAATAAGGTAATGGATTGTGTTATCCCGGATGAAAAGTAGCTTAACCACTTTAGAATAGTTTATGGTGCTAGTGACTTGGGTACTCTTAATAATCGGTGGGAGCCCCTAGAGTGTGCACCGTTAGTTTTTACTCCAGCTGAGGTGGAGAGGGCAATTTTGGAGACATCCAAAAAGAAAGCCCCTGGGCCGGATGGGGTCCCGGGTGACTTTTATATGTACTCCCCAAAACTCTGGGCAGGGGTCTTAAGCCATGTTTTCACAGTTGCTAACAGTAATATCTTTCCTAGCAGCTGGGCCACATCAGTCATCGTGCCAATTTTTAAGAAGGGCCAGCGCGATGACCCGGGGTGCTATAGGCCCATTTCCCTCCTAGACTCTGCTATTAAGATCCTAGACAGAGTCTTACTCTACCAACTTAGAGAAAATATCGAGAGGAGGGGAGGACTGTCAAATGTACAGTATGGCTTTAGGGAAAAGATAGGCACTGTGGACCAGTGCTTGAATCTCCATATGCTAATATCTAAATACACAGTTGCCAAGGAGGGGTCCTTGTTCTTGGCGTTCATGGACCTCTCCTCGGCATTTGACTTAGTGAATAGGTCAAAACTGTGGGTTGCCCTATTGGAGCTGGGGGTTGATAAGTCACTTGTGAACTTCATGGCATCACTCCACCAGGAACTTTTGCAAAAGTAAGGGTTACAAAAGAGGGAAGGTGTACCAGTCAATTCAAATCGGAGAGAGGAGTGCGGCAGGGCTGCACCTTGGCCCCCCTCCTTTTCACCATCTATATAAACGGCCTTGGTAAACATCTTGAGGCCGTGGAGGGGGATGTGCCATGTGTAGGAGAGATAAGAATACCTGCTCTCCTATGCGCGGATGATGCAGTCCTGTTAGCACGCACCGGGGTGGCCCTCCAGCGTTTGTTGGATTCATTTGGGGCATTCATGGACCAGTTAGAGCTGAAAATTAATGCCAATAAGTCCCATACCATGGTGGTGGCCCGTCACAGTAAGAAGGGTAAAAATAGTTCATTTTTTTGTAAGGGCGAGGTAGTGTCCAGGGTTACATCTTTTCCCTATCTGGGGGTAACATTCGATGAGAAGGGTACCTGGGGACCCCAGATTAAGATAAAGAACCTTTCAATGGTGAGAGCCACATCGGCCCTTATGGGGTTCGCAAGTAGGCTGGCGGCAAGGCCAATGGAGGCCCTCTTAAAAATATATAATGCTAAATGCATCTCAATAGCCATATACGGTTCGTCATTATGGGGGTATGTTACCCAGGACACCTTACAACGAGCAGAAAATAAGTTTCTAAGACATCTCCTCTCCGTTACCCAGTCTACCCCTACCTTCTCGATCCATGAGGAGGTGGGTCTAGACTATGTAACAGATAAGCTCAGATTGGCCCCCTTAACATGCTGGCTGAAGACATGGCTAAATAACGAATTATCCCTTAACCATGCCATCCTGCAGGATGTTATGTCTCTTGATCATATGAAGAGAATTCCCTGGTTGGAGTATGTGAGACACACTTTTGTACAGTTAAGACGCCCCAATTTATTTAATTTGCCGTCTTCTATTAGGAAAGAGGATATTAACTGGATTAAAACACACTTCATGGGAAAGGCGAGACTGGCTCGCGAGGAGCACGGACTGACAAAGACAACAGTCAGATTGCATTATATGTTGATATCTTCCCCGTCCTTAGAGCCCTATCTTAGTCTTGTAACAAAGCCCTTCCACAGACATTTGTTAATTAAATTTAGATTTAATTTAATCCCACTATCAGTCTTGGAGCAAACCGGAAAGGGGCCCGCCGTGCAAATGCGATGAATTTTCCACTCAGGACACTATGCATTTTATGATGTTTTGCAGTTTATATAGGGTTTCCAGGAACAAATACCTATCACCTATTTTAAAAGAGGCAGGGTTTGTCCAAGTAAGGCCAGCCCTAGTTTATTTACAGTCTCTCGTCAGTATTCGTATTATATACTCTGTGGCTAGTTTTTTAGTGGCAGCTCATAGAACTAAAACAAGGACTCTGCCCGCTATTGATGCAGTATAAACTGGGAAAACTGTCAAGTGTGACCACATAATTTTGTTTTGTATTGCCCACTTGCATTTTTGTATATAATGACTGTGCCCTGACCTGTATTTAAGAGTTATGTATTTTAAACTGTATATATTGTTGTTTTATGGCTTTTATGATTTTAAAAATCGAATAAAGTGTATTTTGATTGATTGATTGAGTCAGAACCGGGAGGTCAGAAAGCAAAAAACTCAGGGGAAACACGCCAAAAGATGCCAAGTCTAATACATGTCCCCTCCAGCTGAAAGTAGGGAGGACTACCCACCCTCTTGGGAGTTCTCTTCTCTAAGGCGGAAGAACCTGGACAGACCGTCTGCATTGGCATGCTCTGTGCCAGGACGGTGTTCCAACGTAAAGTCCATTCCCTGTAGGGAGATGGACCACCTCGGCAGTTTTGGATTCTCACCCCTCATTCGCATTAACCATCTGAGGGGCTTGTGGTCTGTTTGAACCCAGAAGTGAGTCCCAAACAGGTATGACCTCAGCTTCTTCAGTGCCCAGACTACAGCGAAAGCCTCCCTTTCAATAGCACTCCACCTCTGTTCCCTGGGGAGTAGTCTCCTGCTAAGGAAGACTACAGGCTGGTCTAGGCCCTCTTCATTCAGTTGTGAGAGCACCACTCCCACACCATGCTCTGAAGCGTCAGTCTGCACGACGAATTCCTTGGAGAAGTTGGGTGCCTTGAGCACGGGTGCCTTGCACATGGCGGCCTTCAGGGCATCAAAAGCCTTCTGGCAGGACTCAGTCCAGATCACCTTCTTGGGCTGCTTCCTGGAAGTCAGCTCTGTCAAGGGGGCAACAATGGTGCCATAGCCCTTAACAAACCTCTTGTAGTACCCAATGAGACCTAAGAAGGCTTTCACCTCTGTCTGGGTCTTGGGGGGCTCCCAAGCCAGGATGGTGTCGATCTTGGGTTGTATGGGCGCCACCTGGCCGCTTCCTACCTGGTGTCCCAAATACACCACAGAACCCTGCCCGATCTGGCACTTGCTGGCCTTGATCATAAGGCCTGCCCTTTGCAGAGCTCTCCACACTTCACTGAGGTGTTGCAAGTGCTCTGCCCAGCTGGAACTGAACACTGCGATGTCATCCAGGTAGGCGGCACTGAAATCCTCCAGCCAACACCTGGTTGACCAACCTCTGAAAGGTGGCAGGGCCATTCTTCAACCCAAAGTGCATCACCCGGAACTGGTAATGTCCTTCGGGGGTTGAGAATGCTGACCTCTCCTTGGCCCCCTCAGTTAGGGCAATCTGCCAGTACCCAGACGTTAAATCAAACGTGCTGAGGAACTTGGCAGCTCCCAACCGATCAATGAGCTCATCAGCTCTGGGGATGGGGTGTGCGTCAGTCCTGGTCACGGCATTGAGTCCCCGGTAGTCCACACAAAACTGCAGTTCTGGAGTGGCACCGGGTGCCGCGGATCTTGGAACAAAGACCACTGGGCTGGCCCAAGGACTGCTGGAAGGCTCGATCACCCCTAACGCCAACATCTTAGAGACCTCCTCTTTGATGCTAGCCTTGAACCTGTCAGTCAACCTGTAAATCTTGAGCTTCACAGAAGGGCTGTCACCGGTGTCCACATCATGGGTCCACCAGTGAGTAACCTCTAGGGTCAGAGATAACAGTGGGGCAAACTGACCCAACAATTAGGGTCAGGGTAGGGGAGAGGATCACCCCTTCCACGGACCCATCGTGCTCCTTGGCAGACAGGAGGTCAGGGAGAGGTTCACTCTCCTCTTCCACCCCATCATCTGTCGCCAAGAGCATGCTCACTTCGGACCTCTCGAAGTGGGGCTTGAGGTGGTTCATATGGAAGACCCTCAAAGGGGTACTTAGAGCCTGCAAATCCACCAGGTAGGTGACATCACTTTTGCGCTCCACCACCTCAAACGGCCCAGTCCACTTGTCCTGCAAGGCACAAGGTTTCACTGGGGGCATAAACCACACTTTCAGCCCTTGTTGAAATTCGACCAGATAGGCATTCTGGTCATACCACTTCTTCATTTCTTCCTGACTGGCTTCCAGTTTCCCCTTAGCGAATTTCCTGAAGCAGGCAGTTTGGTTTCTGAAGGCCAGCTTGTAACTAAACACATCCTGGGGAGTTTTCCTGGGAGCTGCCTCCCAGCCTCCCTTCACCAAACTCAGAGGTCCTCTCACAGGGTGACCATACAAAAGCTCAAAGGGACTGAACCCAAGAGACTTCGGTGGCACCTCCCTGTATGCAAAGAGAAGGCATGGCAAGAGGACGTCCCACTTACGCCTCATGGGTTCAGTTAGACCTTAATCATGCCCTTCAAGGTCTGTTTGAATCTCTCCACCAAACCGTTACCCTGTGGGTGGTAAGGAGTGGTGAACTTGTAGGTTACTGATGAATTTAAGGGGTGAAACCGCGCACTCCTATTTGTATGTAGAGACCACTTACTCCTGTGCACTCTGAATAAATAGTTGAACGTGCTGGGTGGAAATGAGGTGGCCAACCCCAAGCTAATCTATCTTTTGTGTAGCGTGAAAACAGCTTGATTTTTATGAAATTTGACAGTATTACATATTACGTGGTGCAGATTATTCTGTGGCGTAGCGCAGGTAAGTAGAGTAAGTCTTTTTTAAGTTATAGGTTTTTCAATTTAGTGATATCTTGTAGCACAATGCTACTCAAGGAAGCCCAAAGAATAAGCTAGACTGCATATGTAACATTCCAGATTTACTATATGAACAAATGAAAGATCCTTTTATGGTCACATGCTAATTGAAACCAATAAACTGATACATAGCAAATAGAATAAATCTTAATCTACATATATTATCTTTGCATGCTCTCTGGCTCACAGAATATAAGTAGCCAAAAAAACAAACTTATCTTTTTTATGCACCACGTGCAATTAAATGAAATATTGCCCTAGTTGTGAGCCACACAAACTACTATTTGGAGGACATGATAATTGACCACTAGGAAAAAAACAATAATCTACATTTTTAGAACAATAACAATGATTGCCTTTCATTCACTGTGACCTTCATATGTAGCACAATCCGACTAACAGTTGAAAGAAAGCACAAAGAATAAACTAGACTGCATATGTAAAGTTTCATATTTTATTACATGAACAACAAAACACCCATTTATGGTCACATGCTAATGGAAACCTATAAACAAATACATAACAAATAGAATACATCTTAATCTACATAAGTTCTATGTATGCTCTCTGGCTCACAAAATAAAACGGTGCCCAACAAGCCAAACAAAAAACATCTTCCTTATGTACCAGGTGTAACAAAATGGAAAATAGACCCAACAGTGATAACCGTCCACTAGGAAAAAAATTATAATCTCGATTTTTATAACAATAAAACAAATTCTAGCTGTTGTGTCAAGAATTTTAAATTCTATTAAGGACATCGATGCGGGATAATGCCTCTATTTCTTTACAGGGTAAAAACAGCAGCCGATTAAACGTTTTAAAACTTTAAACTGCATATTCCATATGCCCCAACAGCCTAACGTCTCATCCAATCAGATGGCCAGGTCTCCTTATATATGTCCTTGCCACCATAAGTTATCCTCTTTCTTTGTGAACATCAACCATTAAGCTACAACAGCCTGAATCCAACAGCAAACATCTTGGAACACCAACATGTCCACCTCAATGGGCAAATTCAAACTCAGCAGATGAAGACAAACTCCCAATGTAGCCACTCAACAGGTCAGCAACCCATAGTTTCTCAGCCAGGTTCACGTAGATTTATGATCTGATCCTGGAAAAAAAAAAATTCAAGAATCACCAAAAGTCATCATAAACAATCCCCGGTGGGCAATTTCAAATGGGATCAACATAATGTAATCATTGTATGAAACCAACAACATCTTGACTTTACATATAAGAACTTAAACACACTTTGTTCTTGAGGGTAGGGTAATCCTCGCCTCCGAGAACCAGTAGAAAAAGCCTTAGAGGCCATGGCTCCACACACAGAATGTACCTCAAAAAGTAAACTTCAATTCCAGCTACTGACAACAACCATATCACCCAACTGGCCAAAGTTGTCAAAGAAACTGAGGTGCAGGTGGTGGGTTAGCAGGCCTCGGACGGCCTCATTCGTGAGAAGCAGGCAGGGTGTAGGTCGGCGTGTGCTGCTCCAGTCGCAGCCAAGGAGTCATCAAGGCAGCACTGTTAGTGGCCCTGCTCGGTCTCATTAAGCCAAACGCACAAGTTACTACTTGTGTAACGATATATCTGTAAGAGACATTAGTTAGTGATAGATTCCTTACTTTAGAATATTCCTAGGCGTCAGACTGGATCCAGAAAGTTTTCGTCAGCAGTACCCCCTGCGCGTCGGTAGGTGTAGTTGTACAGCTCCGCGTACGTCGTTGGCGTCGTAGTCGCCGAGATGACGTCGTAGGAGCTACTTAGACGCACACACGCGCGCTGACGTCAGTTCTGTACACGACTTTCCGTACCAAGAACGCAGAGCCATGCAAGATACTGACCACTGGTGTATTGAAACTAGGACCCTGAAAGGGGTGACCTTAACCCTAGAAATCAGTTCGCAGAACTGGGAGGATGGTTGGGGCGGTAAGGAATCGATCACTAAATAATGTCTCTTAAAGATATATTGTTAAACAAGTAGTAACTTGAGCATCTGAAAGAGACACGTTAGTGATAGATTCCTTAGCTTAGAATAGATACCCCAGCAATACCAACCCCGGTGGTGGGTCTGCGAACAAAGATCACACCAGAAAGTCACGGAGAACAGAACGGCCAAAGCAGCCGTCTCTCCGGACTTGACTATGAAGGCAATAATGCTTAGTAAAAGTGTGCAGCGAGGCACACGTAGCTGCTTGACAGATGTCTTGCAGGGGGACACCACGTCCAAATGCAGTAGTAGCTGCTGTCGCCCTGGTAGAATGGGCGCGCAACCCCACCGGGGGTTCCTTTTTAGCCAGAGAATAACCGGCTTTGATACACAAGACGACCCAGCGGGAGATAATCCTCTTGTGTACAGCCCGCCCTTTCTTGGCGCCTATGTAGCCAACAAAGAGCTGGTCATCCACCCGGAACTGTTGTGTGCGATTCAAATAAAATGAAAGCGCACGTTTTGGGTCCAGACGGTGGAGGCTCTCTTCCTCTCTGGAAGGGTGAGGAGGCGGAAAGAAAGTGAGCAAGGTGATAGTTTGCCCAATGTGGAAGGCAGTGACAACCTTTGGCAAGAAGGAAGGATGAGTGCGAAGCACAACCTTGTCCGGATGAACCGACATGAAAGAAAGCTTACAGGAAAGAGCCTGGAGCTCACTCACGCGCCTAGCGGAGGTGATGGCACCAGGAAAGCAGTCTTCAAAGTTAATAAACGAAGAGGACAGTTGTGAAGTTGCTCAAAAGGAGCACACATTAGAAAAGTAAGAACAAGATTTGAGTCCCACTGCGGCATCACAAACGGAATAGGAGGGAAAAGGTGAGTAATGCCTTTGAGAAATCTATTAAAAACAGGGGACTTGATAAGAGAGGGCTGATTAGGAAGCCTGAGAGAAGCTGAAATTGCAGAAAGGTAGCCCTTAATAGTGCCCAAATCAGAGCCCTGCTGGGCCAGAGAAAGAAGGAACAAAAGGACCTCTGAAAAAGGGACAGAAAGGGGATCCACAGCCTTTGCTGTGCACCATGCCACAAATTTGTTCCACCTGCAGGCATACACCGATAAAGTGGAGGGACGCCTGGCTGCCAGAATGGCATCACACACTTCAGGAGGCAAGTCAAACAGAATCAACTGTCGCCGCTCAATCTCCACGTGTGTAGGCTGGACAGATTCGGATGGAGGACCATCCCCTATTGCTGCGACAGAGGATCCTCCCGAAGAGGCAGTCGGATCAGGGAATCCATGCTCATACTGAGTAGCTCGGGATACCAAACTCTTCCAGCCCAGTCCGGGGCCACAAGAATGACTTGGGCCCGGTTGCGCCTTCTTCAGCACTCTGGGTAGAAATGGTATAGGCGGAAAGGCGTACAATAGACCGCAGCTCCACTCGTGACTAAAAGCGTCGCCGAGCGAGTGCCGCCTTGGAAACTCTAACGCGGAGAAGTGATGACATTACGCGTTCTCTTTGGTGGCGAATAGATCTAACCAAGGCTCTCCCCACTGTTGAAAGAGACCTTGCGCCACCTCCGAGTGAAGACGCCATTCGTGATCCATCAGGCACTGGCGGTTGAGTTAGTCTGCCCTGGCGTTAAAAGAACCTGCCAGGTGTTGAACCGTCAAGGAAATGCCTTGACATTCCAGCCATGTCCAGAGGCACAGAGCCTCTTGACATAGGGTCCACGACCCCACCCCGCCTTGTCTACCCCGTCTTGTTTGTTGCATTACCACAAGGCAGTGGTGTTGTCTGTGAACACCTGCACCACCCTCCCCTTGACGGAGGGAAGGAATGCCTTCAGTGCAAGAAGGATCACCCAAAGCTCCAGAAGGTTGATATGGAGCCGGGACTCCGCCGGACACCAGAGGCCTCTGATCTCCGCCTCTCCCATGTGGTCACCCTATCCCAGGAGGGATGCATCTGTCACCACTGTATGCTCCGGCTGGGGAAGGGAGAGGGATCTGCCGCTGACCCAATGCTGATTCGTGAGCCACCACTGCAATTGTTGTACAGTGCCCTCCGAGATCTGGACGTAGTTGGACAGGTTCCCCTGATGCTGCGCCCACTGGAACTTCAGGTCCCAGTGCAGAGCCCGCATATGCCATCTGGCATGGTTGGTTAGCAGGATGCAGGAGGCCATGAGGCCCAGCAGACTCAAGGTCATTCTGATGGAAACCCAGGACAAGGACTGAAAGATCGGAATCATAGCCCAAATGTCCCGGACTCGCTGTTTGGGAGGATAAACCCGAAACTGCGCTGTGTCCAGAACCGCTCCGATGAAGAGGAGCTTCAGAGAGGGAGACTTCGGCACGTTCATGGAGAACCCCAGCAAATGCAGGTGGTCGGACGTAGTATGTAGGTGGGAGAGGACTGTTTGGGGCAAGCCCGCCTTCAACAACCAGTCGTCGAGATAGGGGAAGATTGAAACCACTGATCTGCACAGATGAGCTGCGACCACCGCCATCACATTTGTGAACACCCGACGGGCGCTGGTAAGGCCAAAGGGGAGCATGGTGAACTGAAAATGCTCCTGCCCTACAGTGAATCGCAGGTAACGCAGGTGGGCCGGCAGGACGGGGACATGAAAATACGCGTCCTGCAGGTCCAAGGCTACCATCCAGTCTTGCGGGTCGAGGGCAGACAAGACCTGAGCAAGTGTGAGCATCTTGAACTCCTCCTTCCGGAGGAAGCGATTGACGTTCCGAAGGTCTAAGATGGGACGCAGGCCTTTGTCCTTCTTTGGAACCAAGAAGTAGTGGGAGTAACAACCACAACCTACTTCTGGCATCGGAACGCGCTCGATGGCCCCCTTGGCCAAGAGGGCCATAACTTCCTGCTAGAGAAGTGCCAAGTGATCCCCTGATATGCAGGCATACTGAGGTGGCATGGCTGGGGTGGTTGTCTCGAAGGGGAGGGAGTAACCCCTTCGGACAGTTTGCAGAACACACCTGTCGGATGTGATGGTGCGCCAGTGGTGGAGGTGATGGCGAATCCTGCCACCCACTGGCAATGGGTGGCCCTGAAACACCAAACTAGGAAGGTTTGGAGGAAGGGGCAAAGGAGGGGTGGTGGACTGACCTGCACGCTGGCCCCGTGACCCGCCTCTTCGGGTCCCATGTCTGCGGCTGCGCAGAGACTGTTGCTTCGCAGGCCTGAGGCTCTGAAACGAACGTGCCTGGGCGCCCCTTCCTTGACCACGAAAGGAGCGAAAAGCAGAAGCAGAAGGAGTGCGTGTGGCCGAAAGGCCTATAGACTTGGCTGTGGCCCGCGAGTCCTTAAAACGCTCCAATGCGCAATCTGCCTTATCGCCAAACAGGCGAGTGCCATCAAAGGGCATGTCCATCAATGTGTTCTGAACATCCCCAGAAAAGACAGTTGTTCTCAGCCAGGCATGACGGCGTAGCGCCACTGTCGTGGAAATTGCCCTGCCCAGCGAGTCAGCAGTGTCAAGACCACAACGGATTGTGAACTTGGCTGCGTCTCTCCCCTCAGCAATAACTTGGGAGAGTACTGTCCGTGCCTCCACCGGACACTGAGGCAGCACTTGCGCAACTGTATCCAACAAAGAATGGGAATAACAGCCCAAGAGACATGCGGTGTTCACAGACCACAGTCCTGAACTGGCGGAAGAAAAAATCTTCTTCCCAAACTGCTCCAGTTTCTTGAATTCCCTGTCCGGTGGTGCGGAAGGGAACGCGCTTGGGGGCGAATAGACCTGGACAACCAAGCTCTTAGGGGTAGGGTGTTGGGAGAGGAAAACGGGGTTGCCCGGGCCGGACGATGCCATCGGTCCATGTTCTTATACACAGGAGCCCCTGTGTTTGGCCTGGACCAGGTGCCCAAAAGAACGTCCAAGAGTGCATCATTAAAGGGCAGCAGCGGCTCCGTAGAAGAAGACGCCGACCGAAGCACCTCTGTCAGGAGGTTAGTCCTGACCGCCACGGTAGGAAGCTCGAGGTGGAGAGCCTCGGCCGCCCCACGCAACACCATAGAGTAGGAACCACCCTCCTCCGTAACCACGGTAGAAGGAGACATTGTGCCAGGTTCAGGAGTATAATCCTGATCACCGGCATCCCCCAGATCCTCATCCCAGTCCGGGTCTAACTCGCATTGTGCTGCGAGAGGGTCCTCAGATCCCTCCCAGTCCTCCCCGTCCTCCCCAGCCTGCCGAACAGGTGGAACATAAGGAGGTATGTGAAGAAAGGGAAAGAAATTCCCAAATGGCGTCGGAATTGGTGTCGGTCGGCACCCTTCCGGCACTGTTTCCACATCAGGGAGGAGGCCAGGGATGGTGTCGGCCGACGCCGGCGCCATCGATGTCGGTGGAGGTCATACTGGGCCAACCGACATGGACAGGGATCCATGCGTGGATCCATGGGGGTCTCTCGGCGTCGAGACCGAAGTCGTCGACGATGTCGGGCCGGAACCGGCGACGTTGAAGAGAGAGGACCCCCAGTCGGGCCCGTGGGGCCTGAAGGAGCGCCGGCGGGGCCAGACAGTCCATAGACACGTGCCATGCCTGACAGGAACTCCTGCAGCTGGGCCGTAGTCGCCGATGGACCCGGAAAGGGTGGGTAGGTCATCGGCAACTGCGAAGGCTCCGCCGGAGCCGCAGGGGTGGCACCACCTTCATCCTCAGCCGCATCGCACGACCGGCTAGGGGAAGGCGAAGAGCGACGGCGCTTCTTCGACTTCTTGCTTTGCCTTCCCTGACTCCGAGTGCGAAGACTTTGAATGGTGGTGATGGCTCTGCGGCCGGTCCCTCGACCTCCCACGGGACTGGGACCTGGAACGGCGCAGAACCGACTCCCGGGCCTCTAGCCACTTTCAGGACCGCTTCTGCAAAGTTTTCGGAGCCATGGCCCGGTAGTGGGCACACGACTCGGAGTCATGGTCACACCCCAGGCAGTAGAGACACTCACGGAGCGGATCCGTCACCGACATCGTGCGGAGACAGGCCGCGCAAGACTGGAAACTATGCACCTGGAGTGTAAGTATTCAAAAACAGAGATTAAAGTCCCCAAAAACTCAGTCAAAAAATTACTGGGGGGTACCGCACTCTCCAGATCTGCGCTTGCTGGCGCGGAAAAAGAAAGAACTGACGTTGAGAGATGATGTCATCTCGGCGACTACGATGCCAACGACGTACGCCGAGCCGGACGACGATGCCTACCGACGTGCAGGGGTACTGCTGACGAAAACTTTCCGGATCCAGTCTGACGCCTGGGGATATTCTAAGGTAAGGAATCTATCACTAATGTGTCTCTTTCTGATGAGCCCTCTACAGAGTCCTGGCGGTCCCAAGCCGCGGGCTCCCTTTACTGTTCTCGCAGGGGGCCGCATTTTGTGTGGGGACAGCCCAGTGTCACAGCCCTGAGGGACCTCTAAAGCGTCGGGCATGAACTGGATTGCTGCAAGGCAGTCACCGGTAGACACAGACGCGGTCAGCTGTGTCCACTGTTCCTGAGATCAGCGAGGGGGTGACTGGATGATGGAGTGGTCTGGAGCACTCTCAGAGTGCAACCGCCATCTTGACGCTCGGAGTCATGCCCCCAAACCTCAAAACATTTAACCACAAATAACTTTTGATCATTAAAAAAAGCGCGATAAGTAATACAATGCAATGCAGTTTTAGTACGCCCCAAAATAGATAATGACACTCCAGATGGAGTAAATACTCTACCTGTTATATCCAACGCCTTCACATCAGAAACACATCTGCATGATATATGACACAGAAGCGTCAGCTTCACTGACAATTCTTGCAAGAGAGAACTTTGTTTGCGACAAAGCCCTGAGAAAGCTCAAGACTACCCCAACATCCCATAACACTGAGTACTTTGGTTACGGGGGACAAACAATCCTAATACCCCTAAGGAGTTTACACTAAAGGATGTTCACCCACCGGCTTACCATCCAGATGAGGGTTTCCTGCAGAAATAGCAGAACAGAAGTTGGTAATCGTCCTATATGGTAAACCCTGACTAGCTGGGTTCGATAAAAAATCCACAATCATATGAATTCCCGTCCTAAGGAATCAACACTCCGTGCACTACTCTAACAAACCCATCGGCGCCAGGCCGCTTCATATCGTTTATGAGTACTGAGAGCCCAAGACTGTGACAAGAAGAGCATTGTCCGAAGCACCTGGCACTTGCCAATGTCAACTGAAAGTCTCCACGTCATGAGGGACTAGCGCTCCCGACTAACCGACGGATGAGTTTGATCCATCGGATTGGAGAGAAAATCTGGAAAGGAGTGAATCCGAACTAATGGGTCGCAAGACAGTGACATCGGTACCAGAAACCAAGACTGAGCATTCCAACAAGGGGTCACTAGGACCAGCTCTGCTGCCTGCCATTGCACCTGAGAGATCTGGATCATGGAAAAGGGAGGAAATGTAAACAGGAGCCCTGTCGGCTATGATTGGAGAAAAGCATCTGAATTCATTGCAGTGGATCCGGTCTCCAACTGTAAAGGATTGGAAGATGAGTATTTAGACGAGATGCAAGCAGATCTGTCATGCATGAGCCCCAGAGCAGATTCAGTGCATGAAAAACACTGGGGTGAAGTCTTCAATCACTGACATGGCACAGGAATCGAGCATTCTAGTCCGCTATCACATTGCAAAACCCAGAAAATACTCTGCCGTCACTGAAATTTGATGCTGAAGACAATAATGCCAGAAATCCTAGGCAATCTCCACTAGAAGTCGTGATTTCGTCCCCCTCAAACGGTTGATGTACTGTACTGCCGAGACATTGTCCATTCTGAGGAGAATGCAACAGTTCGCCTTGTGGGGGGATAACGTTTGAACCGCAAAGGCCCCTGCTAACAGCATGAGGCAGTTGATGCGGATGTGAAGCTCTTCTGAGCACCACCTGCCCTCTATCTCCACTGGGCCGCACCATGCCCCTCAGCCCCACCAACTGGCATCCGATTCAAGGAGCACTTCAAAACCTGATGCAAAAATAGCTCTGCCATTCTAAGCTTCCATGTGTTCCAACCACCAGGATATCTCTGTCCTCTGTCCTGCCACCCACTGGCAATGGGTGGCCCTGAAACACCAAACTAGGAAGGTTTGGAGGAAGGGGCAAAGGAGGGGTGGTGGACTGACCTGCACGCTGGCTCCGTGACCCGCCTCTTCGGGTCCCATGTCTGCGGCTGCGCAGAGACTGTTGCTTCGCAGGCCTGAGGCTCTGAAACGAACGTGCCTGGGCGCCCCTTCCTTGACCACGAAAGGAGCGAAAAGCAGAAGCAGAAGGAGTGCGTGTGGCCGAAAGGCCTATAGACTTGGCTGTGGCCCGCGAGTCCTTAAAACGCTCCAATGCGCAATCTGCCTTATCGCCAAACAGGCGAGTGCCATCAAAGGGCATGTCCATCAATGTGTTCTGAACATCCCCAGAAAAGACAGTTGTTCTCAGCCAGGCATGACGGCGTAGCGCCACTGTCGTGGAAATTGCCCTGCCCAGTGAGTCAGCAGTGTCAAGACCACAACGGATTGTGAACTTGGCTGCGTCTCTCCCCTCAGCAATAACTTGGGAGAGTACTGTCCGTGCCTCCACCGGACACTGAGGCAGCACTTGCGCAACTGTATCCCACAAAGAATGGGAATAACGGCCCAAGAGACATGCGGTGTTCACAGACCACAGTCCTGAACTGGCGGAAGAAAAAATCTTCTTCCCAAACTGCTCCAGTTTCTTGAATTCCCTGTCCGGTGGTGCGGAAGGGAACGCGCTTGGGGACGAATAGACCTGGACAACCAAGCTCTTAGGGGTAGGGTGTTGGGAGAGGAAAACGGGGTTGCCCGGGCCGGACGATGCCATCGGTCCATGTTCTTATACACAGGAGCCCCTGTGTTTGGCCTGGACCAGGTGCCCAAAAGAACGTCCAAGAGTGCATCATTAAAGGGCAGCAGCGGCTCCGTAGAAGAAGACGCCGACCGAAGCACCTCTGTCAGGAGGTTAGTCCTGACCGCCACGGTAGGAAGCTCGAGGTGGAGAGCCTCGGCCGCCCCACGCAACACCATAGAGTAGGAACCACCCTCCTCCGTAACCACGGTAGAAGGAGACATTGTGCCAGGTTCAGGAGTATAATCCTGGTCACCGGCATCCCCCAGATCCTCATCCCAGTCCGGGTCTAACTCGCATTGTGCTGCGAGAGGGTCCTCAGATCCCTCCCAGTCCTCCCCGTCCTCCCCAGCCTGCCGAACAGGTGGAACATAAGGAGGTATGTGAAGAAAGGGAAAGAAATTCCCAAATGGCGTCGGAATTGGTGTCGGTCGGCACCCTTCCGGCACTGTTTCCACATCAGGGAGGAGGCCAGGGATGGTGTCGGCCGACGCCGGCGCCATCGATGTGGGTGGAGGTCATACTGGGCCAACCGACATGGACAGGGATCCATGCGTGGATCCATGGGGGTCTCTCGGCGTCGAGACCGAAGTCGTCGACGATGTCGGGCCGGAACCGGCGACGTTGAAGAGAGAGCACCCCCAGTCGGGCCCGTGGGGCCTGAAGGAGCGCCGGCGGGGCCAGACAGTCCATAGACACGTGCCATGCCTGACAGGAACTCCTGCAGCTGGGCCGTAGTCGCCGATGGACCCGGAAAGGGTGGGTAGGTCATCGGCAACTGCGAAGGCTCCGCCGGATCAGCAGGGGTGGCACCACCTTCACCCTCAGCCGCATCGCACGGCCGGCTAGGGGAAGGCGAAGAGCGACGGCGCTTCTTCGACTTCTTGCTTTGCCTTCCCTGACTCCGAGTGCGAAGACTTTGAATGGTGGTGATGGCTCTGCGGCCGGTCCCTCGACCTCCCACGGGACCGGGACCTGGAACGGCGCAGAACCGACTCCCGGGCCTCTAGCCACTTTCAGGACCGCTTCTGCAAAGTTTTCGGAGCCATGGCCCGGTAGTGGGCACACGACTCGGAGTCATGGTCACACCCCAGGCAGTAGAGACACTCACGGAGCGGATCCGTCACCGACATCGTGCGGAGACAGGCCGCGCAAGACTGGAAACTATGCACCTGGAGTGTAAGTATTCAAAAACAGAGATTAAAGTCCCCAAAAACTCAGTCAAAAAATTACTGGGGGGTACCGCACTCTCCAGATCTGCGCTTGCTGGCGCGGAAAAAGAAAGAACTGACGTTGAGAGATGACGTCATCTCGGCGACTACGATGCCAACGACGTACGCCGAGCCGGACGACGATGCCTACCGACGTGCAGGGGTACTGCTGACGAAAACTTTCCGGATCCAGTCTGACGCCTGGGGATATTCTAAGGTAAGGAATCTATCACTAATGTGTCTCTTTCTGATGAGCCCTCTACAGAGTCCTGGCGGTCCCAAGCCGCGGGCTCCCTTTACTGTTCTCGCAGGGGGCCGCATTTTGTGTGGGGACAGCCCAGTGTCACAGCCCTGAGGGACCTCTAAAGCGTCGGGCATGAACTGGATTGCTGCAAGGCAGTCACCGGTAGACACAGACGCGGTCAGCTGTGTCCACTGTTCCTGAGATCGGCGAGGGGGTGACTGGATGATGGAGTGGTCTGGAGCACTCTCAGAGTGCAACCGCCATCTTGACGCTCGGAGTCGTGCCCCCAAACCTCAAAACATTTAACCACAAATAACTTTTGATTATTAAAAAAAGCGCGATAAGTAATACAATGCAATGCAGTTTTAGTACGCCCCAAAATAGATAATGACACTCCAGATGGAGTAAATACTCTACCTGTTATATCCAACGCCTTCACATCAGAAACACATCTGCATGATATATGACACAGAAGCGTCAGCTTCACTGACAATTCTTGCAAGAGAGAACTTTGTTTGCGACAAAGCCCTGAGAAAGCTCAAGACTACCCCAACATCCCATAACACTGAGTACTTTGGTTACGGGGGACAAACAATCCTAATACCCCTAAGGAGTTTACACTAAAGGATGTTCACCCACCGGCTTACCATCCAGATGAGGGTTTCCTGCAGAAATAGCAGAACAGAAGTTGGTAATCGTCCTATATGGTAAACCCTGACTAGCTGGGTTCGATAAAAAATCCACAATCATATGAATTCCCGTCCTAAGGAATCAACACTCCGTGCACTACTCTAACAAACCCATCGGCGCCAGGCCGCTTCATATCGTTTATGAGTACTGAGAGCCCAAGACTGTGACAAGAAGAGCATTGTCCGAAGCACCTGGCACTTGCCAATGTCAACTGAAAGTCTCCACGTCATGAGGGACTAGCGCTCCCGACTCACCGACGGATGAGTTTGATCCATCGGATTGGAGAGAAAATCTGGAAAGGAGTGAATCCGAACTAATGGGTCGCAAGACAGTGACATCGGTACCAGAAACCAAGACTGAGCATTCCAACAAGGGGTCACTAGGACCAGCTCTGCTGCCTGCCATTGCACCTGAGAGATCTGGATCATGGAAAAGGGAGGAAATGTATACAGGAGCCCTGTCAGCTATGATTGGAGAAAAGCATCTGAATTCATTGCAGTGGATCCGGTCTCCAACTGTAAAGGATTGGAAGATGAGTATTTAGACGAGATGCAAGCAGATCTGTCATGCATGAGCCCCAGAGCAGATTCAGTGCATGAAAAACACTGGGGTGAAGTCTTCAATCACTGACATGGCACAGGAATCGAGCATTCTAGTCCGCTATCACATTGCAAAACCCAGAAAATACTCTGCCGTCACTGAAATTTGATGCTGAAGACAATAATGCCAGAAATCCTAGGCAATCTCCACTAGAAGTCGTGATTTCGTCCCCCTCAAACGGTTGATGTACTGTACTGCCGAGACATTGTCCATTCTGAGGAGAATGCAACAGTTCGCCTTGTGGGGGGATAACGTTTGAACCGCAAAGGCCCCTGCTAACAGCATGAGGCAGTTGATGCGGATGTGAAGCTCTTCTGAGCACCACCTGCCCTCTATCTCCACTGGGCCGCACCATGCCCCTCAGCCCCACCAACTGGCATCCGATTCAAGGAGCACTTCAAAACCTGATGCAAAAATAGCTCTGCCATTCTAAGCTTCCATGTGTTCCAACCACCAGGATATCTCTGTCCTGGCTTCCTCTGATAATACCATCTGTTTCGAATAGGACAACCCTTTCTTGAGGTGTAAGATCTTCAGTCTTTGAAGAGCGCGATAGTGAAGGGGTTTCTGGAAAATAGCCTGAATGGATGATGACAAGAGACTTACTAGGCGGGCCGAAATCCTCAATGACATATTCGGAGAGGCAAGGGCTCTCGTCAACTCTTTCTTGATGGAAATCTGTTCTGTTTCGTCAACAGCAACTGGAGTTGAGCCCTGATCAAGTCCACTTGAAAACCTAAGAATTCTAGTATCTGAGAAGGAATTGTAATCAACCTCTCTTAGTTGAGGCCAAACCCTAGATCTTGAAGGAGTTGGATAGCCCAAGAGAGGGGAAGAAGAACCTCTTCCTTGCTTTGAGCCATAACAAGTATATCGTCCAAATATATGGTTAATCTCACCCCCCTTCCCCTGATATTTTGAAGCACTGGCCGGAGCAATTTGGTGAAACACCAGGGGCCTGATGAAAGACCAAAGAACTGACCACTGCACCTAAGAGCAGCGAGTGAATCTCGTTGTCTATTAAACTGCTCTCTGCTTGGGAAAAAAAAGAGGAGCGGGGTGACACTCTTGCATAAGAGTGGAATAAAACTCAAGCCTGAACCATCTGAAAAACCCAAACGTTTGGGCAAAACCTTATCCTTCTCCCCACAATAGCCTCTGATGAGGGAATAATTCTTATCTATATAAGGCGATGTTCCCTCCCCGATATCCACCTCGGGCACGGCCACAACCTCCTCTGTTGCGAGTTGGGTAGAAGTTGGAGAGGTTGTAGTAAGCACTTTTGCACCTTTGTGGGTAACCTCGTGATGCTTGGTTGAATCCACGGCCTGACGCCCGACTTCGATAGTGCCCAGTACTCGCAAAAAGGCCACTGTTAAGCACTTTCTTCATGGATGTGTGGGCTTTGTCTAATTCCGAAAAAGTGGCAACGTGCTTGCCGAAGTTTTTGACAAATTTGTCTTTGAACAATAAGCCATTCACCATAGTGCCAGCCTCCGTAGTGGCCAATTTCTCAAGTTTCGGGACAATCTACCTGAGGAAAGACTAGTGGCGTTCAGTTGATATCGCGTGATTAGCTTTGACAAGAAGACACAATGCCCTCTGGGCTCATTCAAAGACTGCATCCGGATCCACTAGGGAAATCGCCTTGTTCGCTTGAAAGGCCAATTCATGAATTTTAGTAGGAGGGCCAGATGGGTCCAAGAGCTTATCTTAACATCCACGCCATACCAGATCCAGGCCTTTTTAGGGTCTTTTGCAAATGTTTTAAGAAAAGTTGCTATAATGGGAGAACCAAGGAGAGAGGGCATTCTGATCTCAAGGTGTTACGCATCTCGCGTTTCAAACCCTTTGCATAGCCTGTCCTGGACATAATGAACCACCTCCATGTATGAGATCCACTTGTGGAGCACGGGTGAATGATATTCTCTGGGTCAAACAGTACGTTTCTATTGCTTGGCCCCGGGACTTTGGTTATGGAATGGTGAGCTTTACGCTTCGGTTTTGCTGCTTGTTGTGGGTCCCCTTCAGGGGTGTCTGCATCAGATGAGGGAGGGGAGGATGCAGAAGACAAGTCTGCAATGTGCAACGTTGAGATCATAGAGAACCCCCGAAGGGCCTTGAGGAGCAGTGCTCCCATACTCACGGTCCTGGAGGACCAAGGTGGGAATGTGTGTTAAGACTCCCGTCAAGGAAGAATCCCCGAAGAGGCTCTCTGGGTAGAGCCCGGATCATTAGCCATAAAATCATGAGGTAAGGTGTCACCAGAGGGCTCAACAAACTTGCGCCAGCTATATCAGACCAATGGCTGTGTAATTGGCCTTAGAGCGCTAATCAATGCTCTATTAACGGAATCTCGCATGCGGGTATCTAGTTCCTTCATCAAACTCTCTTCCATTTGGTACTCATATGGCACCTCAGAAAATTCTTGATATACTTTATCCTTCTCAGCGTAGTACGCCACTCTGATGAGTACTCACAAGGATTGGAAGAGGTTCCGGGGGAAAACAGCCCCAGAAAGCAGGTATCAACCAGTCTCTTTTGAGATAAAAGGAGGCATTGAACTGCCTATGCCAGACCAATTTTGACGTGGAGAGAGCCACCTGCAACCCTCCTGAGGCAAAGCTCTGAATAATCATTTATACAGCCCCATTTGGCATTTCACTGGAGACAGAGCGTATTTCCCCTCCGTGCGAAGCCGATCAGGCTGTGAAATATGCCTGGATCAGGTTAGAGCGCATGTGCAAAAAGTGAAAGAAGACAAAGTACTCAGTTCCGCTCCATTTCTGGCAAAAGCGACAGGGGCAATCAATGAATCACCCAAGTTTGAACCGCTTAGTCACCAAAAAACACCAGTACAATAGCTCAATAAGCTTCACATAGCGCGGGCTCAATCAAGGAAACAAAACGCACTTATCTCCGGCTACTGCAACAGCAAAGAAAGAGGACGGACTATGGCGGCAAGGACATATATAGGGAGACAAGGCCCTATGATTGGACCAGACATTGGGCTGTTTGGGGCTTATGGTATACTTAGTTTTAAGTTTTCAAACGTTTAATTGGCTGCTTTGTTTTTACTCAGTAAAGAAAGAGAAGCATCATTTATTATTAAACAACTGCCCATACCCGAATGTAAAGCCTTTAAGTTTTATGTGGCAGTTTCTAACTTACAATCCTTTAGGGGTGTGTTAGTTTACCACACCCCTGGACCAATAAACATTTTTATAGTAAATGTGGTTTCTCTCTTGGAGAAAGGTTTGACGGCTAAAGACATCACTTTACTTGGAGATTTTAACTTTCATTTGAAAAACTCCGAAGACAGCAACACAATTGCTTTCATGGAAACTCTTGATGGTTTAGGAGTTGTCGCAATTAGTAAAAATTCAACCCACAGAGTAGAACACACACTAGATGGAGTGTTTTCCGATAATGCCCAAGTGACCTTGAAAGCACCGATCTCTTTAATCTGGTCCAACCACTTCGCAGTGAGGTTTGATATAAAGCTTCAACTGAAAACCATTCCGGATAAACCTATTAGTCAGGAGATTAAATCCAGTGCATGGAATAAAATACAGGCAGATGTTTTCAATAATATTTTAAAAGATTCTATGCCCCCCTCAATCTAATAACCTGTAATATACCTCCCTGACCTATACTGAAGGAATTCATTCAGCTGGAGCCATTTCTGCGTCTCTTAAGACCTGTAATTCACAGAGAAGTAAACCCTCTGCTCCTTGGTACACTGAGAACCTTAGATTTCAGAAACAAACTTGCAGGCATCAAGAGAGACAATGGAGTAAAAAATACAACCGGACACAAACATAGATATATAAATCATGTTTAAGGAAGTATAAAGCAGTGTCCACTTTGGCTGCACCCCCTAAAAGCACTCTGGCCAATAATAGTCACAACTTTGTTGATACATTGGCTAATTTCTTTAGGAATAAAGCTGTTCAAATCTTTAGTAAGTTTGATCAAAATTCGACAACAAACGGCAAAGGCCCCACGGATCTGACGGTACCGGAGGACTGCCCCAAATTCACGAATTTTTCACAGCTATCACTATCACAGGTGATGACTCGAGAAACCGTTGCCATCTGCCTGACCAACACCTTTAGTTCTATGTTGAAATCAGGATATTTCCCTACCACTTGGAAGGAGGCGTCCATACTTCCACTGTTAAAAAAGTCGAACTCAAATTCCAGTGAACCAAACAACTATCGGCCAATTTCCCGGCTACCCTTCCCAGCTACGATAATACAAAAGGCCTTGAACCAGCAAGTAGCCCAATTTCTATCAGACCACCAACTGTTAGATACCACCCAATTTGGGTTCAGAAGCGGTCACAGTACAGAAACTGCTCTTGTTAACACCACAAAAGAGATTAGAGTGATAGTGGACAATGTTGTCCTCGATTTATCAACAAATCAATAAGAGAGGGGACTAGGAGCGAATTGAAAAAGGTCCTGAACCAATGCTCCTAAAAGTCATATGTTATTCCAACGGATGGTTACAGTTCCTACATAAAGAAAAAATAGTAATAGCCAAAGGATAAGCTGTAAAGAGTAGGGGATGTCTCCAAGGACAGAGTGAGTGTGCAGAGTGAGGAGAGGATACTCCTTGTTGTGGTACTTGGTGCCCTCACACACCCTTGCGGATGTTTAGCATCATCATTGGGCACAGTTGCTCCTCGTGGGGGTGGCGCTGCAGTCACTCACGGGCCCTTGGTTAGGGGCTCTCTGGTGGAGTTCTTTTAGGAGTTGCCGCATTTGTGAGTGTGGGTGTGTGGGTAGGGGTGTGCTAGTGAGTGCAGGTTATAAAATTGAGACAGGGTCCAAAAATAGTTTAATTGGGAGGTCCCTGGTTCAAACTAAAACATTGACGGGGATGGAGATGCACGATAGTGCTATTATGAGAGGGGAAACAGAACCAAATAATGTCCCACTTCTCTCAACCCGTGTAGTGTGTTAACAAAAGTGCTATAAAGAAAGTCAGGTCAACATGTTTCGCGCTATCTGATGGTCCCTATTGGATCCAGCAGCGCTTCGTCAGGACCAAAAAAAGAATATTAGAAGAACGGGTTCGGGAAGAGACAGCCCGTAATCCCATTCGTTACCTAGGTCTGGTATGCTTGACAATTCGTGTCCAGAATCCATTATTATACGTAAATCCTGTTCACAGCCCTCTCCAACTCGGTGATGGGCTCCGTCAGCGTGAGCCGCGTAGTAAGGTTGACTCGTTGCCTTACGTTGCGGGGTGACCTACCCGTGCGGTTGCTCTGCCGGTCCTCGATTTATCAGCAGCTTTTGATACGGTGGATCACAAAATTTTGGTGGACCGTCTCCAGGCTGCTCGTTTTGAGGGGTCAGCTCTGAAACTATTGGAATCCTTTTTAACGGACAGGAAACAATTGGTGGCTCTGGATCCATTTGTGTCTAAGCCATTGGTCTGCAATGTGGTGTCCTGCAGGGGTCCTCACTCAGCTCCACATTGTTTAAAGTGTAGGTTAAATCCCTGGCCACCCTTATAAGATCCTTTGGGCTGGAACTAACTTCATATGCCGATGACACCCAATTGGTTGTAGCCATGTCTTCCCCCAACAACCAAATAGGTGTAAATTTTCGTGACATCATGGCAGCCATTGGCAATTGGATAAACCTCAATAATTTTAAAGTTTATTCACGTAAAACAGAGCTCATCCTATTTGGAAATAATGCTCCTTTATGGAACCTGTCCTGGTGGCCAGAGGAGTTGGGTGCCCTCTCCACCCATTACCAAGGTCAGAAACCTTGGGGTGGTTATGGAAAATGATCTAACCTTTGGACTACAGGTTAAGGCTGTCACGTCCTCCACTTTCCAGGTCTTAAGTATGCTCAGAAAGATTATTTCTTTCATCCCTATCAATGCCCAAAAAAACTGTGATCACAGCACTAGGGCTAGCAAAATTAGATTATTGCAATGTCTTATTTTCTAACATGCCGCAATAACACCTCAACAGAATCTAGGTCCTACAAAATACAGCGGCCAGAATGTTAACTGGGATTCCCAAACACAAATCTGCATCTCAAGCCATCAAACTTCTTCACTGGCTGCGTTTCAGGCAGCGCATTAGGTTTAAGGTCCTTTGCCTTGCCCATAAGGCTCTTCATGGAACTGGCCCACAGTTTCATAAACTATCTTTTAGATGGTTTAGTCCAAAGAGAAATCTGAGATCTTTGGGGGCTAAGAAACTGATGGTCCGAACCAATTGGGGAGGAAGGAGCTTAGTTAACACTGCATCAGTTGAATGGATACTACTTCCTCTTTGTATCTTTGATCTATCCCTAACCTCCTCCAGTTTAGGAAGGCATTAAAAAACTTGGCTTTTCACCAAGAAACTCCTATAAGGGTTTGTTCTACCACACTTGCTAGCGCCTTGCTACATTCAGGTTTTTGTTTGCGCTTTACAAATCACTGTAACTTTAATCCGAAGCCTCCGTTCCTGACATAAAATGATTGCCTGTTATTCACTTTGGCCTTCATATATAGCACAATCCTACTAAAAGTAGCAAGGAAGCTCAAAGAATAAACTAGACTGCATTTGTAAAGTTTCAGATTTACTACGATCTGAACAACTGAAAGACCCATTTATGGTCACATGCTAATGTAAACCTATAAACAAATACATACATAGAATATATCTTAATCTACATAAGGTTTCTTTGCATGCTATCTGGCCAACAAGTCAAACAAAAAGCATCTTCCTTATTTACTTCTGTACAACAAAATAGAAAAGTGACCTGGCAGTGAGTTACACAACTACTATATGGAGGACGTGATAACTGGCCATTAGGGAGAAAAAAAATCTATAACTTTACAGCAACAATGACTGGCTTTCATTCACTTTGGGCTTCATATGTAGCACAATCCCACTAAAAGTAGCAAGGAAGCCCAAAAAATAAACTAGAAGGCACACGAATAATTACTACATGAACAACTAAAAGAAACATTTATGGTCACATAATTATGTAAATCAATAAACAAATACATAACAAATACAATAGATAAAAACAATAGTTATAGTTCGTATTTCCAAAGATAGGAATTCCTCGGAAATTAGCTCGCTAATGACTTTCTACCCATTTGCCAAATTACAACACTTTCCAGATCTATAGCATTTTTTACATTTTGAGATGATGAAAACTTTTGTGGTGAATCGTTAAGCGGTGAAAAGATAAAGGGGGAGGGAGGGGGTCCCAAAACTTGTTTTCTTACCAGTGCATTTTTCCATAGACTATTGTATCTGACGGAGCACGAAAACGGCTGAATGGATTTACATGTGATGTGTCAGGGTAATGCATTAGGGTGCAGAGATGATGTTTTTTGGGTACTGCAGGTAAGTAGGCTAAGTATTCTTTAAGTTATAAGGCATTTACACTTGATGATATTTGTCACTGTGGTACTTTCGCTGAATTTCACAACATTTTGTGAAACTACTGCAGTACATGGGCGTAAACTTTTTAAAAATCTATTATAAAACGTGTATTAACCCTACCTATTATCACATTAATAAAGTAGTAAGAGGTAGGGACCTAATTCTTACCTACATCTAAGGCCCGAACACTAAACACTGCTAAAGTGTAGTAAAAACAATATGTCTTCCATTTTTATTCTCTAAAAACATCCATTACCCAATTACATACTGGCTTGTCATCGCCATGTACCATTGTATAATGCAAAGTTATCACGGTATACCATAGCCCAAAATATAACTATGGCCTAGATATATTATTGGGTTGCGGTACCCTTGGTCACTCATGCTGTCACATGTGTGGCCCTGTGTTGATTGATAAATCTGGAGAAACGCAAGGCAGCGCAATTCACTATTTTGCGGTACTCTGCACACCATAATCAACACTGCTGCTAAATTTCACATACATTCATATTCCTCACCACTGTAGCCACTCCACTATACGCTATTCCACCCTACACCACTCCACTTCCCTGTACGAGACTTAACTCTACGCTATTACACTGTACGCAATGCTATTATACGCCACTCCAGTCTACGTCACTCCACTGTACGCTATTACACTCTACTGTACTTCCACTGTAGACCCCTCTAGTGTACGCGACTCCACTCTACACCACTCCAGTATAAGCCACTCCACGCAACTTTATCCTATGCTATTCATTGTACCCCACTCCAATCTACACCTCTTTGCTGTATGCTATTACACTCGACCCCATGGCACGGTACGCCACCCCAGTCTACACCCCTCCACTGTACACTACTCCACTCTACGCCACTCCACTGTAGAACACTCCATTCTACACTGTACACAACTCCACTCTACACTATTACACTGTACGGAATTCCACTCTATGCCTCTTCAGTGTATGTCACTCTACTGTATGCCACTCTGCTATACACTAATCCAGTGTATGCTATTCCACTCTAAAGCATTCTACTGTATGCCACTCTACTCTATTCTATTCCACTGCACGCTACTCCACTATAGTGTATGGCACTCCACTCTACGCCACTTCATTCTACGCTATTTGATTGGACTGCATTCCAATGTACACCACTCCACTGTAGGCTATTTCAGTCCGCTGTGTCACTGTACACCACTCCATTAAATGCCACTCTAGTGTACGCTACTTCACTATACACTATTACACTCTATGCCTCTCCACTGTACAACACTCTGCTCTACGCCATGCCACTCAGCTATACGCTACTCCAGTATACGTCATTCCACTGAATGCCACTTCCATGTATGCCAATCCACTCTACTACCATTGGACACCACTCCACTTTATGCTATGACACTCTACCCCATTCCATTGTACACCAGTCCAGTCTACACCACTTCACTGTACGACACTGCAAGCTACTCCACTATAAGCTATTACACTTTATGCCACTTTACTGTACGCTATTACAATCTACGCCTCTGCAGTCTACGCTCTTTCAATCTATGATACTTCACTCTATGCTAGTCCACTCTATGCCACTTCACTGTATGCTACTCCACTCCATTCTATGCCATTTCAATGAGCACTCCTACACTCTATATAACTTCACTTTACAAAACTCTATGCCACTCTACTAGACTCTACTCCACTCTACCCCTGTACACCCCACTGTCCAAATTTGCACTCAAGCCCATAAACTCTACTGTACACCACTCTACAACAGTTTCTAACACTGTACGCCACTCCAATTTATGACAGTTTCCTCGACTGTAAGCCTTGCCACTTGAGTGTATGCCACCTCACTCTACACTGATCCACTGTAACCTTCTCCACTCTAAACTATTCTACTCTATGCCACTCCACTCTTTACTCTCCACTATACAGTATTCCACTGTATGCTATTCCACTGTATACTTCTCCATTTTACGGTAATCAACTCTATGACATTCCAGTGCATGCTAATCCTCTCTACTCCAATTGGACACCACTTCACTTTATGTTATTACACTCCACTCTATCCCCGGACATTCCACTGTCCAAATTTGCACTCAACTCTATGCCCATACACTCTATTGTACAACACTCTATGACAGTATTGAACACTGTACGCCACTCCAATGTATAACAGTTTCCAACACTATGCCATGCCACTTCAATGTATGCCACCCCACTCTACACTGATCCACTGTATCCTTCTCCATTCTACACTATTCCACTCTTTACTCTCCACTATACCGTATTCCACTGAATGCTTCTCCACTATACGGTATTCCACTGAATGCTTCTTCACTTTACGGTAATTAACTCTATGTCACTCCAGTGTATGCCACTCCTCTCTCCGCTGTTCCCTTGTAGGACACTCTCCTCCACTGCATATAACTTAACTTAAAAAAAGTTCTACCACTCTTCATGACATTCTACGACAATCTACTACACCCTATCCTGTAAAACTACAATGTCCACCTCTATACTCCACTCTGTGCCTGTACACTACAATGTACCACACTCTATTCCACTATACAACACTTTTCTATATGACACAGCAGTTCACTCTACTGTACGAGACCCCACTCCAATTTATAACAGTTTACTACCTATGCTACGCCAGTACAGTCCACTCCATGCCACTCTACTCTATGACACACCAATACTCTCTATTGTACTTTACTCCACACTACGTTACACTGCTCCACTCAACACTACTCCACTGTACGAGACTTTACTTAACTCTTTGAAACAAGAGTCCACTCTACACAACTTCACTGTTTCACACACTACTGTATTCTATGCAACTCCCCTCTACAACACTCTACTACGCTGTATGCCACTCTCCGACACTTTGCTCCTGTCTATACCCCTTCACTCCACAGTACAACACTGTACTATATTGTATGCCACTGTACAAAACTACTCTCTACGATTCTGCAGTCCACTATAGAACACTGTATGCAGCTCTTTGTATGCCGCTACGCCCCACTTTACTTCACTCTACTATGCATTTGAACTCCATACCACTGTATGCCAATTAACTGTAATGGACTCTTCAACACTATACTGTAAACCACTCCACTCTGCAAAAACCAACTAGACTGCATGCCACTCTACTGTAGTCCACATCACTTTCCAGTCCTATATGACACCCCACTACACAACATGGTACTTGGATTTATGACACTTAACTTGACTGAATGCTATGTTACTTCACTCTACTGCACTCTACTGTAGTCTACGATAAGCCATCCACTCTGACACTTTACTCCACTCCACACTACCCACTCCAGTGTACTCCACTCTCCTAAACTTTATCCCACTGTACTATATCCTACTCTACTGTCTGACACTCTACTCCACTGTATGCAGCATCACTCTACAACACTGCAATATACTCTGACACTCAACACACCACTCAGATTCTCTCTACGATACGCCACTCCACTATGACACTCTCCTTCACTGTACTCAACGGCATTGTGCTTGATGATATTCCACTCTGACACTCTACTTCACCGGACTCCACTCTATAACAGTGACAGTCTACAAAACCTTACTCTACTCTTCAACAACTTCGACAAACCATTCTTTGCAACTTGTTGCTCCAGTCTATGATACTTGACCCCACACTAAGTAACACTTAACTACACTGTCCAATACACTTCTACACTCTGCTTGATTCCAATGTGCAATACTCCAGTCTATGACAATAGACTTTACAACACTCTCCTCCTCTGTACTGTACAATGCTCTACATAACAACTCTTATCTTGCAACACTGGACTGCAAACAAAGGTTAAAGCTTAGTTATAGTTAGGAAAATTACAAACAAAGTTTAAACTGCACAAATAAAAAAAATTCTAACTTTATAGTTATAGCTTTCATTTACAATTTATCCACCACCTTCAAATTATTTTACATAGCGGTCCTCGTTATACACTCCGCTTGCTAACCAGGCGATTCTATATATAACTCACCGCTCTACCATACGCTGTGTTGTGACAAATAATGAAACTTGAGAAGTTGTGTTTTTATGAATGCTGTCATTTCACATCGACCACACACACCGTAGAAATGCTGCCTGCATGATGCTAAACACAATTTAGTGTTGCGTCAGGGCCCAAAGCTGTATGAGCAGTGTCTTGCTTGAGTTTTGTACTGAAAGCAACACTCTTCAGTACAGATCACACTTTGTACACAGTCACTCTGGGATAAATCAGTTAATATGGATGAGGAGGGGGGATACAGCAAGAATCCGGGATCAATGTGCCCTGTTGCACTGCACCACTGATAACTACTCCCCATGCTTATGCTTCTTTTTCTGGAGCCAAGATTCCAGACAACATGGGTAATTTGGGTAATTGTTGTTGGTTTTGTGTGGAACATTAGGGGGTTTATGTTGTCCCCACCTCCTTAGGCATAATTTGCATGAATTATCAGGTTAACAATAAGACTTTCCATTGCACTTATGTCAACTTTTAGCACAAAAATCCTTTTGAAAGGGAAAGTTAATTGCTGCTGTTGTTTGCGTCAATTATCATAGAAGGGCCCCAGGCAAACATTTTATGTGCATGAAAGTTGATTGTGGCTGTTATTTGCATCACTTAGCATCACTGAATCCCAGAGCACTCTTCAGGAGACGCCTGCACTGTGATCTTCTACATGAAACAAAGTAGTTTACCTCCTGGCTCCTCATGTAGTTCACCATTGTAACACCACTTTTCATTCATACAGTTATGTGTTTTTAAATGACACCAGAAAATATATGGCTAATATGTTGCATCTTTATGAAATTTTTTTTTTCATTCTTGCTTAAAAGATACAGGCACTAATATTAGCATGTAATCTCATTACATAAGAAGGCGAGGTTTGCAAGGTACTGCAAACAGTTTAATTTGAAAACACCAAAACATTTATAAATGTTCTGAATACAAATGTGAGTAAGTGGGCTGCTTGAGAAAAATACACAGCATCTTGTCATATAAGGCATTGTGGTAATTACTGATAATCACAATAAGGCACATGTTCAATGCTTTCTACACAATACTTAGTAACAGCCAAGTATGTTCTCATTAACCCCATAAAATGTTGAAATCAGTGTAATGACTCCAAGGTCTTACAAAATATGTCTGTTCGGTGTTGTTTTAATCCTGACTATCGTTGCATTTGTGACTCAGCATCACAGACCAATTAGTAGTGTTAAAGATCTGAAGAATAGTCGAGAGTTGCTTCCCGCCGGCTTCGTCCTCTCTTCGTTCTGGGACAGCGCGGTGGGCATTCAGGTTAGAGTCCGTGTCCAAAGGTCTGCGGAGGCTCTGACAGGGATACTTTTAGGTTGTGTATTGTCCATCTCCAGTGGCCTAAACTCTGCATACTTTGTTGTCGCTCCGATCTAAATACTAATCATCTTTGTATCTGCAGAGCGGTCCTATGTTCACACCGCACAAGCCAGACGAGGTGAGCTGCACTAATCTTGCTGAGGAAACACCTTGTTGTACTTCAGCACATGTGTAATCTCACTTTGCCATTGATGTTGATCTGTCAATGTCATCCCTGTTTAAAAAAAAAAATCACATTGTTAGGGAATAATAAACAATGACATTCAGGATGCTGTAATGAAACACGCTCAAATGGAAACTCGGATTGCAACTTCCTTCTAGGTATTATTGGGTCAATTAATTATTCTCTAAAAAAAATGCATCAAAGAAATATAACATTTGCTTTAAAACAATAACAGGATAGCTCTGTAGGTCGACCTGTTGTTGGTACAATTTGCTGGGGCATATTTATCAAATATTCACACAACGAAAGGCAGTAAGTCACCATGGTGCAAGGGTGCCTGTGTTGTAGGCAGGATTCTTTTTGTACAGGAAGGACCACAAAAAAGTTTCTGAGGCATTTCCCTCTTTCTATGTGTGCTGGTGAGATTTTCTGTGTTTGCCGCCCCTGTGGTAAATTAGTGTATGGGTAGTGGGGAGGGGGGGTGAGCCGCCCCCCCTAAAACTTGTGCCGCAGACTGCCCCCACCGCTTCCCTCCTTGCTATGCCACTGACACCAAGCTGTTATCCCAGCAATCGTTTCTGAGCACATGGAAAATAAGTGTATTGTTATGTTAGCTGTATAATGTTTTCATCGCCTTATGCATTCCCCCTAGTTTCTTAATCTCTTTTAGGGAATGAAAGACTGGAGAGTGGATACGGCACCCCAGCACTACAATAAAACAGACATGGTAGGCAGTCAGGGCCGGATTAGCCGTAGCGGGCACCGGACGTTTCCCCGGTCGACCGCCAGGGTGGGGACCGGTTTTGGGCCCCTGGGGGGCTGTTTTTGTTACCGGGGCTGGCAATATCGGCCCCCTGTAAAACAAATCAGCCTACAGGGCCAAACTGGGAACGGAAACCGGCCCTAGCAAACAGTTCGGCCGCACCCTCACCCCCAGGGGGGCCGGCCAAGCAGTTTGCCACGGCCGGTTTCAGTTCCCAGTCCGGCAGTGGACCTTATTCACAAATGTATGTGAACTTGTAAGTTTAGCTTACAGGTGCAAATAGCTTCTTATGATGAGGGTAAAACAATTTTCTAACTGGTCACTGGTGAAAGGCTAGAGCTAGTCTCAGCAATTCAAAACCGAGGGTGGGGAGTTTAGCAAGAAGGGAAAGTCTAAATAATCTATTAGGACTGTGTCTTATGACTATATCTCTGTCAACACTCGACATATAGCTGTCAACTTACCTACCGTAAGCCTTTCACCCTTTTGTTGTTCCCTCAATTGAAAAACAAGAGACTCAGCTCCTCACGGCCAATAAAAGGTCTTAAACAAAGACTCTCCTGATCTTTCAGTAATGGATAAGTAATGGACAAGAAAACGTAGTCATTATTGGAGGCTTGCCTTTCTCTCTCACTCCATCAATTATGGATTGGGGAGACAAGATCTCTAAAAGGTAGGAGGATGTCTGAGCTGAAAAGACCCCGCCCACCCTCCATACATTCATTTTTCACTCAAGAACGCAATGTGCAGAATACTGGACATGACGGTCAGGATATGCAGAATATTTTCCTGCATAGAGCACCATGATGTTTATTTCCCTGCCTGCACAGCTGGAATAGACACTGTTGTAGGGACAAGCGGGAATTTAAAACAAGCATTTACAATGCAATAGGTCTCGCATTTGCAAGAGTTTGAGCTATTGGCATTGTAAATGACAATGCCTTTTATTTATGTGTTTTGAGAACCTGCAAGCAGTGTGTTAATGTGCACTTTGTACTTATAGTCCTTGCTTAAGAGAAGCAAGGCTAACAGTAAAAGAGGTGAAGGTACTGCCAGCCTTGCTTCTCGTAAGCAAGGACTATAAATTCAAAGTGTTTGTTTATGCACCACTTGCAGTTTTTCAAAACACATAAATAAATGGCATAGTCATTTACAATGCCAATAACTCAAACCCTCCCAAATGCGAGACCTATTGCATTGCAAATGCTTATTTATTTTGGACTGGAGAAAAAGTATGTGTTGTGGAGTGGAATTATGTGAATTGGATTGGAATTGCTATGCAATTGAGTGGATTGGAAATGTGTGGTGCGGAGTAGATTTGTGGAGTGGAATTATGTGGCATGGTAGATAGATAGGGGTGAGAACTGCACATAATAGATACAGGAAGACAGAAAGGGCTAGGTAGTTTTTGCACGAAGTGCAGAATGAACTCCAGAGGAGCAGAAAGTGTGTGAGAAAGACAGAGTGAGTTGGTATGAGAGGGGAGCAATAGAATAGAAGGAATGATACCCAAAAGAAGGACAAAGTGTGACAAAGAAAGAGAAACAAGACAGAGAGAAAGAGCAAGAAATTGTGTGTGTGTGTCTGTGCTTGAAAGAGAAAGACAGAAGAAGCTAGAGAGAGAATTAGTGAAACTGTGAGAAGGGTAATAGATAGTACATGTTAGGATGAGAGGGACCACATGAGACATATAATGAAATAGAGGATGAGTGCCTTGGATGAATGTTAGACAGAGAAAGAGAAAAGACAAAAGACTAGAGGCGGACACAAAAAAGAGTAGCAGAGAGGAAAAGAAAAAGCTGAGAGGGAAAATGGTGAGAGGAAGAATGGAATGAGATAAATAGAGGAGAGAAAGAAGAGAAAGGGCGACAGAGAAAGTGCAAAACGGAGAGAAATGATTATATGGGAAAGGTGAACTTTCAGGAAAATACATGGAAACCTGGGTGAAAAAGGAAAGGAGTGAAGGGGAGAAAGTAAAAAGTGACTGAAAAACAAAATGCGAGCTTATGTTTGTCAAAGAAGAAAAGAGAACGCTTGAGAACTAAAAGGTTAGTCAATGTTAGAAATAAAACGAAGAGAGATGAGAGAAAAAATGGAAGATATGAAAGAGGTACAGTTAAGTGAGCACAGATATTAGGAAAATTAAAGAAATCTATGAAAGAATGAGAATACTGAGGGCAAGAAAGAGAGGGGTGAAAATAAACAAGAGCATTATAGAGAGGCACAAAGAGAGAGATTAAGTAATAAGAGGGCCGAGGAAGACAATAGGAAAAGAGAAAAAAGAAGAGTGTGCGACACAGAGGATAAGATGGAGAGAAACATAACAAGAAGGAGAGAGGGATTGTGGAAGACGAGAGAGAAGGAAGAAGAAGGAGAGAGTTTGTTAGAAAGACAGAAAGAGGGAAGAGTAGACAAGGAAGAGAAAGATGGATAGGAATTCGAGAGAGGGAGCAGAAGAAAACCTGCAGGCAACAAAGAAACGTATAACAGAAACACAACATAAAACGTTCCTCTAGTATCCCTCACTTAACCAATTTGAAAGCGTTAAATGTTAGTGTTTTCCACAAATTCAAAATAGTCGTTTCTTTAAAATAAATATGTAATTCTTTCCTCGGAGTATAACTCCACCTCTGTACTGTTTTTTTGTTGCTTAAGTTCCAGACGGTAAACCAAAAAAAATAGACATGCCACATAAATGATAGGTGAAAACGTCCACATTCGGTTTGTTCACACTGTTGAAAATGTGTGTCTTCATCTGAGAATGTCTTCTGTTATTCACATACACGTGTGTAGGTGCTTATTGTTGTGAATATGCAGAAATAAATAATACACGGTAAAGGTACCAACTACATGCCAACATTGGCAGTCACAGAAATTGGAAAATCCGTCTGGATAGGTATGAATAGTTGTATTAGAAAATTAAGTAAATGGTGTTTAGGGAGCAAGAACCTTAGTATATAGTTATGAAATGTCATGAAGAAGGCGTCATGTTTTTTTTATCCCAATGAAGCACAGGGTAAAAAAAAACGACTTTCCTGTGACGATTTAGTGTGCATGTTTAGTGCTAATAATGTATGCCAATATAAACTGAGGATGCGTTATTAACGCTGAACTGTGAAATAGCCCCACTGTCACGTGGCATACGCTCATACTTTTAGGTAGTACTGACTTTCTGGCTAGCAGAACTTTTAATGCTTGGTTTTGGGGCGCTTTCTTAGAATATAAAAAGAGGAACTTAAAACTCAAGAATGTGCCTTTGAAGTGCAGGGTAAAGAGCCCAACCTTGCTGAAGAGAAAGGTGAGCCTTATGGGGGCACCAGTAGTATGTCTGCTCCAAATCAGTGGTTCTTAACCTGTGGTCGGGGGACCCCTGGAGGTCCACAAAGCCTACGTAGGCTTAACAGATATTAACAAGTGTATATAGTGTATATGACTAAAAAAGCGAAATTTACAATTGAAATTTTTTAAACGTTCTGGAACTGAGAAGGAGTTTGAAATTGGAGGCTATATATTAAGTTTCGATCCTCTGATTAATTTGTGGGAGCATTGTAAGTGCATCAAACACAATACAGTATGGCGTATGAGTGGCCTTAGTTGAATTTATAAAAACTCCAACCTTCCTATAATTGTTTTATATTTGCTTGTGAATTTAAGAAAGCATTTCATCATTTGTGTATTTGTTTGAGGAATGCTGTTGCTGTATTGTTTGTTTATTGTTATGTCATTCAAATCATTGAAAATTCTTTGTCTGGGGTCCTCACCTTGCAGTAATGACTTAGCGAGGATAGCTGGAATTCCAATAATGATTATGTGTGGGGTCCTCAGAAGTTGAAAGGGTAAGAACCACTGCTCGAAATAAATGATGCAATTCAACGTGCCACTTGAGGTGAAGCAGCTTGACAGGCAGAGCAACTCAGCCCACTGAACAACAAGTTTAAGCATTTTCAAATAAAAAAAGAGATAATATTTGAAGTGCAGGAACATGTCCACTTGTCACACAGTCAGCTCCTGCTCTTAGTAATTTGACTTGCATTTGGTTGGCACTGGAACTCATATTCGGCCGCGGAATTTAAAGAATGGTCCCAGACCAAGAGATACGCAAAAAAGGGAAAAAGCGGCGTGAGAAATACAGGGAAACAGCAGGAAAGGGAGAAAGAAGGGATGAGAAAGAACCGGAAAGGGTGAGAGAAGAAAGGGCGGGAGGTAGAAGCAAGCCTGGGTACCCTTGGTAATAGGCAGCCCAAGCGACGGAGTCCTAGAAAAAAACTTTTGACCCGAACACTTATTTTACAGCGAGCACTGACCTTGCTATGAAGAGCAGATGCGCTGGCTGAAGTTAGCTGGTAAAGTTTTCTTTCATGTTCTTAAGAACTCTTACAAACTCACTCCCCGTTTTGTGCCTTCAACAACCGAAAAAGAGAAAAACATGCAGAAGGCTCCCGAGGAAAATAGTCAGTAAAGTCAGTGGTCTGAGTGGTGATAATTAGCGTCTGACAATATAAGCTGATCATGGTGGGAGGGCACAGACACTTTCCTATTAAGAGCTGCCCTAGCTTAGCCTGCCCTTGCACCCCTTCAGTTCATGCATTTCCTGTAATGGCAAATCCACAGACTTACGGAGGAAGTGATACATTTGGTGCACAATTCCCAGGTTGAATCTGCTCCATTATATATAATGCCTGCAGTATAGGAAACTCTACTGGCTGATGCTATTAGAGTTTAGCACATCATTCAGAAAATGGAGGAGCTTTCGTTACATACTAGCCGAAGCAGGCTTTATTCCTGATGCCCACCATTGCAAGAAATGTGGCACATCACTGTGCCAGATGCCACATGGCCCTGGGCAAGCACATGGTACCACGAGCCCGGTTCACACTTCGCAGAGGAGACAGAAAATGAAGGAGCCGAGGGACCACAAATTCCTGACGGTAATCAGAGGGTGCCCCAAGGGTGTAAACTAGCCGTCAGACAGCACGCTGGGCTGGTTTTGCTGACATAATCACAACCGCGCTCGGTAGAGTGCATTAAAGTGAATACAGTATGGAAGGGCAGGAGAGCCACAGTATGGAAGGGCAGGAGAGCCTCAAGATGACAGAAACAGGATACTTACTGTGTCAGCATTTTACACAAGGCACTCTCAGAATACTAGTTAGAAGTCACTGGCCCACGTGGTCCAGCCTGCACCATATAAGAAAGACTTCTTAAAAGTTGACTGTGTTCAAAGTATTCACTACAAAAAAGAAGAGGGCTTCGTCATGACGTTAATGTGGTCATCGTGCATGCCACTGCTCTCTTAAATTGAGGCAATAGTCATTAACAAGCATTGGCATAGCCAATAGGTCTCGCCTTTGGGACCTTATAATTGTTTAGTTATCCAGCACAATATCCTTGGTGCAAGAACATCAAGTGTTGCATGGCTAAACACTTATAAGGTCCCAAAGGCGAGACCTATTGGCTATGCCAATGCTTGTTTTGAGTGAGTGGCTCGTGCAGCTATGCCACTGTGATGTAGAGATGCTGTGAGTGCTTTAACAGGAGCCCCTGTGACATTGCGCCTCTTCAAAATGTATCTTGGGTCCGGTGTAATACTTCTAGCCCCTATTCCTGTCTTCTCGCACCCAATGCATCCTTAAATGTCCCATGTACAGCCGGGGTTGACACGCCTATTACTCCTGCCCTCCAGTGACACTTTACCTGTCACGGGTAGTGGTGGACGTGGTGGTGGTGGACGTGGTGGTGGTGGATGTGGTGGTGGCCGTGTGGTGGTGGACATGGTGTTGTAAGTGGTGGTGGACGTGGTGATGGACATGGTGGTGGTGGGGGACGTGGTGGTGGATGTGGTGGACGTGTTGGTGCTGGACGTGGTGGTGCTGGACGTGGTGGTGGTGGTGGTGCTGGACGTGGTGGTGGTGGACATGGTGGTGGTGGACGTGGTGGTGGATGTGGTGGTGGTGGACGTGGTGGTGGACATGGTGGTGGTGGTGGACATGGTGGTGGACGTGGTGGTGCGTGGTGGTCGACTATTGGGTAGGAGGGTTGTTGGCAGAATGCGGATGGAGAGGAGGATCTCGAAGGGGGCACATTGGAGAGCAGAAAGAGGCCGAATATTAGATGCAAAAAACGGCAAGTAGATAGAACACGAAACAGATTTAACGGGGTGGTCCCTCGTTACAGCGCATGTGAATGTTCCTTGGCACCCCGTTTTTAGTAAACAGGGGGACCATGGGGAGATGAATTGATTAATCACGCATGATGATCGCGTGCGATTAATTGATTAATCACGCATTATGATCACGTGCGGAAGCTGGTGTTGTTCGAGTCACGGCGTTGGCTTAAAAACTGTGTGATTCTGGGCAAATTAGTTAATCTCCTGTGTCTTCTAAAAGGCAATGTGTTCCCGTGTGAATGTGCTCTTGTGTAATGTAACTGGGTGTCTTGTAAAGGTCTCTACTACTCTTGAGTTCAGTTTGCACTGTATGAATTTGCAAAACAAACAGCCAGCAGACCATGTAGAGCTAGAGCCTATTATATCCGTTCATGTAGCGCATGCACAGCTATGAGGGCTCTGTCCAGCCCAGTACTGCACACTACACAACAAACAAATATCCGTTCATGTAGCGCACGCACAGCAATGAGGGCTCTGTACAGCCCAGTACGGCACACTACACAACAAACAAAAATCAGTTTGTGTAGCGCACGCAAAGCAATGAGGGCTCTGTACAGGTCAGTACTGCATTTAAAATTTAAAGCGCATTAAAGCGCAATGCTCCAATGATAAAAAAAAACATAAGTCATGGCTGCAGTGAGAGTGGTTCACAAAGAAAAGAAACAAGCCACGGTATCACTCTGGTTGATGTTTGGGAGGTGTGTTCTGTACAGAAAGTCATTACGGCGCTCCAGTAAATAAATAAATTTTAAAAAGCGCGGTACGCGAAAGTAAAAGCGACCACGTTTGGAGCTGAAAGTGCACGCTGTGCTTAATGAGCCATGACGAGGGAGGAAAGCCGCGCTCGCACCCGCGGACCCTAGGCCAGGGCAGAGTGAAGGCGGGACAAGCACCCGCCTTTGGCCAATTGCATGCTGTCTTTCTTAGAAAGATGCATGCAAAGGCCAATAGCGGATGAAGAAAACAAAAGCACAGGCACAAGCGTGTTTTCCAAAGTTTAAAGCCCTTACTAAATGTCTTGCAGAGCAGCGCATGTGTGCTAGCTCAGGCGAGACCTAATAATCATAACGGTAGCGATTTTCTCTGTGCATCGGCAAGCTTAACTGGAAATCAGTATAAATAGTTGTGGTCATAGCAGGGCAGCAGTGAAAACAGACGCCCTCTGAAAACAGACTTTAACATTTGATCTCAGCCTTTGAATGTGCAGCAAATGTAACAAGAGGAGAACGTGATTTACAGTCCCATTTACAGAAATGGACCTGGAGCGACTGAAAACATCTGCACTCTGGCCAAATGCTCTTTGATGAAAGACATAAGTAGTCCCTTACAGATGCTATAATGGGACAAGTGGAAGGGTACAAGTACTAAGGCATTGCTCTGTGGAAGTAAACAACTGCCGAAAAGGAGGGACAAAAAGGAAGGATTGACCACTAGCCAGCAAGGATTTTTGAAGGACACTGAAAAATGCAAATGAAAAGCAGTGGGAATGGCTTTAAGCCCAAGAGAATTATATACTAAAGTATATACAAGAGGTCTCGAATGCTTGACCTAAAAAAGAAAGAAATAAAGTGAGAGGCAGCGGCATAGCGGCACACTCCAATATATAATAAAGAAAAAAAGTAAGGGTATTCCGGGAGCCGGTTAAAAAACAGGCAAGAAAAAAGAAACGTGCCACAACAGGGAGAAAGGGCGCTGAGACTGCAAAAAGTTTGTGGTCTGCCCCTTTCACCCAAAAACAGCAGTAGGAAAGGGGGAGAGACTCTCTAACATATAAAGATCATGTCCTCCAAGAAATGGCTCCACATATAGCTGCTACTGCTAGGAGGATGGGCATAATGCTGGAAGCAGTAAAATGAACTCTGGAGAAACCTTCAGTACCTTTTCATAGATGTTAACTGGAAAGTAAAGAAAGACGTTAACAAAAGGTGGTAAGTTTTACAACAACTGATGAAAACTCAACAGAATCTAGTAAGCAAACATATTTTGCTTGGCCGCCATTCATGGGTAATAATTGAGAGGGTGCAGTCCTACACAAATTAAGAGCTCCTGCTGTTAACAGGGAGCCAACCTTGTCACAAATGGTCAAAAGACTAAGCACTGCTCAAACAAAGGAAAAGTGTGGCATGGCTTCTCAGACGGGTGTGAGAAGTTGGCTTGGCATATGCTGGTCACTAGTTATAGTGGCCACCTTGCACCAGTCCAATTCGACTCTTGGTAGATAGGTTTAAGACAACCTTTTAAAGAAAGCTATCCTAGTGGTAGCTGTGGAGAGCAGCCTTCAGGCTAAGTCTCTGAGGAATGTAAAGCAGCTTGTTTTACCTTATAATCTCTTGAATTACCAAATGAAAAGGACACCACACAGGTATATATATCAAATATATACGTATTTATTCTTAGATACACTCTACTAATCTCTTTATGAGATTAGAACCTAGATACACATTCAAATGTCAACACCTCAATAAATTAAGCACAAATATGGCTGTAGCCCTAGGGGCGTGCCAGACCATATACTAAGAAAATGGTTTAACAAACTCGACTTGCAAAATGAAAAGGCCTAGGGCCTTGGGAATCGCTGGGGCTTCACTTCCTCAGTGTTAACAGGTAAGTAATCAGCCCACGGGAGACGCGTGTAGTGTCTAAACACAGCCGCGGGTGTCCTATTGGTTTCAATGGCACAAGTCGCGGTTTGTAATTTAAAGTTTTAGGGCACTTCGGAGAAGTCAACAAGCAAGCCACTTACAGGGTAAGTATTTCAAGGGCCAACCCACACTTGGGCACCGGAGTGCACGAGTTACCTCACCCACGGAAGCCGGGTGCATAGGTGTCTTTTGGTGTCGGGTCGCGATGCTGTTTTCAATGGAGATCACTGAAGACTTGCTGCTTGTGACGACTGGAGACGTGTCAGCTGGAATCCGAAGATGGATTGAAGTTGAAGAGGACCTGAAAATTGAGGGGACAGAGTTCAAAGTCACTTGCCAGTGACCGGTGGCCAGCAAGATGGATGACCACTGATGTCGCGTCGCTTCAGGTCGTCAATGGTGATTTGTCTCTTCGCTCACGAGGTCCAGGAGAGATCAAAGATGACCAGCAGCTGGATTCGGAGGGTCCCACAACGTCTGCCGCTGATGACGGTGTCGGCAACCGGATTGGAGCCAACAAACCTTGGCAACTGCAAGTCTCGTGCGGAATGAAGATTGAAGATGGTGCAGACCAGCAAGGTCTGATGGACGTACAAAGCGAAGGTAAGTGAGGGCAGGCCCGGAGCAACCAGGAGAGCCCTTGAAGTCGATGAGAAAGTCTTCGGGTGAGTCACTAGCCAACGGGCAAGCAACCGCGAAGACGCCTTTGCAGGAAAAGTTCCACAGGAGCCTACGGTCACTCGGGACAGGGTAGGCCGCTGATTTTCGGTACCAGACCTGCTAGGGACTTGGACTACAGATGGTCCAAAGCACAAGTTCGTAAAACGTTGTTTAGGGTTTGCACTCGAAATCAGTGCACGGTTCCCTGGTATTGCTGTTCCTCGTCACTCGTGGGGTCCAGATGCCACAGCTTCGCTGGGGACTCAAAATGGCTGTCGAGAGGTCAGGAAATTGGCTTCAGGGGACGCAGGGACTTCGGACTCCGGCGGGAGCGGTGAAGTTTGCAACCGTTGATCAAGTTACTGGTGCCTGCCAAGCAGGGGAGTCACTCCTTGACTCCAAGGGAGATTCTTCAGTCTTCCAGAGATAGTGGAACATCGAAGGGCCAGGATTCTTCTTTGTAGAGCGTCGTCCAGGTGTAATCTGAATTGCATTGGAAATGCTTGGTATCTTATAGTGAAGACAGGGGAGGGACTAGCTCTATGACCACTCCTCTAGGAGGGTCAGGGTAGTGGGTGGTTACACCCACTTCCCTTTGTCTAGTTTCACGCCAGAGCAGGGGCAGGTAGCCCCTGAACCGGTTTGAGCTGGCATATGCACAGAGGAGCCTACTGCTCCCCCAGTGCAGGACTTCAAAGGCACTCTAAGAGTGCACCCACCCAGCTCCAATACACTAAATCCTGTCTGGGAGGTGGTAACACCTCCCTGTGACAGGATACCCTTTATTGGGCTTCCTCCACTGCGAGTTTCGGTCAGCAGCAGGAGGGCAGCCCGGTGTCTGTGCTGGTGGCATCCATTTTGTGATGCCAGGGCTCTAGAAGATTTCTACCGTTTAGTACAGTGGGAACATGTCGTCCCCTCTAGAAGGGTGGGATCATACTCCCACACCAGTTACTGGTGTGGGTGTATGATTCCAAGTTGTTTGACACCAAACACGACATGTTTTGATGCAGTCATTCCAAAGTTAGCATTTACCGCGAGGTTATAATGCACTTAAGAGTATATGGTTTAACCGCATCCACAGACAGCAGTAGTGAATAGCCTCTGCTAGCTGCAGAGGGGTCCTGCTCAGGCAGAAGCACCCCCTCACATAGTAAACCAAGCACCCTGCCCTCAGGATTGTTAGGGCCTGCTAGAGGGGTGACTGATAGGTTTATATGTGTGTGTATGGTGAGATATAGGAACCTATACCTCAGTGAGGAGTGCTAACACTACCTCACACAGGCTGCAGTAGCAGGCCTGTGGTGTCAGATTGTGAATGCTTCCCAGGGGTGGCATAATACATGCTGCAGCCCCTGGTAGGCCTGTGAAGTACCAATGCCCTAGGTACCTAAGGTACCATATACTAGGGGCTCATAAGGTACCACAGTATCCAATCACTAGTGCATCTAATATGCACACCAAGTTGTTTTAGAGAGATCAGTGAGACTGGGGCCCTGATTAGCAGGGACCCAGCCAGACTATAGTCAGAAACCAGTGTAAACATCAGAAAAAAAGTGGGGGCAACATAAGTGCAGATCCTACTCTCCTACACAACCCCCCCCCGCCCAAACGCAGGGACATTAAACTAACCTTGACCAGTTGAGTCTTCATGTTCTAAGTGGAAATACCTTGAGAGTCCATCTGCATTGGCATGTTGGATCCCAGGTCTATGTTCCACTGTATAGTCCATCCCCTGTAGGGAAATGGACCACCTGAGCAGTTTAGGATTTTCACCTTTCATCTGTTTGAGCCATAGGAGGGGCTTATGGTCAGTCTGAACTATGAAGTGAGTGCCAAACAAGTATGGCCTCAGCTTCTTCAGGGCCCACACCACATCAAAGGCCTCCCTCTCAATAGCTGACCAACGTTTCTGTCTAGGGGTCAGCCTTCTCCTTATGAAAGCTACTGGCTGGTCTTGACCTTCATCATTAAGTTGAGACAGTACAGCTCCCACACCCAGCTCTGAAGCATCTGTTTGTACAATGAACTTCTTTTTGTAATCTGGACTTTGTAAGATGGGGGCAGTGCACATTGCCTGCTTGAGGTCATCAAATGCCTTTTGACAGCTAGCTGTCCACTGAACCTTTTTTGGCATTTTCTTGGAGGTCAGATCATTTAAGGGGGTCACTATAGATCCATATCCCTTAACAAACCTCCTGTAATACCCAGTCAGGCCCAAGAAGGCTCTCTCCTGTGTCTGGGTGGTTGGAGCTACCCAGTCCATTATGGTCTGGATCTTGCTCTGCAATGGTTGAACCTGACCTCCACCTACAAGGTGGCCCAGGTACACAACCTGACTCTGCCCTATCTGGCACTTAGTGGCCTTGATAGTGAGGCCTGCTTTCTGCAGGGCCTCCAGTACATTCTTGAGGTGGACCAGGTAATCCTGCCAGGTGGAACTAAAGACAGCAATATCATCAAGATAAGCTGAGCAATAGGTTTCCATACCAGTCAGAACTTTATTCACCAACCTCTGAAATGTGGCAGGTGCATTCTTCAAACCAAAGGGCATTACCACAAAGTGATAGTGCCCACCAGGGAAAATGCTGTTTTAGCCTTGGCATCATCAGCTAACTTGATTTGCCAATAGCCTGCTGTAAGGTCAAATGTACTGAGATACTTGGCTGAGGCAAAAGTGTCTATTAGTTCATCTGCCCTTGGTATTGGGTAGGCATCAGTCCTGGTGACTGCATTGAGGCCCCTGTAGTCAACACAACATCTCATCTCTTTCTTACCACCCGGGGTGTGAGGTTTTGGGACAAGGACTACTGGGCTAGCCCAAGGGCTATCTGAGGGCTCAATAACACCTAGCTCCAACATTTTCTGGACTTCAGTCCTGATACAATCCCTGACATGGTCAGGTTGCCTGTAGATTATACTCTTTACAGGCAGACTGTCTCCAGTGTCCACCTCATGGGTGCACCAGGAAGTCTGACTTGGGGTCAGGCTAAACATATGTCTAAACTGATGTAGCACTTGTCTACATTCAGTTTGTTGATGCTCAGTGAGGCTGCTTGCCAAAGCAACACCATCAACTGACCCATCATCAGGGTTCTCTGAGAGCAGGTCATGGAGAGGGTCACTGTCCTCCTCCTGGTCCTCATCAGTTGCCATGAGCAAGCTCATGTCAGCCCTGTCCACATATGCCTTATGTCTGTTGACATGGAGCACCCTAAGGGGGCTCCTGGGAGTGCCAAGATCTACCAAGTAGGTGACCTCTCCCTTCTTTTCAACAATTGTATGGGGGCCACTCCATTTGTCCTGGAGAGCTGCTGGGGCCACAGGCTCCAACACCCACACTTTCTGGCCTGGCTGGTAAACAGTCAGGACAGCCTTTTGGTCATGCCAAGCTTTTTGGAGTTCTTGGCTTGCCTCAAGGTTTTTAGTGGCCTTCTTCATATACTCTGCCATCCTGGAGCGGAGACCAAGTACATAGTCCACTACATCTTGTTTGGGAGGTTTGAGAGGTAACTCCCATCCCTCCTTCACCAGACATAATGTTACTCTAACAGGGTGCCCAAACAGAAGTTCAAAAGGGCTGTAGCCAACCCCCTTCTGAGGAACCTCCCTGTATGCAAACAGAAGGCAGGGAAGTAAAAGGTCCCATTTTCGTCTAAGCTTCTCTGGGAGTCCTTTAATCATTCCCTTTAGGGTTTTGTTGAATCTCTCAACTAACCCATTGCATTGTGGGTGATAGGGAGTAGTGAATTTGTAGTACACACCACACTCCTTCCACATTGCAGTTAGATATCCTGACATAAAGTTAGAACCTCTGTCAGAGATGACCTCCTTAGGGAAACCCACTCTGGAAAAGACTCCAATGAGGGCTCTTGCTACCACAGGAGCTGTGGTAGTCCTTAGGGGTATAGCTTCTGGATACCTGGTGGCATGATCCACTACCACCAGTATAAATATGTGCCTAGATGCTGTTGGTGGGTCAAGGGGACCAACAATGTCAATCCCTACCCTTTCAAAGGGAACCCCCACCACAGGTAGTGGTATCAGGGGGGCCTTTGTGGTGCCACCTGTCTTGCCACTGCCTTGACAAGTGACACAGGAGCGACAAAACTCCTTTGTGTCTTCAGACATGTGTGGCCAATGAAAATGTGGTACAAGCCTGTCCCAGGTCTTGTTTTGGCCCAAGTGTCCTGCCGATGAGATATCATGTGCTAGGGTCAAGAGGAACCCCCTAAACTTCTGAGGAATTACCAACCTCCTGGTGGCTCCAGGGGTAGGATCTCTAGCCTCAGAATATAGGAGCCCCTCATCCCAATACACCTTATGGGACCCACTAGCACTCCCAGCAGCCTCAGCAGCAGCCAGCTGTCTGAGGGGTTCAAGAGTGGGGCAGCACTGTTGCTCTTTGCTCAGATCTTCCCTGGAAGGTCCCCCTGCCCCCAAGAACTCAACCTGACCAGGCTCAAGTTCCTCTGGGGCAGTTCCTTCTTCAGGTTCTGCTTCTCCTCCCTCAGGAGGAGAATCTGAGATCTGAGACAGAGGGGAAGGCCCAGCCTTAACCCTACTGCTCCTCCTCTTGGGTAGCACCTGGTCCATAGTTTCAGGATCCAGAGCGGGTTCAGCTATATGCATTTTGGCTTGTGACCTGGTCACAGCAAATACCTCTGCAGGTATTCCCAACATCTCAGCATGAGTCCATAATTCTACTTCAGACCAGGCTGAAGTCTCCAGATCATTGCCCAACAAACATTTGACAGGGAGGTCTGCACTGACTACTACCTTTTTGAGGCCAGTTACCCCTCCCCAGGAGAAATTCACAACTGCCAGGCTATGGTTGGTCCTGGTGTTGCTTGCATTGGTTACCTGGTACATTTCACCCAGGATGATCTGTGTAGGGTCCACTAGGTCCTCTGCCACCATGGTGACACTAGCACCTGTGTCCCTAAATGCCAAAGCCTGTTTGCCATTTATGATAGGCTGCTGTTTGTATTTGCCCAGATTACTGGGGCTCACTAGGAAGGAGATATCCAGGTCTCCCTCACAAACTAGCAATGCCTGTGTTGGTACTCTGACTAGGCCAGAGTCCACATCAGAACCCAGGGTCAACCCTACTACACCCTTATTCTGAGTATTACCTCCACCAATGCCTGCACTAGGGGGAACAGTTGCCTTAGGGGCTGGAGTGGTGGTGGTTTGGTCTTTGGACTTTGTACAGTCAGAAGTCCAGTGGCCTTTCTGTTTACAGAATTTGCACCAGGGCTTCTTTTGGCCTTTTCTCTTTGCATATTGTGACTTTCCACCAGTTGCAGATTTTTGGGGCCCTTGTGAAGACTTCTGATCTTTAGATTTATCCCCACCTTTCTCTGAGCCTTTAGGATCTTGCTTCTTAGTGTCACCACCTTGGTTCTGGTTTTTCTGCCTCACCCTGTTTCTGACCCATTTGTCTGCCTTCTTTCCCAATTCTTGGGGAGAGGTCAGATCAGAGTCCACCAGGTACTGATGAAACAACTGGTTCTGGCAATTATTAAGGATCTGTTCTCTCATTATAAGATTATCCAATCCCTTAAAGTCAGTTACTCTACTACCAACCAGCGAACCTTCTAGAGCCTTGGTTGCACAATCAACAAAGTCTGTCCAATCCTGAGTCTGTGCTTTCTGGGTGTCTCTGAACTTCAACCTGTACTGTTCAGTGGTTAAGCCAAACCCATCTATCAAAGCACTCTTCAGGGCTTCATAATCATTAGCATCCTCTTCTCTAACAGTGAGGAGCTTGTCTCTACCTTTATCTAAAAAGGAGAGCCACAAGATTGCTGCCCACTGTGTCTAGGGGACCCGTTGAACTTTACAGGCCCTCTCCATAGCAGCTATCCATTTGTGGATATCATCCCCACTCTGGTAGGGAGGAACAACCTTGGACAGGTTCCTATGGTCTGGAATGTAATCTCTGCCTCTAGGGACACTGTTGCTGCCACCAGGGGTATCCAACCCCTCCTTCTTAGAAGCTCTTTGGAGCTCGAAGGCATCCCTATCTAATGCCAATTGCTTGGTTCTGAGGGCAAGCCTAGCTTCCTCATACTGGAGCATCTTGAACCTTCTTTCAGAGGAGGACTCCCTGAGATAGGTGGAGTTCCTCTGGTGAACAGATTCTCTTCCAGAGTGGTATGAATGGTCAGAGTCCCTTGGGAGGGACCTAGGCCTTTCTCCCACTTTGTCAGTTCTCTTTGGGAGAATTCCTCTGTTCTTTTCAGACCCTTCTGGGCCTCGCCCTTCCATCACAGACTCCAGGTCATCTTGATTTTCATCATCAGACCCAGAGCCTATGGCTGACCCACTCCCTGATGCAGACCCACTTGCTCCTAGAGCTTGTTTCAGGTCATCTGCTACTAACAGATCTATCAGGTGTTGTGATGAGGGACTCCTGGCCACCCTCAGTTGTCTTTCAAAGCATTAGGCCTTCAGTTCAGTGTAGGCTATATCTTTGTACTGCGATGGGGTGGACCCACTGGCTCCACCTTGGTGAGACATACTAGTGTTGTGCAGTGTTGTACTACCTACACTAGTTGAGGCCTACTGGACCTAGCTTGAGCTGTAGCAAGGGTGTGCTTATCCCTTCACAAACAGCTCTAAGTTCAGTAGAACTTATTGATACTAGCTTGACTTTTATATGTACCTTGAGTACCTTTAGTGGTTTTCAGTTAGTAATTCAAATAGAGATTTTCTGGTAAAACAATGGCAAGCTGGAATCCCACACGCTGCCCACCAATGTGAGAAGTTGGCCTGGCATATGCTGGCCACTAGTTATAGTGGCCACCTTGCACCAGTCCAATTCGACTCTCGGTAGATAGGTTTAAGACAACCTTTTAAAGAAAGCAATCCTAGTGGTAGCTGTGGAGAGCAGCCTTCAGGCTAAGTCTCTGAGGAATGTAAAGCAGCTTGTTTTACCTTATAATCTCTTGAATTACCAAATGAAAAGGACACCACACAGGTATATATATCAAATATATATGTATTTATTCTTAGATACACTCTACTAATCTCTTTATGAGATTAGAACCCAGATACACATTCAAATGTCAACACTTCTCAATAAATTAAGCACAAATATGGCTGTAGCCCTAGGGGCGTACCAGACCATCTACTAAGAAAATGGTTTAACAAACTCGACTTGCAAAATGAAAAGGCCTAGGGCCTTGGGAATCGCTGGGGCTTCACTTCTGCAGTGTTAGCAGGTAAGTAATCAGCCCACGGGAGACGCGTGCAGTGTCTAAACACAGCCACGGGTTTCCTATTGGTTTCAATGGCACAAGTCGCGGTTTGTAATTTAAAGTTTTAGGGCACTTTGGAGAAGTCAACAAGCAAGCCTCTTACAGGGTAAGTATTTCGAGGGCCAACACACACTTGGGCACCGGAGTGCACGAGTTAGCTCACCCACGGAAGCCGGGTGCATAGGTGTCTTTTGGTGTCGGGTCGCGATGCTGTTTTCAATGGAGATCACTGAAGACTTGCTGCTTGTGACGACTGGAGAGGTGTCCGCTGGAATCCGAAGATGGATTGGAGTTGAAGAGGACCTGAAAATTGAGGGGACAGAGTTCAAAGTCACTTGCCAGTGACCGGTGGCCAACAGGATGGATGACCACTGATGTCGTGTCGTTTCAGGTCGTCGATGGTGATTTGTCTCTTCGCTCAGGAGGTCCAGGAGAGATCGACGATGACCAGCAGCTGGATTCGGAGGGTCCCACGACGTCTGCAGCTGATGGCGGTGTCGGCAACCGTATTGGAGCCAACAAGCCTTGGCAACTGCAAGTCTTGTGTGGAATCAAGATTGAAGATGGTGCAGACCAGCAAGGTTTGATGGACTTACCCAGCAAGGGTAAGTGAGGGCAGGCCCGGAGCAACCAGGAGAGCCCTTGAAGTCGATGAGAAAGTCTTCGGGTGAGTCACTAGCCAACGGGCAAGCAACCGCGAAGACGCCTTTGCAGGAAAAGTTCCACAGGAGCCCACGGTCACTCGGGACGGGGTAGGCCGCTGATTTTCGGTACCAGACCTGCTAGGGACTTGGACTACAGATGGTCCAAAGCACAAGTTCGTAAAACGGTGTTTAGGGTTTGCACTCAAAATCAGTGCACGGTTCCCTGGTATTGCTGTTCCTCGTCACTTGTGGGGTCCAGATGCCACTGCTTCGCTGGGGACTTAAAATGGCCGTCGAGAGGTCAGGAAATTCACTTCAGGGGACTCAGGGACTTCGGACTCTGGCGGGAGCGGTGAAGTTTGCAACCGTTGATCAAGTTACTGGTGCCTGCCAAGCAGGGGAGTCACTCCTTGACTCCAAGGGAGATTCTTCAGTCTTCCAGAGATAGTGGAACGTCGAAGGGCCAGGATTCTTCTTTGTAGAGCGTCGTCCAGGTGTAAACTGAATTGCATTGGCAATGCTTGGTATCTTATAGTGAAGATAGGGGAGGGACTAGCTCTATGACCACTCCTCTAGGAGGGTCAGGGTAGTGAGGAAATATGAATTTTGTGATCAGTTATGTCCCCTATCGTAGACCCCAACGGCTCCATGTACATGCTATACGTACATGTATGTTCCCTCCTGCTCCAGTTTTGAAGACGCAAATATATGTGCGTCCACCGTCAACATGTCCTCTTTCAGATCCACCATGAATGGGTCAGATATTCCTTTTCTAAGTATGAAAGGCCACCGACTTTATGTGGTTCACTTTCCACATTTTTACAGATTCGGGCGAGTAGGCCCGAATTCTGTCATCAAGCCTTTTCCTGCCTTCTGCCTCTGAAAGCTCCAGTCTGAGCCTGCATCTGTGACCATGAACTTTGTCTTACTCCCTGCGCGGCTAACGGTGCCTGATCCAGCCCGTCGCCTGCCAAAAACTGTATTTCACCTTCAAGATTATCTCCTCCGCCCCTCATCCGATGCATTCCTGTCTAGCAGTTTAGGTAAACATTCTTCCAGCTACCGTGCAAAGGGCCAGGCCTCGCTGTCCTCATGCAAGTAATTCATAGCCCTGTTACCATGGAATATTCCTACCCCCTCGCATCTAGTGTAGACACTTAGACGCTTGTACACGCACTAACAGTCAGTATAGTCAGTATAGAATAAGATTCTATCCTAAGAGACCTCTCTTTTTGGATAACACAGTTCTTTAAACATAGGATATTAGATATGATTTGGGATTAGGTTGACATAACCCCAGACTTCTGTCTCCACATGTAGAGCTAAATGTCAAGTCCCCTTCTCCCTCTAGTTGCACGTCAATCACACGTCATGCGGCTGCGCACGCATCTCTGCTAAATATTTCTGCTGACATTGCAGGATTCCCTTGTGGATCCACCCACTTGTGACATCATGTATAATGACGTTTTCTAGTTACGCCTATTCTAGTTACGCATGCATATTTTATTTTGTCTTATCAGTTGTTACGCCTACTACATCTGTTTCACTGTAATGCCTTTTCTATAAAAATGATTACCTGTCAATAATATATGCCCTTCCTTCCTGAACTTTCGTGGTGATGGAATAGAACGCCTACAATTCGAATTGTATTCCTTTGTATAGGAATAAAGCCTTTTTAAAACCTCTAATACCACGGATTCTGCCTCTCATTTTACTGAGTTGTTCTTAATAGACTTTACCGCATAAAAAATAGTACCGGTAACGAAATATTTACCACAGAAATTGGCGCCCGAATAGGGACACTTTCTCATCTCACGCGCCGGCGGTGCGTTGCAGGCCCGGTCTCCTGCCACAGCTGAACGGACAAAAACGCGTATCTGCAGGATTTCCTGTATCTCCCTCCGGCCAAGCGGGGACGACTGAGGCTGCGATCAACACCCAGACGAGGCGGTGAGAAGTGCGAAGTATCCCGACCAGAGCCTAGCTGAGAGAGCAAGATCCGAGGTATACAGAGACCCGCCAGGTTCCAAAGTTCCGAGTCCAGTCCGGTCCAGTTTCAGTTCCGTTCCGAGGCCTTCCGTTCCGAGCTACCCGGTGAGTACCATTACCGGGGAGGCATTTAACGTGCACATAGTCTGTGCCGGTCAAGACGGGTTTGGGTACACAAACCCGGTCTGCACTGTTTTAGCAGTGTATCTGTACTGTTTAGCAGTATATATAGTATGTTTTGCATATAAATAAGTATTATCTAGTGTCAGTATTATGTCAGTAACTAGTTTTCTATTAGTTATCATTGTTCGTAAAAACTGTTAAGTGTTAAATGTTTTGAAATACGTTCTATATACTGTGGTGTGAATGACTGTTCATTATTGTGTTTTTATAAAGTGTGTTCTAGTAATAAGGTCTAAAAATGCCACTCTTTTCGAAACTAAGACAGATCAAAACTAGAAAAGGTGTACTCGAAGAAGCTGTTCCCATCCCACCAAGGGACACTCCAGGGTACTTTATGTATCATAAGCATGGCCTAGATGCCGTATTATTTCTTGATTTATGGGTAGACTACACCAAAGAATTAGCAGAGAGTCAGAGATGGCCCGCAGCGGGGACCTGGGATGCAGATTGCATCATGCGAGTAGAAGTAGAATTATGGAAAAAGAAAGCCAGACAGTCACAGAAAGATGCCATTGAATTATGGCGTAAAGAATCATATAGACGCACGGAAAAAGCACTCAGACAGGAAGAGAAAGGTAGAGAGAATTCAAATAAAACCCGAGAAAATCTATTACTTGAGGAAGGTACCCGAGTAAAATCAGAACAAGTAGACAGACAAAGAAACGCCCTTATGAATGGTATGTATCCACTTCTGGCCGAAGGGTTACCTAAGGCTACTCCGGAAATACCAAAAGACTTGCCACCTCCATTGTTTCCGATAAAAGCACATCCCAAGGGGCATCCCAGAACCGCAGAAGATGTTTTCCTTTCCTCTTATTTAGATGACGCAGCTCCCGAGTATGCTAATACCGCACCACATAGACCGCTTACCGATGATGCTCATCGCCAAGATTCTCCGTCTGTACCTCCACAACAACAAGCTCCGACACACATTCCGACAAGCACATCTGTTTCTACCGTTTTTCCCGCAACGACGGTTGCTGTCTCACCTTCAACAAATCCTTTCACGTCCAGCACCCCAGACGGTGCTACAGGAGGTACGACAGACATTTTTTCTACACCACCCAGAGGAAATAAATTTTCCCTTAGAGAATTAGCACACCAACGTACGCCCAAACTAGCAACTCCCGACATGCTTAAGGAACTTTTAGTGGATTGTAGATATGATCCTGTGCCCGGAAAACGGGACGAAATGCTGCTGTCATCATTACGTATTCGACGAGCTGCAATATATTTAACGAAGCTACCAGGAATGGCTACACATTTAGAAAATATATATCACTTTGTCCAGTCAGGACGAGGTCCTGAAAGTATTAGCAGAGCTATGGAGTACCAGAAAGTTTTTACTTGATACAGGGGCAAGCAGAACAACTATAAGACGCAGTGAAGTTCCAGGGGCACCCCTCTCAGGCTCACAAAATATTTCCCTTGGATTCTCAGGAAAACCGATAATAAATGACGTAACACAACCTCTTCCACTTACAGTCGGTCCATTAACACGTACTACAGATTTATTGCTTACTAAATCATGTCCAGAAAACTTGTTAGGTATAAAAACATTGAAAGCTCTAGGAGCCATAATATGTTGTTCTCCGGAAGGAGTACGACTATTTTTACGTGACTTTAAAGGTCACTACGTATCCAGAGACATGGATCACCGACTGCAGAATTTACCTACACATTTATGGGCACAAGGCCCCACTGATGTTGGTTGCATGAACATTACACCATATCGAGTCACACTAAAGACAGGAGTGGTACTACCATGAATGCGACAATACAAGTTACCACCAGATGCTGTAGTGGCTTTACTGCAAATCATTGACGAGCTCATTGCACAAGGAGTGGTTGTCGAAACCGACTCCAATGTATGTAATTCCCCGATAATTCCGATTCTTAAAAGAACGGATCCAAAAGCTCCGCCAGTATACCGATTAGTTATTGATCTGCGCGAATTAAATAAATGCATTGTACCACAATACCCCGTGGTCCCAGACATCTCTTCATTATTGACAGCCATTGACTCAGAAGCAACGTTTTTCACTGTAATTGATCTCAAGAATGCTTTCTTTAGTGTCCCAATCGATCTGGAAAGTCAATATCTTTTCGGTTTTAGTTTAAATGGACGAAGTTTTAAATTCACACGCGCACCTCAAGGATTTACAGAAAGCCCCAGCATCTATAGCCAAGCACTGAAACGAGAACTTGACAGTATCCACATGCCAGTTAACACTGCCTTGCTTCAATATGTCGATGATCTGCTGATCACCGCCCGAAGCGAACCTGAATGTGAAAAAGCGTCACTGACGGTTTTAAAATTTCTGGCCGACAAGGGGCACAAGGTGTCCCCTTCTAAGCTGCAATTCTGTGTCCCGCGAGTTGTTTACCTTGGGCACTCGCTGTCCAAGGAGGGAAGGCAGCTTACACCCGATCGCATCCAGTTAATTGCTAACATGCCACCACCCAAGACACAAAAGGAAGTGCGGGCTTTTATAGGCCTCACTTCATACTGTAGGCAGTGGATCCCTCAATATGCATTTCTAGCAAAACCACTCATCCAGTTGACAACACAGGAGGCAGCCACATCGACTGTCCTCCCTTGGACTCCAGAACATACACATGCCTTTGAAAGCTTAAAGAAAGCTTTATGTCAAGCACCTGTCCTAGCAACACCATGTTACAGTAAACAGTTTACACTCTTTGTTACAGAACGCGAAGGTACTGCTTTGTCAGTACTCACTCAGGAACAAGCAGGATCACACAAACCATGTGCTTATTTCTCTAGTACATTAGATCCAGTAGCTCAGGCACTTCCAGCGTGCCTGAAATCAGTGGCAGCAACAGCTTTAGCAATCAGACAAAGCGATGCCATAGTGTTAGGACATCAATTGACAGTACAAGTACCACACGCAGTAGAGGTTCTCTTGAACCGCACACAAACACAACACTTGACTATAGCAAGACTCACCGGTTACGAATTAACATTGTTTCAGCCACACATAGAAATCAGACGTTGTAATACGTTAAATCCTGCCACACTGTTACCAGTAGGCGGAACAGACCCATTGGCACATGATTGTGTCGAAGTCATTACTATCACAACGAAACCCAGACAAGACTTGACAGACATCCCTTTGTCAGATCCAGACTTGACATTATATGTAGATGGGTCATGTATGAGAACAAGTACAGGAGAGTTAGTGGCCGCTTACGCAGTCACAACAGACACTGAAGTCATTGAAACAAATTGTATTAACACTTTGTCAGCTCAAGCAGCAGAGCTCATCGCTCTGACACAAGCCTGTATTCAATCCACAAATAAAAAAGTCAACATATACACAGATTCACGTTATGCATTCGGAGTCGTCCATGACTTCGGCGTACTGTGGCGAGAGAGAGGTTATTTAACTTCTCACGGTGCCCACATCCAACACGGACCCCTCATTCAAGCCCTATTAGACGCCATTCATTTACCTACTGCAATATCGATTATGAAATGCAAAGCCCACACAAAAGTTACCGATATCATTTCTCAGGGTAATGACCTAGCTGACAGAACAGCTAAACAGACTGCTCAGAATCAGACTCTCACAACTGACATGACAAAGACAATAGTCCTGACACCAACACATTGCATGACAGTTAAGGATCCCGCCCTTGATGTAATTGACATACAGACACATGCTACACCAGAAGAAATAAAGAAATGGACTGAATTAGGAGGGATCCAAACAGATCAAGGATGGATGACGAAGGAAAAATCTATATGGTTTCTTCCCGACTCAATGGTCCAAGTCATCATTAACACTATACATAGTCCAGCGCACCTAGGAGAAAAAGCTATGCTAGACAGCATTCAACACATTTGGTTCAACAAACACTTGCGAGCCGCAGCGAAACAAAAAGTTCGTACCTGTATGATATGTTGTCAGTTTAATCCAGGTAAAAGCATCCCCGTAGAGCAGGGTGGATTCCAAACTCCCGATCATGCTTTTGAAGTCCTCCAGATGGATTATATCCAGATGGAACGATGTCGAGGATTCAAATATGTTCTCGTAGTTGTCTGTGCTCTTTCCCGTTGGACAGAAGCATACCCGGTTTCAGATTACACTGCCCCGACTACTGCCAAACAGTTAGTTCGAGAATTCTTCCCACGGTACGGTTTACCACGTGTTGTCTACTCAGATAACGGCCAGCCGTTCTCATCCGAACTAATGAAACACGTTTCCCTTCTATTAGGATACCAATGGAAATTCCACTGTGTCCGACATCCCGAGGCGGCAGGTCTCGTGGAACGTCATAATCAAACTCTGAAAATTAGATTGTCCAATATATGTAGAGAAAAAGGAGTCGATTGGATAGTAGCCTTACCAGTTGCGCTCTTTTACATGAGAATGGTAGCACATTCTCGAACAGGGCTATCCCCGTATGAGGTGATCTTCGGTAGACCACCAAATATGTGGGGGACGCCTATACCTCGTAAAATAACTGATGTTGACTGTAATATGCTGACAGATTACCTGGCTTCCTTGATGTCTGCACTACAATCTTGTCGTTCACAGGTATCCGCAGCTTTTCCCGACAATACTGAGGTGAAGCCCCATGACGTGGTTCCTGGTGACCTGGTTTTGGTCAGGAATTTCGACCAGAAGACCCAACTGGATCCTAGGTGGAAGTCACCGAAGTTGGTTCTACTCACCACAAGGACAGCTGTGAAAATCGAGGGAAGGAAAGGGTGGTTGCACTCGAGTCATATCAAGAAATTTTATGGACTACCATCCAGCGTAGATACTCAACCCTGTATTCCCTCACAAACAGACTCAAAGCTCCCCTTGGCTGAATTAACAAAACCAGAACTGTATAAACTAAAATTGAGGTCTAGTAAGTCAGACAATTTGATTGTTTAAGTCCTCTCCAAGGTGAATCGGTTGAATTTGTCTCTGACATGTATCCTCTAGACCGGAATAGAGAAAGAAATCATCAAATGCTGCTCAAGAAGCATGCGTATTGTAAATCATTTCGTAGTCACTGCACAGTAACATTATTAATTTTGTTTTTTCTAAGTCTTATGATCATCATTGTCAGCATCCTATTGCACATGTATTATCCTATTCCTAAGCGTGCTTATAATATAACTGCAGAACATTCTTTTAGTGAATTACCTCCACATGAATTGTCTTATAGATTTGCGCTGCGCAATAACACTTTTATTAGTATGCTACATCATTCCCATCAAACCAGCAATGCCACAAATTGTTGGATATGTGGCCGACTCCCTCCCTATCAGAACTATAAGGGAGTTTTGCCCCTCTTTCCCTATCCGTTCACACACAATGGCTCCTGTGGAGCATGGTTTAGTTTGATCAATTCCCTAGATTCAAATTCCGCAGTTTATCAAGACAACTGGGTATGGGGAAACCTGAACTTAGTTTTGCTTAAAGTCTGCTACCCTAACAAGGAGGGACTTCCCAAAAGAACAGGAACTGATCTAGAAAATGAAGTATATGGATTAGGTAATTTTACACTTAACCTTATGATCCTGAACGTTGAATCAGAGGCTACACCAATCTTGCCCGCCATGTCCGTATTCCCAGTAAAAGGGGAACTATGTATAAGAAAGAATGGCTCCATACACATGGGCCATAGTAAATGCACCACTGTAATAAAATTCAGTGATCAAGGCAAGTCTACATTTAGAGCTTCCCGTCATTCCTACTTTATATGTGGCCAGACCGCATATATACGTCTACCTTTAGATTGGGATGGTACCTGTTACATAGCATTCCTTCTACCACCTGTTTTCCTAGCCCCTCCTGATTATCACAGAAATACCCATTTAGTACACAATAGACAGCAGAGAGATCTCCCAATTGTCGATTACACTGAAACAGCATGGGAAAAATACACAGATTTCAATAAAGGTTTCTTTCCCTATATAGGTACAGTCACTAATAGTAAGCTGATACGTAGATTAACCAGAACCCTTGAAGCAGTAGTGAACGAAACTATTTCCGCCTTAGGCAATTTAACAGAAGAGCAGTCTGCTATGCGGATTGTTGTGCTTCAAAATCGTCTTGTCCTTGACGTCATCCTGGCCGATAGGGGCGGAGCTTGTAGGGTCATCGGATCAAGTTGCTGCATTTTCATACCAGAAAATTCACCGTCAGTATATAAAGCCATAACTCGCCTTCATAAGATTGTAAGCCAGATACACCAGAGTCCAGGCACCTGGACTTGGTCCGGTTGGTTCTGGGGCGTGTTGTCAGCCTGGGGATGGAGAATGCTCTCCTTCCTAGGTATTGGCTTTCTCATACTATTCAGTTGCTGCTTATGTTTACAATGTGGGCCAGCGATTTGTGGTCTGTGTGCCACCTCGTGTATCCCACATCCAAGTTTTCGTTCGAGATCCCGGAAGAAGAAAGAAGAGCAAATGATGCTATATGAACAGATCGATGGATTGATGAAGATCGATATCTCCTAAGGGTCCGAAGGGGACAAGGAGGGAATGAGGAAATATGAATTTTGTGATCAGTTATGTCCCCTATCGTAGACCCCAACGGCTCCATGTACATGCTATACGTACATGTATGTTCCCTCCTGCTCCAGTTTTGAAGACGCAAATATATGTGCGTCCACCGTCAACATGTCCTCTTTCAGATCCACCATGAATGGGTCAGATATTCCTTTTCTAAGTATGAAAGGCCACCGACTTTATGTGGTTCACTTTCCACATTTTTACAGATTCGGGCGAGTAGGCCCGAATTCTGTCATCAAGCCTTTTCCTGCCTTCTGCCTCTGAAAGCTCCAGTCTGAGCCTGCATCTGTGACCATGAACTTTGTCTTACTCCCTGCGCGGCTAACGGTGCCTGATCCAGCCCGTCGCCTGCCAAAAACTGTATTTCACCTTCAAGATTATCTCCTCCGCCCCTCATCCGATGCATTCCTGTCTAGCAGTTTAGGTAAACATTCTTCCAGCTACCGTGCAAAGGGCCAGGCCTCGCTGTCCTCATGCAAGTAATTCATAGCCCTGTTACCATGGAATATTCCTACCCCCTCGCATCTAGTGTAGACACTTAGACGCTTGTACACGCACTAACAGTCAGTATAGTCAGTATAGAATAAGATTCTATCCTAAGAGACCTCTCTTTTTGGATAACACAGTTCTTTAAACATAGGATATTAGATATGATTTGGGATTAGGTTGACATAACCCCAGACTTCTGTCTCCACATGTAGAGCTAAATGTCAAGTCCCCTTCTCCCTCTAGTTGCACGTCAATCACACGTCATGCGGCTGCGCACGCATCTCTGCTAAATATTTCTGCTGACATTGCAGGATTCCCTTATGGATCCACCCACTTGTGACATCATGTATAATGACGTTTTCTAGTTACGCCTATTCTAGTTACGCATGCATATTTTATTTTGTCTTATCAGTTGTTACGCCTACTACATCTGTTTCACTGTAATGCCTTTTCTATAAAAATGATTACCTGTCAATAATATATGCCCTTCCTTCCTGAACTTTCGTGGTGATGGAATAGAACGCCTACAATTCGAATTGTATTCCTTTGTATAGGAATAAAGCCTTTTTAAAACCTCTAATACCACGGATTCTGCCTCTCATTTTACTGAGTTGTTCTTAATAGACTTTACCGCATAAAAAATAGTACCGGTAACGAAATATTTACCACAGTAGTGGGTGGTTACACCCACTTCCCTTTGTCCAGTTTCGCGCCAGAGCAGGGGCAGGTAGCCCCTGAACCGGTTTGAGCTGGCATATGCACAGAGGAGCCTACTGCTCCCCCAGTGCAGGACTTCAAAGGCACTCTAAGAGTGCACCCACCCAGCTCCAATACACTAAATCCTGTCTGGGAGGTGGTAACACCTCCCTGTGACAGGATACCCTTTGTTGGGCTTCCTCCACTGCGAGTTTCGGTCAGCAGCAGGAGGGCAGCCCAGTGTCTGTGCTGGTGGCATCCATTTTGTGATGCCAGGGCTCTAGAAGATTTCTACCGTTTAGTACAGTGGGTACATGTCGTCCCCTCTAGAAGGGTGGGATCATACTCCCACACCAGTTACTGGTGTGGGTGTATGATTCCAAGTTGTTTGACACCAAACACGACATGTTTTGATGCAGTCATTCCAAAGTTAGCATTTACCGCGAGGTTATAATGCACTTAAGAGTATATGGTTTAACCGCATCCACAAACAGCAGTAGAGAATAGCCTCTGCTAGCTGCAGAGGGGTCCTGCTCAGGCTGAAGCACCCCCTCACATAGTAAACCAAGCACCCTGCCCTCAGGATTGTTAGGGCCTGCAATAGGGGTGACTGATAGGTTTATATGTGTGTGTATGGTGAGATATAGGAACCTATACCTCAGTGAGGAGTGCTAACACTACCTCACACAGGCTGCAGTAGCAGGCCTGTGGTGTCAGATTGTGAATGCTTCCCAGGGGTGGCATAATACATGCTGCAGCCCCTGGTAGGCCTGTGAAGTACCAATGCCCTACGTACCTAAGGTACCATATACTAGGGGCTCATAAGGTACCACAGTATCCAATCACTAGTGCATCTAATATGCACACCAAGTTGTTTTAGAGAGATCAGTGAGACTGGGGCCCTGATTAGCAGGGACCCAGCCAGACTATAGTCAGAAACCAGTGTATACATCAGAAAAAAAGTGGGGGCAACAAGTGCAGATCCTACTCTCCTACAACGGGCATTTCTGAGAACCAATTTTATCTATTTGGAGATTTAATTGAACTGTGTTTTTTGACTGGATTGCTACAGCAGAGGAACTAGACAGGGATGCCTTTGTTGTTTTTTGCCTTCACGCTTCAACCTCCAACTAAACGTATTGGAGCCAACAGATTAGGGGTATGAAACCATGGAGAGATGTCTTTAAGCTAACCATGTTCATTGGTATCTTGATAAAGGTCCAGATGTTGCTACTGGCAATCCTGGAGAAACTTCAGAAGTATCAGCTAGTGTCTGGCTTTAAGAAAAACATAATTAATCTGAAACACTCACTATTACACTAGGACCCAAAGCATTATATTCACTCACAAGATCTACCCCTTCCAGATTCTCTACAGAAACAACTAGATATCTGGAGGATCACCCATGTTGGAATGCACAAAGGCTGTTAAGACTAAGATGTTTCAAAATATGGTCAAAGCATATCAGGTTAGTTGGAGACATCAAACTCTGTCCTGGGAGAGAAGAACAGTAAAGATTTAAAATGTTCGTTCTGCCGAAGATCCTCCACATTTTTCAGGAACTGCCACTATTTGCTGGTAGAGCTTCAGAGATACAATTTAGACTTCAATTTTCAGGGATAGAAGGTGAGGTTAGGACTTAACTAATGCATACAATGCCCAATGGAGAGGGCCATGTGGTTCCAGACTTGTCAAAACATCTCCAAGCTCTGCTCTTGAACTATCACTATGACTGGAACTGTCGACAGACAGACAAAAGATGGGCATGATCAGCCACATAATGAGAGCAAGTGCAAGTTGGCTGCTGCCATAGGGGCCCACCCAGAGGTAGGTTTGCCATGAAAAATAGAGGGAATACGGTATTTGGGAGTTCAATTGTGGCACTCACCCCCACAATTCCTGCAGCATAATATAGGGAGAATTGTAGAAGGTATCCAAGCCTCAGTGGAATTCTGGAATGGGAAATGTGGCAATCATAAAAATGATAATACTACCCTGATGCCTTTACACCCTACGACATTCCTTTGATGAAATTCCGAAGTCCTATTTTACGCTTTTAGACTGCTTAATGGTAGAATTGTTCTGGGGAAACAAACATAAGTGGGTGAAGCTGTTAACCTTTCAACGGCAATGGGCGGACGGAGGATTGGGGATCTCTTGTATGATCCTTTATTGCGTAGCTGCACAATTGCAACACATGGTCCATTAGTTGGAGGAGAATACTAACTGGGAAAAGAAACTACTGGCGGGCACACATGGGAGAAACCCCCTACCTGAGTTGCTTATGGTGGGGGCTGCGATCCTGACAGAATACCCTTACACATTCAGACATGGGGAGAGAGTGTGGGAGGATACAGTTAGGAGAGTAATCCGGAGGACTCCCTATTCCCCAGATATGCCATTATGGGTTATAAGACCTTTTAAGAAAATTGCAGACTCCATGTCCATCCAACATTTGAATGACGGGGGATGCCATACAATGGGGACTCTGTATAGTAATGGCAGATTTCTGACGCAGGAGGAGGCTATGACTACTTTAGAACAATAATCCATTTCCTGGCACGATTAACTTATGGAAACGGTATATCGACGATATACTTTTGATCATGAATGGCTCAACCAATGCAATCATAACATTCAGTTTACAATACACTCTGATGCCAAAGAACTTGCTTTCCTTGACATCAAGATCTACAGCGAGGACAACAAATTACATACAACACTGTATCGAAAACCTGCTGAACGCAACTCTTTACTCAGATACAATAGCCACCATCCACGCGGTCTAAGGGACAATTTACCTTTTGGCCAGTTTTTGAGGATCCGCAGAAACTGCACTAAAAAAGATGACTACCTTGCCGAATCTGAGGATCTCAGCAACCGACTGCTAACAAGGGGATACCCGAGGAGATTGGTCAAGAAAGCACGTAAAAGGGCATGGTTCAACCCCCGAGAAACCCTTTTAACGCCCAAAGCGAAACAAGACGTGGCATTGCAGAGAATGATCTGTGTTACCACCTTCTCTACAAGAAGCAATGCAATTAAGAAAGTGATAAATCAACATTGGAATCTGGTGGCTGATGACATCGACCAACCCAACCCACCTATGCACTCCTTCAGGAAAGCTAGAAGCGTGAAGGATTATGTAGTCCACTCTTTCCTGGAAATGGCAACAACACCCACTATCCAAGAACTTTGGAATCTGCCACCAGTGATTGGACATTTCAAGTGTGGTCATTGTAAGGCCTGCGAGACAACTGACACGACAAAAACTTTCTCCTACACAGAACACTCGATCACTCTCAGTTCATTCACCAATTGTAACTCAGTCAATGTAATCTATGGTATTGGCTGCCCCTGTGGGTTACTCTACATCGGACAAACACAACAGAAAGTCAAGTCCAGAATTCTGCAACACTACAGCAGAATCCGGTGTAATGTGGTTGGCGCCCCCCTGGTTGAACATTGTGTTCTAAAAAATCACAAGCCTGATGACCTCAAATGGCTGGTACTGGAAAAGGTCAGGGTGGGACCCAGAGGTGGTAATCTGTCAGCCATTCTAAATGTGAGAGAATCTAAATGGATGATACGCGTGGACACTGTAGCTAATGGACTGAACGAATTCGATGGTAGCAACGCACAATTAGCGGTCCTTCGAACCTAACCTTTATGCATTTCTTCTGGACAGGATGCACTCCCCCTTTCTTGTTCCTTGATCCAACCTTTTGCAACTTCATTTTTGAATACGGATATACACCAATGTGCACTGATTTTCAGTGTCAAGCTTTGCCACATTTTAATGGTCTGCACATATATGTCCTGTTTTCATGCTATGATGTACAATTATGCTTTCTCCTAACATAAGTGTGGAATGGTTTTATATAATTGTAGAATTTTGTTTCTATTGTGGACCCATTTAATCTGACCATTTGCAACGACAGCAACCTACGTATTTCCACTCATGTAACATCAGAATATTTTTTTCCCAATGAATTGTTTCGATATGTTTTGTGTCAAAATGCAATTATCGAAAGATATTTTGTAGCATTTGATTACTCGCCTTTAATGTTTTCTATATGTATACGCTGGACAATGTAGCACTTTAATTCGTTTTCCTAATCAATTGACTTAAAATGTTTAGCGTCAAAATGTGACCACCCAATGACAATTTGTACCTTTTGATGATTGGTCTTTAATGTTTTCTATGTGTATCCGCTGGGCTCTGGCAGTCAACATGTGATAATTCACACATACATTGTCTAATAGAAACACTGGTTAGCGTCACAGTGTGAACATCCAAGGATTTCCGCAATATATATTTGGCCAATGCCTTTCCCTATTTGACATTACATTAATCAACATGTAGAGGCACTCTAAAATTAACAGGTATTGTTGATTCCGTACTGAATCTTCTCCGTTAACAACATAACCATAGTCTTTTCTCCATCACGTCACTCAACCGGCATCTAGCGCCAGCACGGTAACGGAGATCACGTGCTGACCTCGCGTCTCCCCGCATAAATATACGGGTATTCGGCGCGTTTCTCTCTCCACTTGATAAGCGGGAGTAGAGATCCAGGGTAAGCGCATCCTTGAAGCTTTACATGTTATGCACGCTGGGCCCCTAAGTAACTATGTGCATGAGACTAATGTCCGCAATCCCTCCAATTGTTCCGTTTTGTCTCACAGCAAGTGCACCCCCATTGCAATTGGACTGCGTTTCCTTACAGGTTCCGCGGTGTCCTCTGGCACACATCCAAGATTCAGTTTCCCGTAGCCTAACGCATTCAAGCACTACTTGTGATCTTACCTGATTCACATATGTTTTTCAACATTATCTTCGCAGGGTCCTTTTTACCGGTTCCCTATTCTCCTCTCTCATTTCCAGATTCATTCCCCGACGGTGAACTAGCGGTGATTTATCCCGAGCAGTCAACCCGTCTTAAGTAACATTGATTACGGCTCCGTTAGTGCTGATTTTTGAGAGCTCTAGGACCTAACTCGACAGATAAGTTTTCTCTGCGGTAGAGTAAGTTACTCGCTTACTTTTGGAGCGACCTTTTTCTAAATATATTCCCGTTCTGTCCACTAATTTACTCCATTTCATTTTAAGGTGGCCATCACTCTCTCCGCCCTTGCCGTTACCACTGAGGAGGCTGGAACACCCCTCTTCCTTTGACGAACCTGTGGCGTCTTAGAGTCCTGTCCTTTGACAGACATGGTAATTTCCTTAGATAATCATAATTTATTTATTTCCCCCCCGTGAATAGAGACTGATTAGCCTTATACTCGTTCTATTTTGTTTTCTTCAGGTGCCCACTCCCTTTCCACACGCACCCCAGTCCTGATGAAGACCCCACCCCGTAAGGTCATATTGAGCACCTACAACAAACAAGGGGTCGAAACGTCGACATAACAACATTGCCAATATTATCACCAGTACATGATGCACTGTGATCTTTTGTATATATGGCATTTTTCAGAACTGTTGATATTGTAATTTATGATTTGATCTGTATATAATACGCGGCAGTGATTTAATTATGCCGACCAATTTGATTGTGTTCTAGTAGATTTATCATTGTTTTCACTTCCTTTCAAATCCCACACCCAATCACTAACCCCCTCACCCCTCCTTTTCTGGGCATTTTTATTACTTAAAAATTGTTGCCTAAACTATGGAACTCAGTAAAATGTTTACGCTAATTCAATGTGATTAAATGACATTTGAACTTCTTTCAGTTATTTGGTCAATTGTTTTCCAATGCTTTATTTTGAATGATTTGTATGCTGGGACCATTTCCTCCATACTACTTTAGAACTGGGGGCGGTACAATTCCTGCAGTATGGAAAAATTGCAGCTGTGGCCCAGGAGGTATGGACCTCCTTTCCGGAGGAGCCCCAAAGCACAGCAGCAGTGATCACAACCCTATTGTCTATGGCAGGAGGGCGCTGATTAGTCTCCCATATCTATAGAGCCCTTCAAGACGATATAAAAGTCACAACCCTTCTGGTACAGACAAGGTGGGAGGGCAATTCGGAGGAGCCAATATCGGAACGGGACTGGATAAGAGTACATGAGAGAGTACGAGAAGTGAGTTCCAATGCATGTTTTAAATCAATTCAATATAACATAGCACACCAAGTATATTTAACCCTGTGCAGATTAAGTAAAATTTATCCGGAACGATCAGGTGCTTGCCCTAGATGTGGTGAATCAATGGTTCACTTCGTCCATACGGTGTGGGCGTGCCTGAGGTTGGGTCGGTTCTGGGAAGGAGTACTAGAGAAAATACATAGGGCTACCGGATGGTCCATTCCTAGGATAATAGGTTCAGTCCTGCTGGATCTAATTCCCAGTCCTAAACAGAAAAAGCTCAGCAGAAAATGTGTACTCTTGGGGCTGGTAGAAGCAAAAAGAAGAGTGGCAATCTCATGGCTAAGCCCGAGCCCACCACTTATAAGTAATTGGCTAACAGATCTGAGAGAATGGATGACAGCTGAATTCATTCAGATGAAAAAAATCAGAAACGATGAAAAACTCAAAGATGATGTACAGGCTTGGTCTGCGATGATTGCAGACCTGAGAGACCCTCCAAGTGAGGAGAAAGAAGAGGGGGACAATACACAACAAAACCCGGGTAACAAAGGGGTGGAGGTGGGAAATTCTGAAGTTAAATAAAATGTACTGCATTCAAGATGATGGTTATTGAGCTTAAGAACAGAGCGCAATTAAAGGACTCAGGACCCAAAAGGGGCGGGGGTGTGGGGGGAGTTACTTTTTGATATGACTGGCACAGAAGTTATTATAATTGTGTTACACCGAGAATCTGAATCCTGTTAAAAGAGATTGTACTACCATTATCATATATTATATGTGAAACATAGTATTGGATTAATCAGTAAAATGCCAATAAAGAGGGTTTAAAAAAAAAAGGTTTGCTGCTGCCATGGATACTCAAGATTCAGAGGAACCCAACCTAAATGCTTCCTCAGCCATGAGGATGATGCTTGAATGCACAGAGTGGGCTGATCTCTTTCTCTTACCCCTTTACTCCACTATACATGGGTCTGTTTAACATTGAAGGAGGATGAATGTCTAATTTTAAGAGAAATGTTTTGGGATAAAAAAGAGAATTTTGTGGTGGATGTGGGGGTACGGGGAGGATTCCAATATTTGCATTAAAATACTTGGATGGATGCATGGAAACACACAGGCTCCACCCATAAGGTCTCTCCAATGAAAGGATACCTTTTTCTTTTTACAAAGCCATGCAAATGGGCTTTGAAAATCCTAAAAAAGATTTTACGTCGGATCTGCTCCAAATAAGAGTCACAACCCCATCGCAAAATCTTACTAAATCTGGGCTATAGTTTCTAATGAATATCTGCTGAGTGCAACTTCATTAGATGCATTTACAGTATAATAATATTTATTATTATTTCATAGAGTATTTCTAGCTCATATTATGTGTGTGTGTATGTATATATATGTGTGTATATATATATATATATATATATATATATATATATATATATATATATATATATATATATAGTGTGAATTTTAGAGAACAGCAAGTAACTTTGGATGAATATGCAAGAAAATTCCAATGCTTCTAGTTTCACCTTACATCACAGATCATTAGTATGTTTGAAAAATAATGTATGAAGTGTGGTTGCAAACGTCTCGAGAGAGGAGCTCCAGATATTCTAGAGAGAGCATCTATGACAAACAGTCTGCATCAAGAATGCTCTTTCTTCATTATTCTCTCATTCTTTTGAGAACAGAGACAATACAACGACATGAAAGAGATTAGAACCAGCTTGGCCTAGGGCAGGGAGCAGACTGGAGACACGTCCATTGAACACGTATGCATTTATGAAAGGAAGATCCAATTTCTGTCAAGATTTGTGCTAAGGTAGACATTAAATGGGGCTAGAGAAGAAGGGATTCCATCAAAGACGGCAAGATAATATGTGGTCAATGATCGAATTATTCAGATTGTGCCAATATATTAATCAACAGAATTTTTATTTCTATATTTACACTTCAACATATATTCTGCATTGCCTGGGGACAAATAAACGCTTCAGGATAACGACTCAAGCTGCATGGTGCCAGGCAATCAGTTTAACAGATGTAGAAAGGCTGGTAATGAGGGATGTAGGAACCAAAATAGAATCTTAATTTTTATCCCACTTATGAGACATGATTTGCTCCGGCTGATCTGAAAGGTGGGAAGCAGCTAAAAAGAAGCTGAGGATGAATAGGTATTATTTATGAATTCTTTTGGGTTTAAACAGTAAAGGCAGGATTCTTCTTCAGATCCTGCGCATTCTAGCAAGAATTCCTTTGCCAGAGTAGCAATATTACATTTTACCTATATATCTGTAGTTTCTTTTGCATCACTGAAAGACCAGAAAGTGACCTTGACTGTATCATTTGACATTAGCTTTTGTGTCTTAAAAGTGATCCGGCACAGCCTTTGGATGATCTTGAGGGAGAAGAGCTAATTAACGCTATTGAATAGTCCTTTGGAGATCGCTACTGATTTCAGACTGTGGACTTTCACCAAACTGGTAACTAACATTTTGGATGGCTGTCAATATGTATGTGGATCTCTTAAAGGCTTTGTTTAGTGCTGGCCAATACATTACTACAATACTTAGAAGTTATTGAGGAAAAAATAAAGACAGACATATAATGAACAAGTATGGGAAGCAAGAAAACATTTTCTCCCCCGAAAATGGGTTCAGGTTCAAATGTAGTAAAAACCAAAGATTTACTAAGAATTTGGAGAAATAACCCAGAGACTTGTTACACACTGGAGGAAAACAAACAAACTGTTAATTGAAAGATTAGATGAAGCATTTCTTTTTTCTGTCAGTAAAGCAAACTATCTGCAAGCAGACGTTGGTTTTTGAGTAGTTTTAAATCTGTCTGTGAATGGGACTTAAGCAATTTAGTCTATTAGTCAATAAAAACCATAAACAATGTATGACCTAGGGGGCGTGGCTTGGGAGCCGAGCATGGTGGATGTCTGAGCTCGTTGCTTTGCGCCGGCCCAAATCTTTCCAACATCAGAGGTCCGGGCTGCTGGAAGAAGTGACACAACAGTGACTACAGTGTGGGGACACTCCAGAGAAGGCTCGGCGAATATTTGAGGAGGGTGTCGGTGGGGCTGAGCTGTGACAGAGCCAGGGAGAGGTGCCGATGCTCACCCCATAAGACCTAAAACCTCAACACTAAAGCAGGTGAAACAGCACTTGTCCCTTCTAGCAGACAACATGGATCTTAGGAATTTCTTGCTAGGTCCCAAGAAACCTCATAGGAAACGCTTCTTGTATGCTATCTATAATGAACTGTGGAAAGTCTCCCAACAGGATTCTGCTGAGAGGATGTTGCTGAGAAGTGAAATTGATAGGATTAACCCAGAAAAGGCCCTGGCTGTGGTAGACAATGGTATGACCACACTTCCTTCACATATTTATTCACTGAGCAACATTGTGTCCTTGGCAATTGACATAATGGAACAAGATTTGTCTATTCTACAACATGGGCATTCTCACTTGCGCTCCACTATGCTTTTAAGCTGGACGCTGCAATCATTGCGTTCAGGCCACGTGCCATGGAGATACATTAACAGCACAAGTTTGTTCTCGGTTTACAATCTGCCCGACAGACAGTTGACTATGGCACGCAGAGATGCAAAGTACACCATGCTGTTCATTGAAAAATTTGAGAAGTTACCTTTCACAGTAGCAGAGTCACCGTCTACTGAATGGTTAATTCATGGCTATCTCACACTGCCAATCCCGACATTTCAGTTCCAGTACTGCCTTAGATACATCCAAGCAGGCAGGTATGAAGCGTTGGGTAAAGGGTACATACAGGAAACCTGGGAGTTACTGTATAGATATAGGTGAAGGAATAAGGACACTGAAGTTTTCTTAAGTGGTACTGACTGCGGGAAGGCTTTAAGTTGGTCTTTAGTGTGCAAAGAAGTGTCGCTTCATGGAACATGTAATGCGTCAAAAGTGAACATATCTTGCTACTTGAAAGGCACCCCAGCTGCCGTGATTCATACGGTTTTTGAATGGCTTTCGAATGGAAGTTATTCAGTTCTAAATAATCAAGGCTGGATATGGCCATGTCTGAACTGGGGTGGCAGAGTGGGCTAAAGAACGGTGATGGATCAAACCCAGATCTGTTGACTGGGTGTGAGTGTTTGATTGGTTCTGATGCTCTGTCCATCACCACCCCCTTTTGTACCACTTTGTTCGCCATAAATTGGCAGGGTATGCTCAGACGTGAGTCCCTTGCTCACTTTGCCACTGGATTCAAGCAAGCCTGGCTGAAGACGGCTGAAATGCCAGAAACCGGTCCTAGGAAGCTTATTTCTGGTCCAGGGAAGGCATGGCTTGGCAGTTCGGGCTGGACTGTTCCCATGAGGCACAGGGTCAGACTGATTTGGATATGGCCATGTCTGAACTGGGGTGGCAGAGTGGGCTAAAGAACGGTGATGGATCAAACCCAGATCTGTTGATTGGGTGTGAGTGTTTGATTGGTTCTGATGCTCTGTCCATCACCACCCCCTTTTGTACCGCTTTGTTCGCCATAAATTGGCAGGGTATGCTCAGACGTGAGTCCCTTGCTCACTTTGCCACTGGATTCAAGCAAGCCTGGCTGAAGACGGCTGAAATGCCAGAAACCGGTCCTAGGAAGCTTATTTCCGGTCCAGGGAAGGCATGGCTTGGCAGTTCGGGCTGGACTGTTCCCATGAGGCACAGGGTCAGACTGATTTGGATATGGCCATGTCTGAACTGGGGTGGCAGAGTGGGCTAAAGAACGGTGATGGATCAAACCCAGATCTGTTGACTGGGTGTGAGTGTTTGATTGGTTCTGATGCTCTGTCCATCACCACCCCCTTTTGTACCGCTCTGTTCGCCATAAATTGGCAGGGTATGCTCAGACGTGAGTCCCTTGCTCACTTTGCCACTGGATTCAAGCAAGCCTGGCTGAAGACGGCTGAAATGCCAGAAACCGGTCCTAGGAAGCTTATTTCCGGTCCAGGGAAGGCATGGCTTGGCAGTTCGGGCTGGACTGTTCCCATGAGGCACAGGGTCAGACTGATTTGGATATGGCCATGTCTGAACTGGGGTGGCAGAGTGGGCTAAAGAACGGTGATGGATCAAACCCAGATCTGTTGACTGGGTGTGAGTGTTTGATTGGTTCTGATGCTCTGTCCATCACCACCCCCTTTTGTACCGCTTTGTTCGCCATAAATTGGCAGGGTATGCTCAGACGTGAGTCCCTTGCTCACTTTGCCACTGGATTCAAGCAAGCCTGGCTGAAGACGGCTGAAATGCCAGAAACCGGTCCTAGGAAGCTTATTTCCGGTCCAGGGAAGGCATGGCTTGGCAGTTCGGGCTGGACTGTTCCCATGAGGCACAGGGTCAGACTGATTTGGATATGGCCATGTCTGAACTGGGGTGGCAGAGTGGGCTAAAGAACGGTGATGGATCAAACCCAGATCTGTTGACTGGGTGTGAGTGTTTGATTGGTTCTGATGCTCTGTCCATCACCACCCCCTTTTGTACCGCTCTGTTCACCATAAATTGGCAGGGTATGCTCAGACGTGAGTCGCTTGCTCACTTTGCCACTGGATTCAAGCAAGCCTGGCTGAAGACGGCTGAAATGCCAGAAACCGGTCCTAGGAAACTTATTTCCGGTCCAGGGAAGGCATGGCTTGGCAGTTCGGGCTGGACTGTTCCCATGAGGCACAGCGTCAGACTGATTTGGATATGGCCATGTCTGAATTGGGGTGGCAGAGTGGGCTAAAGAACGGTGATGGATCAAACCCAGATCTGTTGACTGGGTGTGAGTGTTTGATTGGTTCTGATGCTCTGTCCATCACCACCCCCCTTTTGTACCGCTTTTGTTCACCATAAATTGGCAGGGTATGCTCAGACATGAGTCCCTTGCTCACTTTGCCACTGGATTCAAGCAAGCCTGGCTGAAGACGGCTGAAATGCCAGAAACCGGTCCTAGGAAGCTTATTTCCGGTCCAGGGAAGGCATGGCTTGGCAGTTCGGGCTGGACTGTTCCCATGAGGCACAGGGTCAGACTGATTTGGATATGGCCATGTCTGACCTGGGGTGGCAGAGTGGGCTAAAGAACGGTGATGGATCAAACCCAGATCTGTTGACTGGGTGTGAGTGTTTGATTGGTTTTGATGCTCTGTCCATCCCCACCCCCTTTTGTACCGTGTTGTGGGATGGCGCCAGGCATCGCATATCTAGTCACAGTAAACTTCAGCGTTGTTTGCTGTAAGCAAGTATTGTTTCCCCCGGCTCGCACAGTAAGGGAGGCACCACTGTGGCCTTCATTGAATGCTTCCAGTATACGGTTTGATTCACTGAGCAGACTAAAGCCATGTTGTTTAAAAAAATGTGGCTTTAACTTCAGCCCGAGGGACTTTTAATCCCCAGGTTGCAAGATCTTCAGCAGAGATGCAGGCCTTGGTCCGTTCGAACTTCCGAATCCATTTCGGAGAAATGGCTCATCATATCTTTTACATGTCTGATACGAGACGAGTGGGATCGTACACTTATTTAAGCAACTTGGATCAGGTCTCTTAACCACCTTTCAGAAAATCTTCAGAATAATTCCAGCATTAATACACTCCGTACTTGAAAGTGTTTTTGGAGTGCTTCCTTTGGTCCTGCTTTTGGTAGCAGGCATCCTGATTTTAATACTCAAACTTTGCAATTAATGTCACAATCCCTCACAAAATGGAGAGAACACTGCTGGAACGATGTTGTTGTGAGTGCATGGTGTTCTACCTGCCTACGCCTCAGCTTCGAGAGCTGAGTGAGCAATGGTTCCTGTCTTTCAGATCGGTCTTGCCAGACTGTGTCCTGTCGGTGTTCCGTTGCCTCTTCTGTAGATTCGGCTGTGTGTTGGACCTGTGTCTGACACTTCCATCGGTTGCACAGCCGGACATAGACGAGCTACTGGCGCCTTTGCAGGCCCACACGTGCAGTTGTCATAAGCCTATTCCCATGTTGATGACGGCATTTCTAAAGCCTCCAAGGGATGCTTCCGCTCCTGTTGGAAGGGATATCAGCTCTGCTCCAGAGGTTTAGGCGTCAGTATCAGGCATGCAGGCATCTAATTCTTACCCGACGGCTGCCGTGGGAACCAGAGATGAACATCTTTGCTCACTTGACATGATACTGGAAGTTCTAGAGGGGCTGCCATCTGCAGATACGATGTCTTCAGCGCAGGATTCTTAAAACAATCTGGCCTCTCCTGTGCTGGGAACCGTTTGTCAACTTTTTAAACATTTACTAAAATTGAAGGTAGAAATTGACTTTGTTTTATTTTTCTTCTCGGCTCTAACTGAGCTTCATGGCTTTCAAGGTGCCCAGTGCAATATTCACAATATATACAAGTTCAGAGGACCTTTTAAACGCTTTTTTAGGGAAAGATGAATTTTCTTTTATGAACATTTTGCCCAGGCTTTTAAAAGTGCTTTTTAGTATGGTTTTTTATGAATGTTTTTCATGCCATTTAATAGCCTTAGCTTTATCATTACCTAGCTGACCTTGTTGAACTTTTAATGAGGAGTGGGTGTCATGTCCTTTAGGATAGCCCTGTCATGTATACCCCCTTTTACATACATTATACCATCCACATGACTATAATGATTCTAAAAAGGTGACCTTTTATCTAATAGCTTGCTCCTGTCTCTTCAACACCAGGCTCTTAGTCTTCTATCAGAATCCCTGTACCTGACATACATAAACATGTCCCCAGGCACCCTTAATGCTGCATGCAGGTGAGCAAATAGTACTTGAAGTTACTAGGTATTGGAAGTGCATCGTGTTATTATGTTCAAAAAGTTAAAATTTCAAACACAGGAGTCAATGTGAGGTTTCCTTTGGTTATATTAATGTTGTGTTTCAAACAGTCTAATTTTCTATCCCTTAGGCTGGCTAATTTGTACTAAGAGATAATACCAGACATGTTGATGATGTATTGATGTCCAATCTACATACGCTTTACGTGGCAACTGCTGCAAGTGAAACACTGATATCGAATTATGAATGTATGTTAATAATACTGCCTAAAGTGTACTGGTATACTGTAAAACTGAAAAAATGTAAAATTAATAAAAACACATTTAGACAAAAAAATAAATGTCCCCAAGCACTCATTTTTGAGGCAAAGAATGGCAACAAGGCTCAAGAAACTGCACCACTCAGTCTAGTCACTCATGTATTACAACAAATGTATTGCCCACCTCAAACGACCAGCTTCCACATGGTCAAAAATGAAATACAGTTTAAACAGAAAGATGAGAGGCAGTACAATTTTTACAGGATGCTTCAAGGTTCAATAATAGTTCTTTCACTGTGTTTTGAGTACGCAGAAAGATTCTTTATTTCGTAAACCTCTTTGACAAAAAGGCACAGCCAACGCTTTTCGCCCTAGAAAGGGCTTCTTCAGGGCAATGTACTGAGTAAGCACTGTCCAAAAGTCTAGGTGGGAAACACCTGCACAAAACTGCACTTGTACCGTTACTTGGTCACTCATGGAATTTCGCGAGTTCATTACGTGTTCCACTATAGTACCCTTGGGTAAAAGAGTTATAATATAGATCAAACGACGTTATTCTTATGGTTTCGAGCGCTTCCAAGTCCGTAGTTTCGTTTGAGTATGTGTCGGATTAGTCCCATGTCCAGAGAGTGTCCCCAGGCATGGCAGAATTATTCTGTATAAGGGTCACAACTTTTTTTCATTCTTGGCCAACAGCCAGCTGCGCATGATCACACTTGTTTAGAAAAGCATTGGTGATTGTTTTCAAAACATTTATGATTGTTTTCAAAACATCCATGATTGTTTTAAAAACATATTGATTCTAGAAAAAACCCTGGAGTGACCACTTTAGTATAAAAGACCCTCATCCCTGCGCTCTGCATCCCTCACCCCTCTGTAGGACCTCTGGGGGAAATGGGAAGGGGCCGTAGATAGGGCATTTACAGATGCAGAACGGGACAAGATCCTACGATCCCCTAAAAAGATGTCTAGAAACACCGGTCTCAAATAAACACAATTTAACTTCGTACTAATGACCTATCTGATGCCACATTGCCTCAATGTCACATATGGCAGAGAAATGCGGAAGTGCCCGAGATCTGCTCACATTGATGCTGATTTTATACACATGACATGGGCCTGTGCGCATCCTCGCACATACTGGGATTCAATCTTAGCTAAGATTAAGGATGCCCTGGGGAGGGAACTAAGTATCACAGTGAAGGTCTGTTTGCTGGGCCTCTTTCCCCGTCCACATGCCCAGAAAGTTGGGAATAGGCTAATACATTTGGCCATGGGACTAGCCAGGAGGAGGCTAGCATTGATGTGGAAGTCATCCACCGGGCCACAAGTTGCCAGCTGGAATCGAGATGTAATCAACTGGGCAGGTGCTGAGGGCAGGGCGCTGAGCTGGGAGAAATCGAGAGGAGTAAGGAAACGCCCTATAGCAGACCAATGGAGGGAAGCGCTGAGTACCTCGGAATACCCAACACAAATTAGTAGCGAAGAGGAGGGGAGTGGGAGTGCACGGGGGTGACAAGTGCATTTTACTATAGTAACTCCAGCACCGTGAAAGGCCTGCATGGCTGAAGTAGCCGCCCACTGTCAACAGCGGCCATGATAGAAAGGAAAGCCCAGAGAGAGGAGAAATACTAGGATGTGCTGAAAAGGATGTGACTGAAGGTCAACTTATTAGCTAGCATACCCCACATACGCCCCATAAGAAGATACACACACCATTACTTTGCACAAGTTCCTTTATCCTTTTTTTCCCTTTTTGTTACTAATTTAGTCTATTAACCTCTTCGCTGCTAGGCCTTCCCCTCCACCTCCCTGTGCTAAGCCTTTTTTGGCTATTTGGAGTAGTTCACGCTTAGTCCCCAGTAACTTTTTGACCACATAAGGTATCCACACCAAATTTGCGTACTTTTCTTCCAACATCATGGGGATTCTAAAGGTACCCAGGGTTTGGTACCCATAAATTTGCCAAAATATAGCGACATTTTTGGGTTTTTGGGAAAAATGGGGAAAAAGTACAGCAAATGAAAGCGTCTGATTTTTTCCCTGCAAATGGTATCAACAAAGGGTTTGTGGGGCTGAAATCACCATTTTCCCAGCTTTTAGGGACTGACAGACTTTTGTAAGAAAACCAACATTTTTTTACACAGTTTTGGCATTTTACTGGGACATAGCCTATTTTTGCTATTTTTTGTGCTTTTAAACTTCTTCCAGTTAATGGTAGAAATTGGTATGAAAGCAATAATAGATCCTGGAAAGCTATACATTTTAGAAAAGTTGACAAAATTCTGAATTCAGCAAGCGGTCATTTGTATAGATCCATCCAGGTTTCCAGGCGACCCTTGACCCTGCTTAGGCTGGTCGGTCCCCACGCCGCACAGCTCCACCAGTGTGTTGCGCCCTTGAGCCCTGCTGCCGCTCGGCCGTGAGATCGAGGCCCTCCTCCACCCGCAGGCTACCACCTGCGCCTCATCCCTGGTGGCCAGTGGTAGGCCGCAGGTTTGCTTGCCTGCTTGGTTTATCGCCCGCATTGTATTGTAACTGTGCCCGTATTGTTCTGCAAATTGTATTTTGTACTCGTTTTTCGCCCCTTTTTCTCCCCTATGTCTGCTGTGCCCCTCTGTGAGAAAGTGGCTCTGTATATACTGTTACCAAATAGGTACAGGGTGTACAGAGTCCACAGTCCCCAGAGGTTTGGCAGAGGCTAAAGTTAGATATAACCTTACTCTCTAAAGTGGTAGCTTGGTCGAGCAGTAAGGCAGTATCAGAGGACAGTGTAAAGCATTTGTTGCACACACTCAGCCAGCAAATGGTCTCACACACTCAATAACTGAACTCTAGGCCAATGGTTTATATATAAAAAATATATGCTTGTTTTATTTTAGAACCAACAATAGGTATTAAAATATACTTTCTCAGAATGAGATGCTTTACATAAATACTTTTGCAATATGCAATTGACTTTTGTAGAAAGTTACAAGTGGTTGCAATAGCCAACACAATTCTAAACACAATAATGCATTGAGTTCAATGGAAGTTTCAAGTTATTTGCCACAGATTACTTTTGGAATTCCAGGACTGGATTCTAGATTCAGCCCTGGGTCAATACTTGGAATCAAGTGATAAAAGTCGACTTAATTACTGTGATGATTTTTAGACAATATTTTGCTATTTTTAAAAGTTGTCACTTAGAAAATATTTCATAGAAAACAGTCAATGATTCCCTATGGCAGAAAATTCAAGTTGCAGGTATAGTATGTTCTCGTTACTTTTGTAATCCAGTACTGGGTGCCTAGACTCAGTACTGGGACCTTTATCCAAAACAGGTAAGCAATTAAGTTTTTAGATATTATACGAATTTTAAAGAATATTTAAAGTTTGCAGAAATTGACAGAAGAAATTTCACAGAAAAACAGTCAATGATTTCCTATGGGAGAAAATTGGGTTACTCATAAGTACAGTTGTAAGTATTTTTCAGAGTCAGTGCTGGGCACCAAGATCCAGCACTGAGAGCTCACCTAAGAGCAGGTGAGCGTTTTCGTTACGCGGCTGATTTTTGGGGAATATTTTAACTTTTGAAAAGTCCACACTTAGAAGAAATTTCAGGAAAAGCCGGTCAATGTTACCCTACGGAGAAAATTGAGTTATCGGTTTAAAGGCAAGTACTCGACTGGCAAAGTTAAGGTTCTGGGCATAGACTCAGGGGTCTCCCAGGGTCAGGTAGGTACAGTGGGTTCACCCTCAGCGGCACAAAGGCAGCCGGGTGCAGAGAGAGTTAGGCCCAATGTTATCCTATGAGAGGTAGGGGGGCCTTGGGTGGTGGCTGCTGACTAGCAGGCCACGCGGCTGTGGGAGCTGGGCTCCTGGTCACTTACTCAGGGCAAGTGGGGAAGTAGATAGGAGTAGAGGTTACACTGCCAGGGCCACTCGGGCGGCTGGGTGCAGGGTGCTTTTGAGCCTTCGGGCGCTCAATTGATTTCAATGGGAAATCTCCGGTTTAGAAAAAGACTGCAAGCTCGGGGACGAAGATTCTTCACGTGCCACCACCACTTCGAGAGGTAAGTTTGGTAGTTGGAGGATAGGTAGGTACCCCGGGATTGGGCACAGGGGGCCGCGGGGCGCCGGGTGCAGTGGTGCCTTTTGGTGTCGGGAAATCTTACCCTCTGTTGATCGCGGTTGGGGGGGCACCTGGTTCTGAGGCTGCAGGCTTCTTCAGGAGTGTCGAGGGAGGTCCTTTGGTACCAGACTCGGGGTCAGAGTCGCCGTGGGGTCGTCCTCGTGGTCTTTGTTTACTCCGGCACAGGCCAGGCTTGGCGGGTGCAGAGTGAGCTGGGTTCGCGGTTCCGGGCTGCTGCCAGGGATTAGAAGTAGATTTTGAGTAGAGCCTCTACTCATGGGAGTCCCAGTGGGCTTAGAGTCAAAAGGTAGCCAGGTCCTCTAGAGTTTGTGAGGTTGCTGGCCACAAGAGATGCCGGGTTGGAGCAGGAGCAGGTTCGAGGGTCGACAGGCCGATAGGGCTGGGGCCAAAGCAGTTGATTTCTTCCTCTTCTTAGCAGCTGCAGGGCAGGTCTTCTTTCTTCTAGCTCTTCTTCGGATTTCAGAATCTGGGGAAGGAAGGTTCAGGGTGCCCCTAAATACTAGATTTAGGGGCGTTACAGGTAGGTGAAGGGCAGGGACCAATGGGACCCTGTCCTGGGGTGGGTACACCCCCTATCCTGCCTCTCTCCTGTGGGAGGGGGGCAGTAGCCTAATCCTGATTGGGCAGGGCTTCCCATCTTCAAGATGGCGAGAGCCCGGAGATGTGCTTCACCTCGCCTCCCCCACCTGAGGGGTGGGGTTGGCAGGCTGGCACATCCCCTGTTCTTATTTGGGGTTTCCGGCCAAGCTTCCTGCCAGAGTGGGGGGTTGCAGTGGCCTGGGGAAGCTCAAGCTTCCCCCTGCCCATCCTGGGGGAGGAGATTTAGCACCTCGCCCAGGATGTGCATTGTTGCAGGCCCAGGAGAGCAGGGGCTCTCCTACCCAGGGGTCCAGCAACATGTCTGCTGTGTGGCAGCCTAGGCAGCCTCAGAACAGACGTGGATTGAAGGTTAGGATTTAGGGGGCATCTCTAAGATGCCCTCTGGGGTGCTTGGTACATTAAATCCCACACTGGCATCAGTGCGGGTTTAATGTGTTGAGAAGTTTGATACCAAACTTCTCAGTCTTCAGTGTTGCCATTATGGTGCTGTGGAGTTCGTGTTTGACGAGCTCTCAGCACCATGTGCTCTTAAATGGCAGCACTGCACTTACAGTGCCCAGGAATGGACCTGGGTACTGTAGGGGCACAGGGCTCCTGCTCCTGTGCCCACACCACTGGCATAGGGCACCCAGCTAGAGGGGTGGCTCATGTATGCCATGGCAGTGTAGGTGGTGGGCATGGCACACAGGGATGGGTATTGGAGGGATGGAGGAGCACTCCTTTAATGATAATTTCAACCTATTCTGACTGTGGTGCTACAACACTACACATGCTGTCAACCAAGTGTGGGTGAATTAAAGGACTGTTACAAGTATGTGAACTTGATGGTGCTGTGCACACTTCACTGGGTGCTGATACCCATGTCTCGTATGACACTACCACTCAACACATTGACAATTTTAAACCATTGGTTCACCTTGATATTCAATTTATATCAAGATTAAATCATAATGAAAATACATTTAACAATTCGTTCAACAATGCAGTCTGTACATTATTCAACAAGTGAATGAAAATAATACACAATCATCATTTCAATCGCATAGTCGTACAAAAATCAGTCCGTGAAATAATAAACAATGGTTCATGAATGCGCGATGCATTTCGGGACGTCACCGTCCCTTCGTCAGGGGCCAACCTAAAACAGAAAACAATTTATTATGCTCATGTTGATGTCTCATCATACTTTATATACTCAAGGGGCTGCATTACCCAACCTGCCTCAAATAGAGAGGTGTGTGTTTACTTGCTTAAGCTAAGCTAATTACCATATAAGACCTCATGTGTTCCCTCTCAAATGATCACCAGAGAGAAAGAAGACAAAAGTGAAAAGGCCTATTCAGTTGCCCCAGTATAAAATGCACAACCCGTGATAAATAGTAAGTGACACAGAGTGAAAACGCCAAAGAAAATGCCAAAGAAAATACCAAAGGAGATAGTAGAATGTACAGCGTGGCGACACAAATCATATGAGCACAGTAATGAGTGCGTAGTGATAACCACCAGCTTGCTCGAAGACAATCGGGTGGATAAAATACATGTAATGCCTATGCTCACCAAAAAGTGGTCCGTGTAAACCGGCCTCAATAGTAACAGCAGCAATCTGGAGAGATCACTAGAGTTAGTGCCATGGGTGCCTTGTCGCTAAATAATGATTACGGCAAATCGTAAAATGTGCTTACCCTGCACGTCGATACCTCGCGGTAAGACAGTGCAATGTAGCCTGGCGTGCCCGGCCCTGTAACGGTACAAATAAAATGGTATGGCAATGTGACATACCCCATAGAAACTCAAAAATATCTACTAGAGCAACTGGATGTTACACTCACCCACTCACTGTGAGGAGTCTTCAATATATCCAAACTTCATTACCACACGGTTTAGATAAGAAAAATAAATAAAAAAGCCCGTCAGCTCTTTGTGTAACATGCCAAATGTTAGTTCCCTAAGATGCACACGGAATGGCGAGTAGGCAAATACTCTCAGATCTTACCGATTTGGGTGATCTCGATGCTGCTCGGTGTACGGTCTGATTCTGAATGCGTAATGCCCGAAGCGTCAGAACGGTTTAAACAAGCCGCGATGCCAATGGTTTAAAATTGTCAATGTGTTGAGTGGTAGTCTCATACGAGACGTGGGTATCAGCACCCAGTGAAGTGTGCACAGCACCATCAAGTTCACATACTTGACACAGGGATGGGTGTCACGGCGACTCTTTGTTTTGTCTTGTACCCAGACACCCAGCCTGCAAGGGCAGTGTGTATGTGCAAGGGTACAGGGCCTCTAAGGGTGGCACAATGGGTGCTGCAGCCCTTAGAGGCCTTCCCTGGTCACAAGGCCCTGGGGACCTAGGGTACCATTTACCAGGGGCTGACATGTGGCCAGGGTTTGCCAATTTGGGTTTTGTGTTTTAGGGAAGGAACATAGGCCCTGGGCACCTGATTGGCAGGAATCCAGGGCACACTCAGTCAAAGTACATTCAGCAATTCAGCAAAAAGTAGGGGCATACCATGCAAGAAAGATGGCACTTTCTCACACCCTCGTTTTCCTTCTGTACCATCTGCCGATCCAGCTTTCCCCCCCGCTGCGTCCCCGCCCCCGCCCCATTCGTCCGTATTGTAATTGTGCCTGTATTGTCTTGCATTGTATTCTGTACTCGTTTTTTGCCCCTTTATTTCCCCTATCTCTGCTGTGCCCCTCTTTTTCCTTCTGTACCCTCTGCCGATCCCGCTTTCCCGCTGCTGCATTCCCTGCGGCCCCGCCCCCAGCTCCCATTCGTCCGCTCCCTCCAGCCTCCCAGCTGCTCCTCCCTCCCACCTCCCCTTCTTATGGCGGGCGCGCCGCTGGCGCGCCTAAGGCAAGCCCGTCTGCGCCTGTCCGCACCTGGCCCCAGCGCCAGAACCCTTGGCCCCCGCAAACGCCACAACACCCGTCTCTGCTACGACTCCAGCACCCTCCACGCACTCAACGCCGGCCGATCAGGCACCTACTGCCTGACCGCCCCGAAGCACACCCAAGGACCCTTCTCCTGCCGAAATTGCAGCTTCAGCAGCATCCGACCCGCCAACCCACCGACCAGGAAAGAACCCAACTACCTCAGCTGCATCCTTCTCAACACCCGCTCTGCCCGCAAACACACCGTTGAACTCTGGGACCTACTCGACTCTACCTCCCCAGACGTCACCTTCCTGACGGAAACCTGGCTAAACCCCTCCTCAGCACCCGACATCGCCATAGCCATCCTGGAGGGCTACAAGATCACCTGCAGGGACCGCACCAACGGAGTAGGAGGAGGAATCGCCATCGTCCACAGAAACACCCTCAGAGTCTTGACCAACACCGACGACACCCTCAGCACTGCAGAACACCTGCACTTCCAGATCCACACCGACCCCAACACCACCCTCAGAGGAACCCTCGTCTACAGACCCCCGGAACCAGACCACAGTTCAGCGACTCCATCGCCGACTTCGTCAGCACACACGCCCTCGTCTCCACAGACTACATCCTCCTCGGGGACCTGAACTTCCACCTCAAAAACAACAACGACACCAACTCCACCACCCTGATCGACAACCTAGCCAACCTCGGAATCAGAAAAATAGTCACAACACCCACCCACTTTGCCGGCCACACGCTTGACCCCATCTTCACCGTCAGCCCCCACGTCTCCTTCAACCACACCACCGAACTCCACTGGACCGACCACCACTGCATTCACTTCACCTTCAAGAAGCCCACCGCGCACCACCGCACCCAACAGATGCCTCACCGCTGCTGGAGCAAAGTCACCGAAGACCAGCTAACCAGCACCCTCGCCCGGAGCCCACCCTCCGACCCCACCGACCCCGACACCGCCGCCGGCAACCTCAGACAGTGGATCGACGACTGCGCCAACACCCTCGCCCCGTTCAAGAAACCCCCAACAGTCACACCAGCAAGAAAGCCAGCTGGTTCACAGAAGACCTCCAGGCCTCCAAGCAAACCTGCCGAAAACTGGAGAAGAACTGGCTCCGCGAATGAACACCGGACACCTACGCTGCCCACAAGAACGCCACCCGCAGACACCATCACCTCATCAGATCCGCCAAAAGGGCCTCCTTCAAAGACCGCCTAGACAACAACGCACACAACAGCAAAGAGCTCTTCAACATCGTGAAGGAACTCTCCAACCCCAACTTCAACACCAATGACATCCCACCTTCACAAGACCTGTACGACTTGCTGGCCACCTTCTTCCACCGCAACATCGCAGACATCCACGACAGCTTCAACGCCACGACCGCCCCAACAACCACTAAGATCTCCGCCCCCACGACCACCACCCGCACCAACCGCATACTCTCCTGGATCAACATCGACGACGACGACACCATCAACTTCATGAACACCATCCACTCCGGATCTCCATCAGACCCATGCCCACCCAACATCTTTAACAAAGCCAGCACAGCCATCGCACCCCATCTCCGGAAAGTCATCAACATCTCCTTCGAGAAAAGCAACCTTCCCGGAGAGCTGGAAGCACGCCGAGATCAACGACCTACTCAAGAAACCCAAGGCGAACCCCAAGGACCTCAAGGACTTCCGGCCCATCTCCCTGCTCCCGTTCCCGGCGAAGGTCATCGAGAAGACCGTCAACAAACAACTGACCTGCTTCCTCGACGAGAACAGCATCCTGAACCCTTCCCAGTCTGGGTTCCGCAGCAACCACAGCACCGAAACTGCCCTCTTCGCCACCACAGATGACATCAGTGTCCTGCTGGAGAAACAGCGGCCCTCATCCTCCTGGACCTGTCAGCCGCATTTGACACGGTCTGCCACCGCACACTAAGAACACACCTCCATGACGCCGGGATCCAAGAGAAGACCCTCTCCGGCAGAACACAGAGCGTCCGCCTCCTCCCCTTTCGCTCCGAAGCCACCGAGATCATCTGCGGTGTACCTCAGGGCTCATCCATCAGCCCTACGCTGTTAAACATCTACATGGCACCGCTCGCCCACGTCGCCCGACTGTACGACCTCAACATCATCTCCTATGCCGATGACACCCAACTGATCCTCCCCCTCACCAAAGACCCCCACACTGCCAAAACCAACCTCCACGAAGAAATGAAGGCCGTCACCGAATGGATGAGGAACAGCCGACTGAAGCTGAACTCGGACAAGACCGAGGTCCTCATCCCCCGATCCACCCCCTCGGCCTGGGACGACTCCTGTTGGCCGACCGCACTGGGATCTGCTCCAACACCCACCGACCACGCACGCAACCTTGGGGTCATCCTCGACTCAACCCTCTCCATGACTAAGCAGGTCAACGCCGTCTCTTCCTGCTGCTTCAACACCCTCCGCATGCTCCGCAGGATCTACAAGTTGATCCCCACCGAAACGAGAAGAACGGTCACCCAGGCCCTCGTCAGCAGCAGCCTGGACTATGGAATCGCCCTCTAAGCAGGAGCCTCGGCTTAACTCCTGAGACGGCTTCAACGCATCCAGAACACCTCGGCACGCCTGATCCTTGACATCCATTGCCGCAGCCACATCACACCCCACCTGAGAGACCTGCACTGGCTCCCCGTCAACAAGAGGATAACCTTCAAGCTCCTCACCCACGCACACAAGGTACTCCACAACACCGGACCAGCATACCTCAATAGTCGACTGAGCTTCTACGCAACCACCCGCCAGCTCCACTCAGCCGACCTCGCCACAGTCCCCCACATCCGAAGAACGACCTCCGTTAGCAGATCGTTCTCCCACCTCGCTGTCAAGACCTGGAACACCCTCCCCATCCACCTACGGCAGACCCAAGACCTGCTGACCTTCAGAAGAGTCCTCAAGACCTGGCTTTTCGAGCAGTAGCAGCACCCCACACCCCCCTGAGACCCTCATGGGTATGTAGCACGCTTTATAAATGACATGATTGATTGATTGATTTATAGAAACTAACAGTTGAATATAGTAAAAATTGAAAATTAGTTGAAAAAAACAGCCATTTGTGCCAAAGTTTTCACCTGTAACTTCTTCTAATTATGACAGCTGTTTGAAAGCAATATACCGTTACATCCACTGGACCTTTCTGGTTGTGGGTATATATAGGACTTGTAGGATCACCAAGAACCCGACGAACCCAGAGCCAATTACCGAGCAGCGTCTTGCAATGTTTTTTTTTTTATGTACCGGGCATATAGCAATTAATTTGGGAAAATATATACAGGGAAAAATCGGCAAGAAAGACACTTGTGTATTTCTGAAATTGGAACAAAATATAGACTTTAGAAACAGTAGCTATTTGCACATTTCCGAAATTGTGAGTACCCATACTAGCATGAGAATTATAGGACATTTTTCAAAGTGACTTCTTTTTTACACATTGTTTTTTATTTGGAAGGCAGAAATGCATCGAAAGTCAATATGTAATAACAGTTGCGCTACAATTCTGTGTTACCCTAAGTCTCCTGATAAAATTGGTACCGCACTTGTGTGGGTAGGCCTAGTGCCCGCAACAGGAAACAGCTTAAAACGCAACGTGGACACACTTTATTTTTACAGTGAAAACTGACCCTTTTTTTGCAAAGTGCCTAGCTGTAGATTTTGAACCCTAGCTCCGCCAGCACCTAGGGAAACCTAGCAAACCTATACATTTTTGAAAACTAGACACCCAGAGGAATCGAGGATGGAGTAACTTGTCTGGCTCTCACCAGGTTCTGTTACCCAGAATCCCTTGCAAACCTCAAACTTTGTCAAAAAAACACATTTTCCCCACATTTTTGTGGTGGAAAGTTCTAGAATCTGCGTGGATTCACAAAATTCCACCCACCCCGCTTTCCCCAAAGTCTCCGAAGAAAAATTATACCTCAGTTGTGTGGGTAGACCTTGTGCCCGCGACAGGAAACAGCCCAAAACGCAACATGGACAAACCACATTTTCACAGTGAAAACGGACCCATTTTTGCAAGTGCCTAGATGTAGATTTTGAACCCTAGCTCTGCCAGCACCTAGGGAAACATAGCAAACCTATACATTTTTTAAAGGTAGACACACAGGGGAATCCAGGATGAGGTGACTTGTCTGGCTCTCACTAGGTTCTGTTGCCCAGAATCCCTTGCAAACCTCAAACTTTGTCAAAAAACCAAATTGTCCTCACATTTCTGTGCTGGAATGTTCTGGAATCTGCGTGGATCCACAAAATTCCACCCACCCCGAATTATCCAAAGTCTTCAGAGTAAAATAGTACCTCACTTCTGTGGGTAAGCCTAGTGCCCGCGACAGGAAATGGTCCAAAACGCAACGTGGACACACCACATTTTCACAGTGAAAACTGACCCTTTTTTTGCAAAGTGCCTAGCTGTGGATTTTGAACCCTAGCTCTGCCGGCACCTACGGAAACCTAGCAACCGTATACATTTTTGAAAACTAGACACCCAGGGGAATCCAGAATGAGGTGACTTGTCTGGCTCTCACCAGGTTCTGTTACCCAGAATCCCGTGCAAACCTCAAACTTTGTATAAAAAAAAACACATTTTCCTCACATTTCTGTGGTGGAAAGTTCAAGAATCTGCGTAGATCCACACATTTCCTACCACCCAGTGTTCCCCTAGGTCTCCCATAAAAATGGTACCTCACTCATGTGGATGCCCCAAGTACCCGCGATAGGCAAGGGCCCAAAACCTATTGGGGAGACATCAAAATTACCTATCACAAAACAACCTGGTTTTGCAAGGGGAGTCACCTGGGTTTTTGGCCCCGGGCTCGGCGGCCATCTTGGGAAACCTACCAAACCCACACATGTCTGAAAACTAGACACCCAGGGGAGTCCAGCGAGGTATGGCTTGCGTAGGTCCCCCAATGTTTTCCTTTGTGGGGTTTGTTTTACAAAGTTTGAGGTTTGCAAGGGATTCTGGGTAACAGAACCGAGTGAGAGCCACACAAGTCACCACATCTTGGATTGCCCTTGGTGTCTAGTCTTCAAAAATGTATAGGTTTGCTAGGTTTCCTTGGGTGCCAGCTGCGCTAGGCCCCAAAATCCAGAGGTAGGCACATTCCTCAAAAAAGTCTGTGCCTAGTGGGCTTTCTGCCGCCCTGGGGTGGGGGGTATTCGAGGGCGCCCCGATATGCCCCCAAGGGGGGTAGAAAGACTGTGGCTATTTTGTTTGGGTGGCTGGGGATATTGGGGTGCTCATTCTGGGCAGTCCCCACCCCTACGTATTAAAAAGCCAGCTTAATCGCTGGCGCCTCGTGGGCTCTCTGCCCCCCCAGGGGGGCAGATCAGGGGCTACTGCCCCCATATGAGTCCTGGGGGGGACAGAAAGACAGTGGTATCTTGTTTGGGGGGTGGGAGCTTTGGTATGCCCATTTTGGGCAGCCCCCCCTCAGGCATATAAAAAAAAAATCCCTGGCTTCTAGGGTTGCTTTCTGCCTCCGGGGGCGGGGGGGGGATATTGGGGGCTATTGCCCCATCTGCCTCCCAAGAGAGGCAGAAAGACTGTAGCATTTCTTTTTTGGGGTTAGGGGTATTTGCGTGCCCTTTCTGAGCAGCCCCCACCCCAACGTATATAAATAAAAAATCCCTGGGGCCTAGTGGGCTTTCTGCCCCCTGGGGAGCAGATCAGGGGCTATTGCCACCATCTGCCTCCTGGGGGCAGAAAGTCTTATTCCTTCTTTGGGGGGGGTAGGGTGGGGGCTTTGGCACCCCTGGTGTATAAAAAAAACATCCCTGGCGTCTAGGGTGCTTTCTGCCCCACCCCCGGGGGGGGGGGCAGAAAGGCTGTCAGGCAAATATAAATGGGGGAAGCAAAGGCCCTTGCTCAAGGGGCCGCTCCCCCCTCCCTGGTGGCTAGTGGGTGGATCCCTGTTTGGGGATCGCCCTCCTGGCGCGACCTCCAAGCAGGGATCCACTAGGGAAGGGTACCATTGGAAAGGGGAGATTCTCCCCTTTTCAATGATACCTCTCCCAAGTGTTTGCGTGCTCGGGGGGCTGTGATAGCCCCACGAGCATTGAAATATTGAAACTGAAACTAAGTTTAATTTTCAATGTAATGACGACAGCTCGCCATGCGCACGATTGTCATTACATTGAAAATTAGTGAAGGGCCTCGAGAGGTTGGGGAAGCTCATCCCCACCTCCCGAGGCCCCCCAAAAAATGGAAATCCCTCTGCTGTTTGTAGCAGAGGGATTTTGCGCCTCTGTCCTCATGACGGAATGGTTCCGTCATGAGCACAGGAACACTGGTGCTCATGATAGAACCATTCCGTCATGAGCACCGAAGGGGTTAACCATCCCCTGAAAATGTGGATAACATTCCAGAACTCCGGGCTGGAGCTGTATGCCGCCCAAAGTGACGAGGCTAGAGAAATATAGATCTGCTTCAAAAAAGTGGGTTAGCGTACATAGATGATATGAATATGTGTATGGTCATAACCCTGTATTACATTCCAAAGACTTAAAAACTGATACTCAACTTTTAGAATCAAGATGGAATGTTTATTAGGCTGTCTCACATGTGAAAGAGATGTGCAACATGAAAAAACGATTTATATGTATACACTAAAATGTTAATCTATAAAATGCCAATAAAGATGTACAAAAAAAAGATGTAAAAAAAAGACCCTTACTCCCCCCTACAAATCAGAGGAGAATTCCTTCCAAGCTGTGACGGGGGTCCTGCATGCTAAATCTTTGATACGCAGTGGTCTGACATTCCTTGCGGGTTGTCATCCTAGACGCAGAGATGTGGGTCCTTCGTTCTGAACCATCAGGTGAGGGGGCTCGTTCATCCCTAGGGGTTTCGTAGCTGCAGATACACATAGATATATACAGACCACCTGACTGGGTGTGGCCTCGGGAACAGCATAACATCGCTAGGCCCCCCAGGAACACCAAGAACACCTTGAAACTGGCACTGACGAAGCCGCTTGAAGGCTGAAACGCGTATGCCGAGCGTTTCAGGGACAGAATCACTCTGCGCTTGAAAAATCAGTAAAGCCATTTTTAATTCCCCGGAGTTGTGTCGCGCTGTCTACTTACTTGGAAGAGAGCATGAACTGTATGTTTTAACCAGCAAGCAGGCGCTGGATGGCGATGCGCCCTCTCGGTCTGGAGCAACGCGGTGTAGCCTGCACCTGGAGTGTTTTGTGTTTCCGCGTAGCCCCCCCAGCATGTCAAAACCACTTGGAGTGATTCTGGATGCAAGGGGAGAGAGGAGGCAACATTGTGTGCCTGATAAGGGGACAAAGAAATGGCCGGACTCCCCAGCAACCAGGGGTGGTGTTGATACCTGCAGCCAATTGTTATTGGGGTACCACATGGTGCAAGGAATGCCCTGTTACTCAATGGGCCTCCTCAACGGACTATCAAGACCAGAAGGCACCTGGCTGGGGTATGCAAGCAAAGCAGCTGTACATCATTAAGCGGAGGAGGGGCGAGAGACCACCTGACTGGGTGTGGCCTCGGGAACAGCATAACATCGCTAGGCCCCCCAGGAACACCAAGAACACCTTGAAACTGGCACTGACGAAGCCGCTTGAAGGCTGAAACGCGTATGCCGAGCGTTTCAGGGACAGAATCACTCTGCGCTTGAAAAATCAGTAAAGCCATTTTTAATTCCCCGGAGTTGTGTCGCGCTGTCTACTTACTTGGAAGAGAGCATGAACTGTATGTTTTAACCAGCAAGCAGGCGCTGGATGGCGATGCGCCCTCTCGGTCTGGAGCAACGCGGTGTAGCCTGCACCTGGAGTGTTTTGTGTTTCCGCGTAGCCCCCCCAGCATGTCAAAACCACTTGGAGTGATTCTGGATGCAAGGGGAGAGAGGAGGCAACATTGTGTGCCTGATAAGGGGACAAAGAAATGGCCGGACTCCCCAGCAACCAGGGGTGGTGTTGATACCTGCAGCCAATTGTTATTGGGGTACCACATGGTGCAAGGAATGCCCTGTTACTCAATGGGCCTCCTCAACGGACTATCAAGACCAGAAGGCACCTGGCTGGGGTATGCAAGCAAAGCAGCTGTACATCATTAAGCGGAGGAGGGGCGAGAGACCACCTGACTGGGTGTGGCCTCGGGAACAGCATAACATCGCTAGGCCCCCCAGGAACACCAAGAACACCTTGAAACTGGCACTGACGAAGCCGCTTGAAGGCTGAAACGCGTATGCCGAGCGTTTCAGGGACAGAATCACTCTGCGCTTGAAAAATCAGTAAAGCCATTTTTAATTCCCCGGAGTTGTGTCGCGCTGTCTACTTACTTGGAAGAGAGCATGAACTGTATTTTTTAACCAGCAAGCAGGCGCTGGATGGCGATGCGCCCTCTCGGTCTGGAGCAACGCGGTGTAGCCTGCACCTGGAGTGTTTTGTGTTTCCGCGTAGCCCCCCCAGCATGTCAAAACCACTTGGAGTGATTCTGGATGCAAGGGGAGAGAGGAGGCAACATTGTGTGCCTGATAAGGGGACAAAGAAATGGCCGGACTCCCCAGCAACCAGGGGTGGTGTTGATACCTGCAGCCAATTGTTATTGGGGTACCACATGGTGCAAGGAATGCCCTGTTACTCAATGGGCCTCCTCAACCGACTATCAAGACCAGAAGGCACCTGGCTGGGGTATGCAAGCAAAGCAGCTGTACATCATTAAGCGGAGGAGGGGCGAGAGACCACCTGACTGGGTGTGGCCTCGGGAACAGCATAACATCGCTAGGCCCCCCAGGAACACCAAGAACACCTTGAAACTGGCACTGACGAAGCCGCTTGAAGGCTGAAACGCGTATGCCGAGCGTTTCAGGGACAGAATCACTCTGCGCTTGAAAAATCAGTAAAGCCATTTTTAATTCCCCGGAGTTGTGTCGCGCTGTCTACTTACTTGGAAGAGAGCATGAACTGTATGTTTTAACCAGCAAGCAGGCGCTGGATGGCGATGCGCCCTCTCGGTCTGGAGCAACGCGGTGTAGCCTGCACCTGGAGTGTTTTGTGTTTCCGCGTAGCCCCCCCAGCATGTCAAAACCACTTGGAGTGATTCTGGATGCAAAGGGAGAGAGGAGGCAACATTGTGTGCCTGATAAGGGGACAAAGAAATGGCCGGACTCCCCAGCAACCAGGGGTGGTGTTGATACCTGCAGCCAATTGTTATTGGGGTACCACATGGTGCAAGGAATGCCCTGTTACTCAATGGGCCTCCTCAACGGACTATCAAGACCAGAAGGCACCTGGCTGGGGTATGCAAGCAAAGCAGCTGTACATCATTAAGCGGAGGAGGGGCGAGAGACCACCTGACTGGGTGTGGCCTCGGGAACAGCATAACATCGCTAGGCCCCCCAGGAACACCAAGAACACCTTAAAACTGGCACTGACGAAGCCGCTTGAAGGCTGAAACGCGTATGCCGAGCGTTTCAGGGACAGAATCACTCTGCGCTTGAAAAATCAGTAAAGCCATTTTTAATTCCCCGGAGTTGTGTCGCGCTGTCTACTTACTTGGAAGAGAGCATGAACTGTATTTTTTAACCAGCAAGCAGGCGCTGGATGGCGATGCGCCCTCTCGGTCTGGAGCAACGCGGTGTAGCCTGCACCTGGAGTGTTTTGTGTTTCCGCGTAGCCCCCCCAGCATGTCAAAACCACTTGGAGTGATTCTGGATGCAAGGGGAGAGAGGAGGCAACATTGTGTGCCTGATAAGGGGACAAAGAAATGGCCGGACTCCCCAGCAACCAGGGGTGGTGTTGATACCTGCAGCCAATTGTTATTGGGGTACCACATGGTGCAAGGAATGCCCTGTTACTCAATGGGCCTCCTCAACCGACTATCAAGACCAGAAGGCACCTGGCTGGGGTATGCAAGCAAAGCAGCTGTACATCATTAAGCGGAGGAGGGGCGAGAGACCACCTGACTGGGTGTGGCCTCGGGAACAGCATAACATCGCTAGGCCCCCCAGGAACACCAAGAACACCTTGAAACTGGCACTGACGAAGCCGCTTGAAGGCTGAAACGCGTATGCCGAGCGTTTCAGGGACAGAATCACTCTGCGCTTGAAAAATCAGTAAAGCCATTTTTAATTCCCCGGAGTTGTGTCGCGCTGTCTACTTACTTGGAAGAGAGCATGAACTGTATGTTTTAACCAGCAAGCAGGCGCTGGATGGCGATGCGCCCTCTCGGTCTGGAGCAACGCGGTGTAGCCTGCACCTGGAGTGTTTTGTGTTTCCGCGTAGCCCCCCCAGCATGTCAAAACCACTTGGAGTGATTCTGGATGCAAAGGGAGAGAGGAGGCAACATTGTGTGCCTGATAAGGGGACAAAGAAATGGCCGGACTCCCCAGCAACCAGGGGTGGTGTTGATACCTGCAGCCAATTGTTATTGGGGTACCACATGGTGCAAGGAATGCCCTGTTACTCAATGGGCCTCCTCAACGGACTATCAAGACCAGAAGGCACCTGGCTGGGGTATGCAAGCAAAGCAGCTGTACATCATTAAGCGGAGGAGGGGCGAGAGACCACCTGACTGGGTGTGGCCTCGGGAACAGCATAACATCGCTAGGCCCCCCAGGAACACCAAGAACACCTTGAAACTGGCACTGACGAAGCCGCTTGAAGGCTGAAACGCGTATGCCGAGCGTTTCAGGGACAGAATCACTCTGCGCTTGAAAAATCAGTAAAGCCATTTTTAATTCCCCGGAGTTGTGTCGCGCTGTCTACTTACTTGGAAGAGAGCATGAACTGTATGTTTTAACCAGCAAGCAGGCGCTGGATGGCGATGCGCCCTCTCGGTCTGGAGCAACGTGGTGTAGCCTGCACCTGGAGTGTTTTGTGTTTCCGCGTAGCCCCCCCAGCATGTCAAAACCACTTGGAGTGATTCTGGATGCAAGGGGAGAGAGGAGGCAACATTGTGTGCCTGATAAGGGGACAAAGAAATGGCCGGACTCCCCAGCAACCAGGGGTGGTGTTGATACCTGCAGCCAATTGTTATTGGGGTACCACATGGTGCAAGGAATGCCCTGTTACTCAATGGGCCTCCTCAACGGACTATCAAGACCAGAAGGCACCTGGCTGGGGTATGCAAGCAAAGCAGCTGTACATCATTAAGCGGAGGAGGGGCGAGAGACCACCTGACTGGGTGTGGCCTCGGGAACAGCATAACATCGCTAGGCCCCCCAGGAACACCAAGAACACCTTGAAACTGGCACTGACGAAGCCGCTTGAAGGCTGAAACGCGTATGCCGAGCGTTTCAGGGACAGAATCACTCTGCGCTTGAAAAATCAGTAAAGCCATTTTTAATTCCCCGGAGTTGTGTCGCGCTGTCTACTTACTTGGAAGAGAGTATGAACTGTATGTTTTAACCAGCAAGCAGGCGCTGGATGGCGATGCGCCCTCTCGGTCTGGAGCAACGCGGTGTAGCCTGCACCTGGAGTGTTTTGTGTTTCCGCGTAGCCCCCCCAGCATGTCAAAACCACTTGGAGTGATTCTGGATGCAAGGGGAGAGAGGAGGCAACATTGTGTGCCTGATAAGGGGACAAAGAAATGGCCGGACTCCCCAGCAACCAGGGGTGGTGTTGATACCTGCAGCCAATTGTTATTGGGGTACCACATGGTGCAAGGAATGCCCTGTTACTCAATGGGCCTCCTCAACGGACTATCAAGACCAGAAGGCACCTGGCTGGGGTATGCAAGCAAAGCAGCTGTACATCATTAAGCGGAGGAGGGGCGAGAGACCACCTGACTGGGTGTGGCCTCGGGAACAGCATAACATCGCTAGGCCCCCCAGGAACACCAAGAACACCTTGAAACTGGCACTGACGAAGCCGCTTGAAGGCTGAAACGCGTATGCCGAGCGTTTCAGGGACAGAATCACTCTGCGCTTGAAAAATCAGTAAAGCCATTTTTAATTCCCCGGAGTTGTGTCGCGCTGTCTACTTACTTGGAAGAGAGCATGAACTGTATTTTTTAACCAGCAAGCAGGCGCTGGATGGCGATGCGCCCTCTCGGTCTGGAGCAACGCGGTGTAGCCTGCACCTGGAGTGTTTTGTGTTTCCGCGTAGCCCCCCCAGCATGTCAAAACCACTTGGAGTGATTCTGGATGCAAGGGGAGAGAGGAGGCAACATTGTGTGCCTGATAAGGGGACAAAGAAATGGCCGGACTCCCCAGCAACCAGGGGTGGTGTTGATACCTGCAGCCAATTGTTATTGGGGTACCACATGGTGCAAGGAATGCCCTGTTACTCAATGGGCCTCCTCAACGGACTATCAAGACCAGAAGGCACCTGGCTGGGGTATGCAAGCAAAGCAGCTGTACATCATTAAGCGGAGGAGGGGCGAGAGACCACCTGACTGGGTGTGGCCTCGGGAACAGCATAACATCGCTAGGCCCCCCAGGAACACCAAGAACACCTTGAAACTGGCACTGACGAAGCCGCTTGAAGGCTGAAACGCGTATGCCGAGCGTTTCAGGGACAGAATCACTCTGCGCTTGAAAAATCAGTAAAGCCATTTTTAATTCCCCGGAGTTGTGTCGCGCTGTCTACTTACTTGGAAGAGAGCATGAACTGTATGTTTTAACCAGCAAGCAGGCGCTGGATGGCGATGCGCCCTCTCGGTCTGGAGCAACGCGGTGTAGCCTGCACCTGGAGTGTTTTGTGTTTCCGCGTAGCCCCCCCAGCATGTCAAAACCACTTGGAGTGATTCTGGATGCAAGGGGAGAGAGGAGGCAACATTGTGTGCCTGATAAGGGGACAAAGAAATGGCCGGACTCCCCAGCAACCAGGGGTGGTGTTGATACCTGCAGCCAATTGTTATTGGGGTACCACATGGTGCAAGGAATGCCCTGTTACTCAATGGGCCTCCTCAACGGACTATCAAGACCAGAAGGCACCTGGCTGGGGTATGCAAGCAAAGCAGCTGTACATCATTAAGCGGAGGAGGGGCGAGAGACCACCTGACTGGGTGTGGCCTCGGGAACAGCATAACATCGCTAGTCCCCCCAGGAACACCAAGAACACCTTGAAACTGGCACTGACGAAGCCGCTTGAAGGCTGAAACGCGTATGCCGAGCGTTTCAGGGACAGAATCACTCTGCGCTTGAAAAATCAGTAAAGCCATTTTTAATTCCCCGGAGTTGTGTCGCGCTGTCTACTTACTTGGAAGAGAGTATGAACTGTATGTTTTAACCAGCAAGCAGGCGCTGGATGGCGATGCGCCCTCTCGGTCTGGAGCAACGCGGTGTAGCCTGCACCTGGAGTGTTTTGTGTTTCCGCGTAGCCCCCCCAGCATGTCAAAACCACTTGGAGTGATTCTGGATGCAAGGGGAGAGAGGAGGCAACATTGTGTGCCTGATAAGGGGACAAAGAAATGGCCGGACTCCCCAGCAACCAGGGGTGGTGTTGATACCTGCAGCCAATTGTTATTGGGGTACCACATGGTGCAAGGAATGCCCTGTTACTCAATGGGCCTCCTCAACGGACTATCAAGACCAGAAGGCACCTGGCTGGGGTATGCAAGCAAAGCAGCTGTACATCATTAAGCGGAGGAGGGGCGAGAGACCACCTGACTGGGTGTGGCCTCGGGAACAGCATACCATCGCTAGGCCCCCCAGGAACACCAAGAACACCTTGAAACTGGCACTGACGAAGCCGCTTGAAGGCTGAAACGCGTATGCCGAGCGTTTCAGGGACAGAATCACTCTGCGCTTGAAAAATCAGTAAAGCCATTTTTAATTCCCCGGAGTTGTGTCGCGCTGTCTACTTACTTGGAAGAGAGCATGAACTGTATGTTTTAACCAGCAAGCAGGCGCTGGATGGCGATGCGCCCTCTCGGTCTGGAGCAACGCGGTGTAGCCTGCACCTGGAGTGTTTTATAGATATATACATATACACCTACACATCCAGGTTAGGTTAGGTATATTTAAGCAAATTACTAAGGACGCGCATTTTAGGAATATGCAAGTGTTACAGTTTTTATCTGAACTGCTTCTGTTCATCTTATTAGCACTATGGTAGAAATGTATCTACTATTTACGATATTGGTACTAGCAATCTCTTTTGTATGCTTCTGTCTCCTGATTGTCGCAGCACATATGTTTTACACAAGGCTGTCGCGGGACCAATAACTACTTATTGAAACGTCCTAATCGCCATCCTGTGTGTTTTCTGAGAGAAAGCAAGCACGAGCGTTTGAGCAAAAAGTACTGTACTGTTTTCCACGATCCCTGAGGAATCAGAGTTGTCATGTTCAGTGGTTGCCAGAGACTACCTACATCACTGCAAGATACAGGGGGGTGGTAGTGGCACTGTAGAGCTAGCTTGTCTAATGGCTGACATATCCTGTGGGGTTGTCCGGAAACGGTTGGGACACCAAGCCCTCAGTTTAGGTCTTCCAAAAAGTGCAGGTCCTGGGGGACTCCTAGGAACTACACAACACCATGGCTGTCCACAGCATGTACCATGTACCTGAAAGAATATTTTAGAACAAATTATTTATATTTGAACTAAGTTGCGCTAAATCTATTCTTCAGAGGAGTCACATTTACTGTGTGCCAAAGTAAGGGTGCCATTTATAATATGGTGGGCATCCCGCCAGGTCAGAGGAGGACATGGCCTTCACTACCTGGGAGGAGGATCATCCACACAGTTGATGCATTTATTCAAATTTGTATGAGTGGCATGCAAAATCCTGGAGGAAATAAAATGTGAATCAAATAGTACAATAGTGAGTATCACCTCTTGGTGTAACACCATGAATGAGGGATGTACATAAAATGCATAGATATCAATTATTGTTTTAAGATATTTAAAGTTAGCAAGATGATCCTTATTTAGACACTGTTTAAAGTTGAAAAAGTGCCAAAACAGCGGCAACAGGAATTTTAGAATAATTTACAAACTTTCAGGTTAAGAGCTCATGCTGAAGGTTTGGTAATGCCACTGTGAGACTAACACTAGAGTAAGCACTGCTGTAACAGCAAAATGCAAATCTTGTGTAAAACATGCACCTCTAAAAATGTGAAATGACCACATATATAGCTAAAACCGTTCCTAGAGATGTATACCTCCCTGTGGAAAGGACGCTTTTTCATCAACTTGAACGCTGAGGTGGCCTCTATGTTTAATTTGCCCTTGCAAGGCAGACACAAAAAGGAAAAATCAGTGACGTAGAGTCCCAGTGAAGGGCAGGCCACAGTCCAAGGGTTTTCGACAGAGAAGCCAGTTGAGGCGCTTTCATTAGAAACCTGGCTGTTCCTCCGATATGAAATGGGGTGCAGGGAACCGAGAGCGTGGTCAGGTGGAAGCCAATTAATGGTGGTGCTCCCATCCTGTCAAGCACAAAGCGAGGCCTTTAATTAGAAGAGCATGCGAATGAGACTATCAATTAAAGTGTAGCCACTGGCTTGATAAACTCTCAATGTGAGAGTGACTATTGTGCTTAGGAATATTGTGAATGATGTTACTCAGTTGTAAGTGGTCCTTGTTTCTAAAATACATTTTCTAAAACTTATTCTGCTCAGAAACGTATGACCATAATGTAGTGTTTTGTTTGTTCCTATTTCATTTCCATTTAAATCTGTGTAAATTAGGGAGCATGGGCCAGATGTACAAATCCCCTTTGGGACTTGTGCTGGTGGCCTCAAAGGGAACAAGCAGCAGTCCACTGCCTGCTCTCCCAAGGTCTTCCCAAACAGGAAAACAGCGGTAGATATCCCTTTAGCTGTAAAAATGCATCTCGTTTAGGAATGGAAATGCAGGGATTGAGGCATACTGTCAATGGAAGGCCTCCAGCTCTGCATTTGCAAACAATCACGGAGGAGCAAATTAAGACCTGCTAATTAATATTCATTAGACATGTCATTTTGTGATTCCAAGTGTACAAATAAACTATTAGTGTACACAGTGCACAGACAATTGCATCCCAGTTTTTAAACCAGTTGATGTGCAATTTGCGTCTCCAGGGTAAGTGAACGGGGTGGTACATGTGCCCCATGTTCGCTAATTCTGAGGCACTCTGGTGCTGCTCTACACAAGGTCTGTATTCTAGTTTTTATTTTTTTCCAAGTGGTTCTTAATCTGGTTTTACATCATAACAATGAGACAGTCACCATCATTTTCGGACTAAAATCAATTATCAGTTACATCTCTAGATGCTTACATGTGTCAGAGGGACCCTTACTTGTTTAATTAACTTCAAAGTGGCCAACGGGGTCCACTTTCATATGCAGTCTAATTTTTATAGGATTGACACGACGTAAGCCTCCATGACTGACACTAGTTCACATTATGGCCAGAGTCCTTCTTATTAACAGTGAGTTTTTATTGCATATTTTAAGATGTTCTGTTTGTTTTGTTAAGGCTTTGTCACCGTTTGTATTATCTTACGCAATTACACACTTGAAACTAGTGGAAGTATTTTCCTTGCTCTTTTTCTGAGGTTGGGACTGGTACTATGCACATTACTCATAAAAGGATGAGCCAGAAAACCTTCTGCTCAAGTTTATGAATTGGCAACAGTGGTGAAATGGGTGAAAACATTGGGTCATGGTGTACCATTAAGAGAATTCATGCATTTGATATGACTTTGAAATAGTGTTGACACTGAAGGGTGCAGCACTTCATCTCAGTGTGGGGGATATTTTGAAATGGAGAGCAGGAGGACAGTTGGGGTGTCTGTGAGTGGGAGCAGAAGAGGCAGCTTGAATGACACCTGTAATACCAGGAGGAACCGAGGGATGGTAGGACTAGATACTGCCACGAGCATGCCTGCCTGACCACTTGATCAAATGACTAAGCAAGACTATGCACAGATAGAGAGCCAAGGTGCAATGCCAAGATGCTACAACAGTTAAGGACCTACAAACACAAAGTTGTAATGAAATCTCCAGAGCAGCAGAGGGTTTGAGCTGCCCCCGTGCCCAGATCTGGCTGTATGATAGTGGTAATATTCACCGCATTTGTGCAGGTCTAGTGAAAAGAGCCTGCACACAGAAGGCTTGGCATCATTGGACTTGGGTGTTTTCCTGACAGCTGCAGTGGGTCTTTGCTGTTAGCAGATATAGCATGGGTGTCCACTGGATGATTGCTACCAGACAGGAAAAATACCAAGGTATGCATGAATTAATCCCAGCCACTAGTAATCGCTCAGAGCCGCATTCAAGACCATTGCTTTTCGCCCACTGTGTCATTCTAGATAGAGACCCGTCTTATGTAAATCAGTGATGGTTCTGATCCAATAGGAACAGTCCAGCATGAAATACTACACACCCACATTGGGACATACTTGTCGCATTTAGGGCGTCTACTACAAAAGCATCAAGGTGATGAAAGGAATGCTTGACTTAATCTCAGCTACTAACAATCGCCTCTGTGCTGCAATCCACACCATCACTTTTCAGCCACTATGAAATATTAGACAGAGACTCACTTAATGTAAATCCGTATTTGCTTTGCTCCAATAGGAACAGTTCAGCCCAAACTGCCAGGCTGACTCACCTCTAGAGGGGAACACAAAGAACCCCAGAATGGTTTCAACTTACTGGTGCAGGACTAAGACTGATTGCATATTTCTGAATCTAATCTGAGGTGGTATGGTGAGGAAAAACGATGGACCGGCTGCTACCTTGAGTAATTACCAGTGGTGGAGATTAATTCAACCATTCCATCCATCACTTTGTTATTCTTCATTGTGATGTCCTAAGTGGAATGAGTATGAGTTCACTGTGCCACAGTAGCCAAGCTGCACACACGTGTAGAAGCCCAACTAGGCTGAAACTGGCCTTGTGTTTCAATTTAGAGAGGACCTAGTTTGGCAGTTCAGGTCAGACAGTTCCTACTGGAGAAGGACCAAGACTGATTTGCACATGGCTGGGTCTAATCAGAGGTGGCATTGTCGGCAAAAAACCCAATGGACATGGCTGAGAAGCATTCTATCAATCTTCTTTTTTGTATCCTTCATTGTTCCCAGACAGGAGACACTGGTGGTAAAGCACTGGTAGAATGATGCTTTAAAATAACAGCATTGAAGCTTAACCATTGAAGCATAAGGCTGTGAAGAATAGAGATGGAAAAGACCTTAAATTAGCTAGAAGCTGAGTCTGAGATAAGAAAGGTCCAATAAAAATAGATGCACAATTACATGAAATGAGGGCATGTATCTGTGTATGACGAAGCCCTGCCTACATCACTAGGTAGTACTTTACATAACCTTTAGAGGGCATGGTCACCAATTTGGGGTTAAATTGGCACTGAATAACAGATGTTTACTGCTACCTAACTCAATGGTACTCATTTTGTTTATCTCAGAATAATGAAAAGGTGACTAGTACCGTCTGGACTTCCGTCTGTGATCATGAGGTAAAACATAAGCGCCTACTTAAAAGGAAATGTCGGAGCATGGAGCTGCACCAAATTTGGTAGCACTCCAAAACGCAGGGATGCACCGTATTTACAACAATACAATGCATCCCTGGACGGAAATCTTCCTGCACATAAACAATAGTCAATGGCATTTTGTTCTTTCTATATGTGCTTCAGAATGCAAAGCATTTCTCCTTGTTGCGCCATTCTAACGCCTGCTATTGCATGGCATTCGTTTTTGGTGCTGCCTCAGACTTACACATCCTTGTAAATCTGAGATAGCGTCAACATACAATGGGTGTTGCGGTGGAACGCCCACAGCAACACCCATTGCACACCCCTTTCACACAAAAATGTGAGTGTAAAGGGGCAATTTTTACAAATCTGCGTTAAGCCACTCAAAGTGGCCTAGAGCCGCTTTGTAAATATGGAGAAGGGCATTGTGCCAAAAGAACGCCGCTAAAAGTGACGTTCTGTTGGGGTTATCCCCTTGTAAACATATCCCATAGATTCTTGAAGTGGATGTATTAGTCCACTGAGCCACCAGATCTGGCCTAGGCCTAGCTACCCACAGGTTAAGACTGGCAAAGAGGCAGGAGGTAGGCTAACTGAACTTACCTATTTTTCTAGATCAGTTCTAAGCTGACACTTAGGGCCTATTGTGACGTGACATACTGTTGTAGTACTCTTGAATACCAGGAGCAAGCTAGCAGTCAGGATTACTACCTAACATTTGTGAATCGGGTCCTTATATTATGCTTTGTCAAGCTAATTCCAAACAAAAAGCATGACTTTAGAAAGAGAATACTTTGGTATTTAATGAAGCACCCTATAAAAACCAAACATTAAAAATAGTTTATCAAACAGAGAAATCAAGACCTTTAACAGTTTGGTGGTTTTAATTGATCCAAAGAAATCACAGGACCAACAGGGTGTTTGTTCCCTTTCATGGTTGTCCGTAGTGAAGATTATTATTTGTTAAAACAAATTAAGATCAGACTTAAATGAAATCCAAATGTAGCTTAATTACAAAGTATTGGTTACTAAAGTGGTAATGGCAATTGCATTCATAGTGAATCCATTGTTATGTCTGAGATGGAATGGGATGCCATCCAGAGTTATTACCTAAGGCTGTGAGTGATTAATTCAAACATTCCACTCATTGCAGCACACACTATTAGTTTGATGTTGGAAACTTAGAATATCATGATCAATTCCAGCTTCAAGAGAAGGTTTATGTACATGACAAGAAACATCTGCCAGGTAGATGTGAAGAAAGAGTGATTTAAAAGTGCAGGTGATCATGTAACCTAAGGACTCATCTTTTTGTGTATTTCCTGTACCTCTACTTACTTGGTCACATGCACGTAACTTGAGTTACTCCATCTTCCTGCTCAAACTGTCCATCATCTAGTTCTCTTAGCACACTGTCATTGCAACTGAAACCTGAAAAATGTCCATACTTTGTGGGCTCCTCTTTAGCCCAGCACTGTCTAGAAGGAGCCATTCGGAACTCATCTGATGATGGCCTTTCTGGAGTTCTGCTGGGAACGGTGTGTGAGCCAATGTTTCTGTTTGATGTTTTGCCTTTTTCTTCCCCTCCTATGTGTTTTGCAGATTTCTTCTGTAATACAAACACAGACAAATCAAACTCCAGAGCAATGTAACAAATATAAATTCATTGTTTAAACCTGTAGATGAATTTTAGTGTTGATTCACTTATGGTATTCCTTTTTAACAGCTTTGCATGACTGAATTTTCTTTTTTGATAATCAACTTTATCGATTTTGAGAGAATAAAAAGGAAGTGGACAATAACAGCACAACGCACAGGTCCATGAATATATGGCATTGCTAGTAAACTGAGAATAGCATTACACAATATGCACAGCGATCGAGCACATCACACGCTAAATCAAGCAGTCCATCAAAAGTAAAGAGCTAATTTTACGGGCCTGCTATCCCAGTTGATTAGTCCATTTACCCCATATCTTTTGGTATTTGGCCGGGCATCCCCGGCTTCAAACAAGGGTTTCTCTTGAGTGGCACACCAGTCCACACCTCTGTGCTATTTAGCTATTGCAGGGGGATCAGATTGCGTCCAGGCCATGGCGTTATCGCGCTTGGCCACCATAATGGCCATCTCAGGAATAATGTATCTGCTCGGGACCCGTCCAGACCGTCCATAACACCCAGGAGGAGGCGCATGGGGTCATGAGGTACCTGCCAATCCAGGATGTATAAGAGTTCAGATTCTATCTTGCCCCAATATTTTATAAGGCGAGGACAAGACCAAACCATGTGGTAGAAGTCTGCTGGTTGCTGTCCGCAGCGAGTGCATTCAGGCGAGGCACACAGCCCTGCCCTGTGCATTCGCTCTGGAGTTAGATATGCAGTGTGAAGGTAGTAGATTTGGATGAGTCGAAGCCTAGCAGAGGCCATAACAGACTTAGGGGCCATAAGGGCGTCTCGCCAATCCTCGTCCTCGAGGGGACCCAGTCATCCCTCTCACCAAAGTTTAAGCGAGTCAAGTGTTGTAGGGCTGTTGTTCGTGAGGGTACGGTATACACACGATATTACCCCCTTCCTGAGATTTCCCATCATGACTTGCGCTTCCAGGGGACTGAATTCAGGGAGTGTGGTGCCTGTGGATATGTGCGCACTGAGGGCATGTCGTATCTGTAGGTATCTGTAGAATTGTGAAGTATGTAGGGTGAAGCGTTTCTGCAAGTCTTGGAAAGTCCTTATGTGATCTCCCACCCACACGTCGCCTAGTTGTAAAATGCCAATGTGGTCCCATTGTTTAAAGCCTTGCAACGCCGCTACCTCAGCCAACCACTCGCCATGCCGAAGTGACGTTTGCAGGCTCAGTTTAGAGTCCCATTGCATGTGTCGTAGGGCCGAGCGCCAGGCCAGAAAGATTGCCAGAGACACCGTTGGGTGGGTTTTAGGGATGGGGCATCCGTACATGATGGCCTGGATTCGATGGGAATCCCGTGACTCGCAGTTCAGTTTTGTAATCTGGGTCGGACCATCCACCGGTAAATCAGTCATGAAGGACAAGTAGTCGGTGGCTAAATAGTATAGGTATTGATCAGTTATGCCCATACCTCCATTAAAGGATGGGATGCGGCATCGGACGAGAGCCATCCAAGGCCTCCCCACAGAAACCGAGTGGTCATGGCATCCATCTCTTTGAACCAGTTTCGGGGATAGTGGACAGGGGTATTTTGGATGATGTACAGGAATCAAGGAAGGATCATCATCTAAAATAGTGCCACCCTTCCGATCGGGTTAGCCTTTGTGACAAGCGGAGTAATATTCAGTGCCAACTCTAGCTCAGGGAGTAAGGCGACCCATATACCTATATATTTAAATGATTGCTGTCTAATGGGGATGTTAGTCTGCCAGTCAAAGCATTCGCTAGATAGGTCTAGGGGAACAGGAGTCGATTTTGTCGGGTTAAGCTGGAGACCAGAAACCCTTTCAAAGGCCTGGAGAGATTAGAGAAACCTAGGGCCAGAGCGGGCCGGGTTCGCCTAGAAAAGCAGGACATCGTCCGCATATAAGGCAATTTTGTCAACGTGGTGACTCTTCCACGTCCAACCTTGGATCGAGTCATCCGCCCGGATAAGACATGCCAGTGGTTCCATCGCCAGCGCAAACAGTAGTGGGGACAGGGGGCAGCCCTATCTTGTACCTCTTCTGATTGGAAATATCTCAGAAAGGGTCCCGTTGATTAGTACTTTGGCTCTGGGGTTGGAGTAAGGACGTTGACGAAGGAAAGCCGAAACAGTTGACCCACACTCATCACTGTGAGCAGGTCCTCGAGGTAGATCCAGTCAACAGTATCAAAAGCTTTCTTGAAATCCATGAGGAGGAGTGCCAGGTATGGGGTAAGTACTTGGCAGTTTGCACGGACTACGTGGAGGCATCTCAGGCAGTGCCTGGTGCTAAGTGATGGCATGAAGCCGCATTGGTCTGGGTGGACCAGTCTGCTAAGGAGTGGGCGCAGGTGCTTGGCCAAGACCGTGGAATAGATCTTAACTTTGGTGTAAATTAGGGAGATTGGCTTGGAGTCCACGCAGGCGGCGAGGGTTATGTTGTGTTATGTTAGAAAAACTTATATAGCGCACAGCTACCCGAAGGTGTCCCGGCGCTTGCTACAGTCCTACTAAGGTTTGGCCAGGGAGAATTAAAACAACCATGTTTTAAGCGCCTTCCTGAAAGCAAATAAATCATTGCAGTTTCTTAAGCCAACAGGAAGTTTATTCCAGGCCTTGGCTGCCCCAACGGAAAAGCTTCTGCCTCCCCATCTAACTCTCTTAGAGGTGGGCACTACAATGAGTTTAGCTCATAATGAGTGTAGAGATCTTCCAGGCACATACCAATGAAATTGTTGCTTCAGAGAGAATGGGCCTATATCGTGGAGAGCTCGAAAAACCAAGCAGAGTGATTTAAAAAGTATTCGTTTTTTTACTGGCAGCCAGTGAAGTTTTTTTATTGAACTCGAGATGGAAGCAAATTTCGGAGTCCCTGTAAGCAACCTGGCAGCTGCATTCTGGAGCATCTGAAGTTTTTGTAAGCTGCGCTCATGAATATTTAAGTAGAGGCTATTGCAATAGTCATGTCTTGACATAATCAAGGCCGAGACCACTGTCCGCATGCAGTCAGCCGGCAAAAGGGGCAAAACTTTCCTCATGGTCCTGAGAGTGTAGGAGGTAGCAGAGACCACAGCATTTACTTGATCACGCATGTCAAGGTGTTCATCCAGCACCACCCCCAGATTCTTAACTTTCCTGGAGGGTACTGGGAGAGTACTCATGGCCTCAGGCCACCAACCAGGGGTCCAGAGATTAACATTGTCCCCAAACCGAATCACTTCTGTTTTGCCAGCATTCAATTTTAGACAGTTATGCAACATCCAGTCTCCCACTGCCCCCACACAGTCGTGAAGCCTCTCACCCGTTGCCTCCTCCTGACCTGGTTGCAGAGAGATGACAATTTGAGTGTCATCGGCGTATGATGTTAAGCCAAAGCCGAAGGATTCAATCAAGGGGGCCAAGGAGGAGACGTATATATTAAAAAGCGTAGGGCTCAGGGAAGACCCCTGAGGCACCCCACAAGGAAGAGAGAAAGGTTTGGAAACAAACTCACCTAATGAGACAGTCTGGCATCTGTCTGAGAGGAAGGATTTAAGGAGAGACCAAGCTTTATCTCTCACTCCGCAACCCCATAGACGATCCATCAAAACCCCATGATGGACAATGTCAAAGGCAGCGGAGAGATCAAGCAAGATCAGCACCGCCATTCCTCCATGGTCCAGCGTTTTCCTAATCTCTTCCGTGGATTTAAGGAGGGTGGTTTCGGTACTGTGACCCTCTCTAAACCCAAACTGGGTGGGATCTAGAACCTTAGCTTCCCATAAGTAAGAACTCAAAGTAGTGTTCATATATTTTTCCACCAATTTAGAAGGCAAAGGTAGGCGTGAAACGGGGCGAAAGCTGCTTGGGTCTTTACTATCTAGGCTAGGTTTTTTTAAGAGTGGCAGGATAGACGCAGTTTTCCACAATTTAGGGAAAAGCCCTTCTACGAACATAGCATTAAAAAGAGTAGTAAGCGTCCCAGCTATTGGATCATTAGCCTTTTTGCAATTGCTACTGGGCACGGGTCATAGGGTGAGCCTGATCTAGCGGATAAAAGAAGCTTAAAAGTATCCGGGTAGATTATTGGAGGAAAACTATCCATGGTAAATTTTGATCCAGGTCCTACCTCAACATCATGGGCCAAGTCCCCTAACGTACTACCAGCATGGTCCTTAAAAGTGCTATAAATGGCTTCCACTTTAGATTGAAAGAACGTGGCTGGGTTTTGGGAATGACCACAATGGTTGCCATGTCCGTCTCTGGGGGCAATGCTCCAATCTCTGCCAAGTGCTGGAAGTGGGCGGAGAGGTGGGGAATCAGCAGCTCCCGATAGGAAGCCTAATATTCCTGAGGGAGTCCATCTGGGCCTGGGGTTTTCTGGGATGCCGATTGAGATATTGCAGCGCCTATTTCCTCTGGGGTAAAGGGACGGTATAGGCTGGTCACCTCTGATTGTGTCAAGCAGGGAATGTGAACCTTCACAGGGTCAAACAGATCTGGGAGGTAACTCTCTAGCTTATGTGCTGAATATAAGCGGGCGTAGTAGTCTGCAAACGTCTGCGCAATCTCGGCTGAAGTATGGTGAGTGGCTTCCGAGGAATCTCGAATCTCGGGGATGATTTGATTTGCATCGGTGTATGAGGCCAGTCTATACAGCAGCTTCCCAATTTTGTCGCCCAAGCCATATAGTCGGGTGATGGACAAGTGCCACAATAATTTGGCAGAGTTTAGTGAGATTTGTTTGGTCTCTTTGCGCAGGGCTGCCAGTTGCCTGTCACAGGCCACATCTGGGGCTCTGGCAAATTCCGTCTTGAGTCGGACCGACTGTGCCTCGGGAAGGGATAGGTGACTGTCCTGGGCCCGTCGTTGGGCCCCGAGGTCGCTTTTGGCCACTCCTCTGATGGTGGCCTTGCTCGCCTCCCAGAGGGTTCTCGGTGAAGAGACCGTGCCCAGGTTTTTTGAGAAAATATTGCTGCAGTTACCCTCCATTAGTCTTTCGGAACTCCTTCTTTTGCAAAAACCAGGCGTTCATTCGCCACATCGGGAGCAGTCCAGTAGGAGTGTCGCCTAGGTATAGGAGTAGCGCTGAATGGTCTGAGATTCCCCGGGGGAGGATGGACATGTCTGTCACATGGTGGCAGCCAGTGGCAGGCATAAAAATCATGTCAATAAGCACGAGGGTATGGTGCGTTGCTGAGGTGTGTGTGTATATTGGGAGATTCGAGGGTTCCAGACCCTCCACACATCGCAAAGGCCTGAGGCAGCCGCCCAGTCAACCAATTTCTTGGCTTGGGTCACCCTGGCACGGGAAGGTGTACCCGTAGAGTCAAGAGTGTGTTGCATGACCGTGTTAAAATCACCTCCCAGAATCGTCTGTCCCTAGGGGTGGGCAGAAATGACGTCAGTAAGGTGTGGCAGCGTTGGGGTAAGCGTTGTAGGCAGGATGTATATGTATATGAGGTTAAGGTCATTCCCTTCCCACGTCCCAGAGAGTCACAAAACACCCTTGTGAGTCCCTTTTAACATGAGTGGAGACAAATGGAAAGGGTCTCCATAGTAGGAGAGCCACCCCCGTGAGCCTCTGTTAAAACCGGAATGCCACACCCTTTTGAAGCCATAGCATGCACGGAAGGAGCAGTGGGTTCCCAAGAGGTGGGTCTCCTGAAGCAGGAGGACATCAGAGGAGTGTCGTTGGACATATTTCAGGACTGCAGTATGCTTGATGCGATCGAGCAGTCCATTCACATCCCAGGACATGACCCGGAGAGAGCTACCAGCCAGGTTTGTGTGCATCATGTGGGGCGTGTGGCCCAATATGAGGGACCGCAGCGCATGTGTGACTTCCCTGTGCTAAAGTGCTGTGTGCTGTTAGAAAAGGGTAGAATAACACAAAATAAAAATCTAAACAGTGGACAACGGTCCAGGTCCCCTACTCCCCACCTCCCCCCACCCTACACTTCTGGAACTGAAGCATATGTCACCCTACAGCCTAGGAAAGAACAGGTTAAACTATAACGCTTAGCTTTGGAAGCTGCGTGGTGGACCCCTCCATCAGTATCGGATGTAAGTGTGTCATCTGCAGATTTTTCTGAATTCTACAGTACTGTGCTGCGGGGCACGTGTCCCAGGACTTATGGGAGTGATGCCCCTCCTTTCCCCGGTGTTGCCTCTCCAGGGGTATCATATTGCTGGACTTCGGGAAAGATCTGAGTCCATAGTGGCCAAGTCCAAAGTTCTGGGGGAGTTGTGCTCCACGGACGAATCATCTGCGGACTTATTCCGTTGCCGAGGTTGGGAACCTGTATGTCTGGTGGTATTTCCAAGTTCTTGTGGTTGTACCTGGAGATCTGGAGGTTTCCTTACGGCCCTTGCGTCCCCTGCATGATTGTGTGCGCCTCCTGCGTTGTTTGGGGGACAGGGATCGAGAGGTTTGGGGATCAGATTGTCTAGGAGGGGAGTTCCGACGGCTCCGGAGGGGCCACTCCTTGGTCAACCAAGTCCAGGCCACCTGTGGAGAGTTGAAGAATTGCGCTTTGCCCTGGAAGATGACACAAAGGCAGGCTGGGAAGAGGAGTCTATATTGGAGGTCTAGAGCGCAAAATTTCTGTCTCACCTCTGTGTAGGAGCGCCGTTGGGTCTGCACCTCTCTGGTATAGTCCGGAAACACCATTATGGTGTGATTCTGAAATTTCAGGGTACCCAGAGCCTGTGCCTCCCGTTGGACCACATCTCGATCTTTAAAGTTGAGAATCCGGGCTATTAAAGGCCAGTGAGGGGCCCCTGGTGGCGGTCTAGGTGCAAGAGATCGATGGGCACTTTCAATGGCGAACCACGCCGATATTGTGTCCTTGGGCATCCAGGATGAAATCCACATTTTGAGGAAGGTGGCCATTTTGGCCCTGCTCAATCCCTTCCGGAAACCCCACCAGGCAGAGATTATTGCGATTTGATCAGTTTTCTGTGCCTTCCGCCCGCCAGTGTAGTTCCTTGGTATGGGTCTGCAGGTGGGCCACTTGCTCTTTCTGCTGGTGGACATCATCCTCCACCGTGGATAGGTGGGACTCTTCTTCTGAGATGAGGGCCGTGGAGTTAATCCAGTCCTGCCGGATAAGGGGCATGTTGACTCGTACTTCACCTATTTTTCCTTCCACCGAGGCCTGGGACGTGCTGATTGCCTGCAGGCCATTGCCCCCTCCGGTGGGTCCTGTTCAACTGTGGTGAATTGATCCATTTTCGTTTGTGTTGTGGTGGTATAGGACTCAGGGCCCGGTACTTCCCCATGGCCAGCGCTGGGGAGGTCTCCAGCAGGGTCGGTGTCAGGGAGTCTCTGGCCCGGACCTATTCAATTAGGGATTCTCCGTCGCCCCTGCCTCCACGTGTTGCGGTCAGGTAGGTGATCCTCAGGACTCAGGGTGGAAGGCCCGTGAATAATGGAGTCTCGGGAGCCTGCGAGCGGGCAGCCGATCTGAAAGTTCGTGCCTGTGGTTTCCCAGGTTCAAGAACGTCCCCTCCAAGGGTGAGGGAGTATTCTTGTTGGCCCCAGAACGAGGAGGAGCTCCGATGCACAGGGACGCCAAGCTCGTAGGTCAGGGATAATAATCACGGCAGCCCCGGCCACCCTCCGCATCCTCCGCAACAGGGTCCAGCCAGAGGCGGTCTCAGTGTTCCTCTGAGGGATACAGCTGCGGTGCGTGAGGGAATGGTTCACCACACCTCCTCAAAGCTGGCCGGTTGGTTGCAGCCTTCCCAGGATCCAGGGAACAACTTTGCATCTCAGGCGTTCATTTGTAGTCACCCCGATGGTCCCGCCGCCACAGAGGCAAGAGGTTGAGTCCCAATGGCCTTCCAAGTGGGTGTGCTAGGGTTGCCACTTCAGAAGCCCCAGCGGGGAGGGCTCAGCTTGTGGGCGCACCACAGGCCGTTGCCAATCAAGGGGCCCCAGCCCTCGCCACTCGGAGGAGGGTAATGGCGAGATTCAAGCTTGGGCGTTCCTCCAAATATGCTGTCAGGCAGGTCCCCACAGCATAGATCAGAGATAGAAGCGGGGGAGGAAAGATGTAGCAGCAAGGGGCGGAAGTAACCACTCCCGGGCTGCTGCGCAGGGCATTCGTAAGTCGCAGGCCAGGTCTTACAGGGCCGTCCTCACGGGGCACCGTCGCGGGGATCCGTCCCCTTTCGGTGGTCTAGGGGTTCGCTCCTACACTGAGTCAGCCACCAAAGGTCCGGTGGTGGAAGCGGGGGAGGAAAGATGCAACAGCCGGGGCCGGAAAGTGCACTCCTGGGCCACTGTGCAGGGCGTCCGCACGCCACAGGCCCAGGGGGGCCAGTCAGGTAGAGTCTTTCAGGGCCGCCCTGGCGGGGGCACAGTCAGTTGGGGCCGCCCCCCCGGTGGATTAGAAGACTACTCCCACTCTGAGTCAGCCACCAAGGGTAGAAGGAGGGGGGTGGCCCACTCACAGCTAGCCTGAGGATCCAGCGAGCCACAGAGTCGATCACTCCGGTAAGGTGTGGTGCACTTCTTACGATGCCGCGCCACCTCAGCGCAGGTTCCCTAGGTTCAGATGTGCTCTGTGGGGGCCGCACCGGGTACGATCTCCAGGTTGGTCATCGCCCTCCTACGGACGCGCCCTTCGAGGTCAGCTTAAGTGTGCGGCCTTCACGAGCCTGGATCACCGAGTCGGATTCAGAGGGAGGGCCAGGCAGAAGATAGAGGGCAGATCAAGGCGATGGCAGTCCTACTCGGGGAGGTCCGCTGCCGGGCGACCTCCGAGGATCAGGGAGTCTGATGTCGGCGAGCCCCGGGTGGACGATCACAGGCTGCCTCAGAGGTCCTCGGGACAGGCCAGGTCCGCCATCTTGCCGAGACACATTGCAGATCGTAGGTGGATGAAATGGCTCCGGTCAGAGTCCCCACGCTTGACGGCCACCTAACGGCAACAGAGCTGCATTTGGGGAAGGAGCTGCCAGCATCTAGACGGAAAGTAAGTCGCCGATGGCAGTGGATGTCAGAGCGGATAAAGGAGGGGTCCGGAGCACTCTTCGAGTGCGACCGCCATCTTCACGCTCCAAGCCACGCCCCCTGCATGACTGAATTTAAATCTTAAAATCCATTATATTATGGATCTTACCATTCACTCTGTACAACATGTACCTTCCCCATCATTTTGGGAAAAAGTTAAACATCTATAATACAACATTTAGGCAAAATCACAACAGGGGTAGGCCAGCTGTTATTAAAGTATCCCAGACAGAGATTCTGCAGGAAGGATCTGCCATACCTGGAATGAGCCCTAGCACCAGTCTATATGTTAACGATTGTTCTCAAAATTGGTGTGGATGTAGTGGGAGACGTTTCTACATTGAGCAAAATAAAAGTAAAATTAACTAGAGGGGCAGGCTTGCACATGAATTCACAAATATTTCCAGTATTATGCTTCAATAACTGTGGTTTGTAGATTCTCAGGCATAGTCCAATGGACGGGGGGTTACAATTATGGCACTTGCAAATATGAATGCAGAGATGGAAGTCTGCTGTTACTTGCACTCAGGCGTTCATCTTTGCCTTCAACCATGACAGGATTCACAAAGGGAATCCTTCATTGTAAATACGCATGAGGTAGGATTCCTGTGAAAGTTTGAAACCACATTCTGAACTGAGCTGGATTGATATATCAAGTCCAGAGTAAAGAAATGGCTTGGTCAATGTGCAAACAGAGAACTGCAATGTGACCTGGCCAATGATACATTTGGCCTACAGTCCCTCACTTACTGTGATGAGGAAGAGTAGACACAGTGTAATGGAGATTACAAGTAAGAATAAATATCCTTTTTAACAGTCGGGCAATATGAATGCTAATACATAGCCATAAATGTCAAATATGGGAAATATGGTTACTCAAGACAACATTTCAGTTTTGCTTGAGTGTGATCATCTGTAGGCACTTCCAATAACTCAAATTCCCAACAATGCAGCACAACTGTAAATTACAGTGAGTTTGAACCTCTTTAGGAATCAAAAGCAAAGGTCCGACCAGAGGCTGGCAGATGCAGACTATTCTCCCAAAACAGTAGATGTCCTGTTTGCCAAATTTACTGTTCCTCTTCCCATTTAGAGGTGGGGGAACCACTGGAATTTCAAAAGCAGAGCCTCAGCTGGATCTGCCATAGGAAACCCTTGACCTGATAGATCATTTGCTACTGATATTCGTCCTGCACTACTTAGGGTGGGACAACCATCACTAATTTTCCCTACCCAGGTCTCCTGTGCCTTCAGTTCATCTGCTCCACTGGTGGATGGGCTAAAGACACAGAGTTCACTGTCAGGTTGTGAGCTCTCTGTGTCATGTACCAATTGACCTTGTGTTGCCTTTTACATTTTTTTTATGTATTCTCACACCCTTCACCTCAACAAATACAATTTTCTTTTTCATATACTGGGACAAAATCAGGATTCTTACAAGCAAAAGCTAGGGGCAAGTAAAATCTCATAGGGCGTGTTTGCTTAACTAGTACATTACAAAATAACCAATGGCCTACAAACCAATAGGCTCCGGTATACTGTACAAGGCCAATAATACTTCAGAAGCTGGAATATGTGTGGAAATGGCAGCCCAACTATACCATTATTTTATTGATGTAAAGTATTCATAGTGTAAGTCATGAATTGATAAATCCAATTCATGTTTGGTCCAAATGTTTTAGGGGCAATCTAAATGAGAAAGAAAGTATTTTATTTAGTATTATGTGATAGTTCTGTGATAGTATAACAGTAATCAGTAAATTAAAGGAATTCACTATTGCATGCATCCAGGTGTGAGAACCAAAGGGAGGTGGGACCCCTTTGCCTGGGGCCTCATGGCAGCCGTGTCACGGTGATCTCATTCCCCGGGACACTGCTGTTCCCTGCCCTCAAGAGTGCAGGCAGGGAGAACTTAAACTCCCTACCTACTCTCTAGCATTCAGGGAACACATGTTTGCTCCCACCCGGACGGAAGCAGAAAGATATCTACTCCCGCCAGAAGAAGCAAACCAATATAGCTGGCTCCTGCAGCACCTGGGTTGGGTGCAGGCAAGGAAGCCCACGGGGGCCCTGGGGCTCCCCCCACAGACCCATGGCCTGCAATTACTATGGGTGTCCCGGGAGGACCGGGCACCCAAGCAAGTTTTAATTTGTTGCAGCTCCAGTGGATTTGGTCCCTGAGGCCATTTAATTGCATGGGGAGGGGTGCTGAACGCTCACCCTAACCTTCAATGATGGGGTCCCCGGGACCATATAATGGCTCAGGGAGGAAGGCTGCACATACCCATCCCCTTAAAAATATCATGCAGGGGGGCGGAGCTTGGCTCGCAAAGAAGATGGCCGCTTGAGCTCGGAGCTCCGGCGAGCCACGTCTAATATCCTTAAATAATCCTGACCCCGACGAGTCCCAACGCAACGGTCGGCCTCGGCGGAACGTCCCAGGGGGCCGGACAGCTGTACGCCGCGATTTCCGGCCCGATCGAGCGACCAGGTGACCTCCGGAGCCGGCGACTCGAGCGGCGACCTAGGCCGCGGATCCCCGGCCTTGGGTGGAGGAGGCTGCCGACGACGTAAGGAGACGTGCGGCCAGCGACCCTGAGGTGCGCAGCGGAGGACAGCGGAGTCCAGAGGCAGGGTCCGCCGGTGCACACAGAGGCAGCGGACAGCACAGACGCCGATCTACTGCCAGTAAGAGAGACCCGGGTTGCATCACACGGCGCCCGCAGCGTGGAGGATCTGCGATACCCCCTGCGCGCCCAACGACAGAGAGACTGGCGGCGAGGCGTGTTTGTGGCGCTCCTGGGCATGGTTACGGCGGCAGCCGGGAAGAGGGGTGCTGGTGAGCCCTGCAGCGGAGGTACGGAAGCGGCAGCAGGTTGGGAGTCACCACCGGTGAGACGCCACCGAGGCCGAGCTGAGCGCGGACGCCACGAGCTTGGTGGCCTTGCTGCTGGGACGGGGCGGACGGCCTGCTGGACGCCTGGAGTGGCCGTTGGCGGACAGGTGCGCCGGGTGAAGACGGAAGGAGCTAACTGACCCGCCGAGACACCTGCGGTGGGCTGCCTGCGACTGTGCCACGGCTGGGAGGTGCCGGTGGACTTGCCAAGCCGAACGGCGGCGCGCTGAACGGAGTGGGGGCACAAGATGGGCAAGGCGGATAAAACACAGTCGAAACTGAAGTTCGAGCAGCGGCGCCCCCAGCCGCAGCCGCCTCTGGAGAGCGCTACAGGAGGCGGGCCTGACCCCGCGGAAGACGACCGGGACTTGAGGGGCCTCTTGTTGTCCATGGAGAAGGGACTACAGAGCGGCATCACGGCCCTGGGCGCTAAAATCGACGCGCTCTCCTACCGAATGGACCGCATGGGAGAGCGCCTGGACAGGCATTCGGAGCGCCTAGACCAGGCTGACGGCCGCATATCGGAGGTGGAGGGCGCGCAGACGGCACTGGACAGCGACCACAAGAAGCTCGAGCGCCAAATGCAGATGCTGCAGGACAAGACAGAGGACTTAGAGGCCCGTTCTCGGCGCTGTAACTTGCGCATCACTGGCCTGCCGGAGTCCACCGCCACAGGCCGCATGGAGACCTTCGTGGAGACATTGTTGGTTACATTGCTGGGGAAGGAAGTATTCTCCGGGATGTTCGTGGTGGAGAGAGCGCACAGGTCCCTGGGCCCGAGGCCCCCGCCAGGAGCACCGCCCCGACCGGTCATAGCTAAACTTCTGAACTATAGAGACCGAGATGCGGCGCTGAGAGTGGCCCGGGAAAAGAAGACACTGTCCTACGAAGGGTCGCCTATCTCGCTCTACCCGGACTTCACAGCCCGGGTGCAGGAGGCCAGACGACAGTTTGCCCCTGCCAAAAAACAGCTCCGGGAGCTCGGAGTGGACTATGCCATGCTGTACCCGGCTAAGCTACGAGTCAACCGACAGGGCAAGTCACACATATTCCAGGACCCTAAAGCACTCCACAAGGCGCTGAAGGACTGGGCGAAGGAGCAGCGTCGGAGCCCGGCGACGTCACCACGCGAGGACGAGAGAGATGGCGCCCTGGACGCACAGGACTGACCGAGAGGGCAGGACTCACCTAGTTGGTATTTTGTCGTGACCTGTGTGGCAGCAGGGAGGTAGGATTTGAGAGGCACGGATGGGGAGCGGTTAGATGATATGGTTATGGGGTACTGTACAACGTGAGATGCACCCCCCACCGGACTAGTCGCAACAGGGAGGCCCGTGGACAGCGACTTATCCCCCTGTTGCTTAACTCCGTTATAGCATTATAGAGTATGCTGCTTGGGACAAACACCTGAGAACGTTGTTAAGAAGTTGTATCAAAGTGCTGGGAGGGGTCGAGAGACACCAGAGTGGCTCGCTGGACCGGGCGGCGGCTGTTGGGCGCTAGGTGCTTCCACACTAACGTGTGAGCGCAGAGCGACCTCCGCCCGCGTGTGCGTTCCACTCCGTTGAGAGTTCGACAGTTAAGGGTGGGGAGGCGGGAGGTATGGGGTGCCCAAGTTTGGGAATCTGCAAGGCCGAGTTGGGGAGGGTCTGCTGTGGGCGGGGGGGACGGGGGGGTTTGAGTTTTGGGGGTTTGAGGTCACTAGGTTGGGGTACGAGTGTGGCACGACTAGTATGCTCCTGCGCTTGGAGGCGCGCACAATTGAGGGATTTGCGCCCACGAGAAAGCTATGGCGAACACCGGAGCGGCCATGCCTGAGAAGCGCGACGCACTAAGAATCCTCTCTTGGAATGTACGGGGACTGAATGATTACCGAAAAGCCCGTAAAGTGCTGCACTACCTTAAGAGGCATGAGATAGATATTGCACTCCTGCAGGAGACGCACCTTCCCACTAACAGCCCTATCCTGCGCACCAGGGACCTGAGGGAGGCGCACGCAGCGGGGTTCACTACACACTCTAGAGGGGTGCTTACATGGGTCAGCGCGCGGGTGGAGCACAGGTTGCAGTGCATTGCCACAGACAATGCGGGCAGGTATGCGCTCACGCGCTTTCAGGGAAAGGGCATGGATTTGCTGCTGGTTAATTGTTATGGGCCGAATTATGACTGCCCCGAGTTTTTCACAGCGCTGGCGGGAGCGGTGGGGGATACAGGCGCGCGGCAGGTACTGTGGGGAGGCGACTTCAATGTGGTGCTAGACCCGGAGCTTGATAGGTCAGGAGGCCCGAACCGAGCGCGACCTGCGGCAGCAGGGGCGATCGCTCGGGGTATGCTATGTCTGGATTTGGTTGATTTGTGGCGCACTCGTAACCCGGCACAGGGAGGCTACACGCATTACTCGGCATACCATAACTTGCATACGCGGATAGACTACTGGCTACTATCTGCGCCCCTTGCTTCGCAGATTCGCGAGTGCGCGGTACTCCCGCGAACGCTCTCTGACCACTCGCCGATACTGCTCTCCCTGGCGACGCCCAGAAAGGCCCCCCCGCCGTTCCTTTGGCGATTCCCCCCTTATTCGCTGCTGGATCCTCTGTTCAAGGAGGAGCTACTGGCTGCGATCGAGCAATTCTTTGCCACTAATTTGGGCTCTGTGGAGGATTTTCAGACTGTCTGGGAGACCTTCAAGGTCCACATTCGCGGAGTGGCGATGGCTAAACACTCGGGGGTACTCCGGAGTATCCGGCGCCGCCTTGCGGCGCAGGAGCGTAACCTGGCAGAGTTGGAGACCAGACTGCTAGAAGAGGGCGGAGATGACACTATTGAGGAGGTAAAGGCCCTACTAGCGGAGTATCACGAAACGGCTGATGCAGAGGTGTTACACCTGGGGAAGTACGCTACGGCCAGGGTGTATGGTGAGGGGGACAGACCGGGGTCGGTATTAGCTAACCTGCTCAAGGCTCGCAGGCGCAGGACCGCCGTCACGCAGATCAAGGCAGCGGATAGCTCACTGCTCACAGAGGAGGAGGACGTAGTGGAGCGATTTCGGTCGTACTACGCTGGACTCTATGCTTCTAAGCAAACCGGCATGGAGGACGGCATAGGGGACTATCTGGACCATATAAAGTTGCCGTTCCTCCCGAACGAACACAGGGAGTTTCTCTCCTTACCTATTGAGAGGGATGAAATTCTAGAGGCCCTTGCGAGCATGAAGGCGCAAAGCGCCCCCGGAGCTGATGGCCTCACCGTCGCGTTCTACCGAACTTTCATAGACCAGCTCTTACCACACTTGTCGACGCTGTTTGACGATATGTGCACGAGGGGGCATATGCCACCGTCCATGCGCGAAGCGCTCTTAGTTGCTATACCGAAGCCAGGCAAACCGCCCGAGGAGTGCAGCTCCTATCGACCGCTGTCGCTACTCAACGTGGATACGAAATTATATGCCAAGATCCTGGCCACGCGGCTAGCCCTTCTCGCTCCCGAACTGGTCGCCCCAGAGCAGGCGGGATTCATGCCGGGCAGGAACCTCACATATAATTTGCGGACGGTGTTTGGCGTCCTGCAACACGTTCGCCCCGAAGCGCGCGCGCTCGCGGTGTTTCTCGACATGGAAAAGGCATTTGACTCTGTCGAGTGGCCATTTATGCGACAGGTCCTGACGCGCATGGGGCTCGGTCCGATCTTCCTACAAATGATAGGAGTACTATATAATGGCCCCACGGCGCGAATACGCTTGGGCGACCGAGTCACGGACCCGATAACAATTACGAGGGGCACGAGGCAGGGGTGCCCCCTGTCACCTTTGCTGTATGCCCTGGTGGCAGAACCGCTGGCGTGCGCTATGCGTGAATACCACAGCCTTCGAGGCATCAATTTCCCTACTTACAGAATAACGATCTCCACGTATGCAGACGACACCCTGCTATATATCAGGGACCCGGAAAATAACCTAGCCCCAGTGTTGAGGGAGGTAGTCCACTTTGGAGCGCTCTCCGGGCTGACGGTGAACTGGGATAAATCTATTGTGTTCCCGCTGACGCCAGTCACGACCCCCTTTGCTATGGAGTACCCATTGCACTGGTCTGAGGAACCGGTTCGGTACCTGGGGATCCAGCTCCATAGGGACTCAGAGGTGGTGCTATCTGAGAATTACGGACGGGCCATAAGTAAACTGGAAGACGACGTGGAGACCTGGATCAAGCTGCCCCTTTCGTTATTGGGACGCATATCCATTATGAAGATGGTGGTGCTCCCTCGGTTCCTGTTTCTTTTTACGAACATCCCCATGGTGCTCTCGCGTGCTTTCTTCGCGCGGCTGCAGGCATCATTGCTAAGGCTGGCGTGGGCTGGCAAGCAGGCGCGGACCAGCTGGAAAGTACTGACGCTACCTTACCAGATGGGTGGCCTTGGGGCACCCGACATGGAGCTGTACTACCGAGTGGCGCAGGGAGCTCAGGCGCATAGCTGGATACACGGGGGCGAGGCTGTCCCGTATCTTAGACTGGAGACATTGTTTGCGGCGCCGCTGCCGCTCCCAGCGGTAATTTTTGAGCATCCGGACCGCCGCACGGGATTTCTCGATTCCTTGAACTCCACTAGGCATGCCTGGAACTGTATACTACAGTGCGACTCTGGGGCGCAGCTGTATTCACCGGCAATGCCCACTGCCTGGGCGGTGTGGCTGACCCCTTGCAAGGAGGAGGGAGTGCGGCGAGCGCTTAAGGAGATGGGAGTACACACACTGGGGGACATGTTTGCTGACGGCCAAGTCAAAACGTGGACGGCGGTGGCAGCCTCAGGCGCGGAGTGCACGCAATTGCAGCGTTTTCAGTATTACAGAGTCAGGCAGGCCTGGAGACAGTTGCTGGGGAAGGATATGGAGGAGCCGGCGGAGGTTCAGGAACTGACGTACATAATTAAGAATGATAGCCCCCGCGGGTTGATCTCTAAGTTGTACAGAATGGCGCAATCGCATAGAGTGCACGAGTTCGCAAAATGCAGACTGGACTGGCAAAGGGACTTAGGGATTACCATTGACGATGCAATGTGGGCGTACTGCTGCACGGGGATTAGACGCATCACTCTGCATGGCAGACACCGGCTGGTCCATTTCAAATTCCTCAACAGGTACTACTACACGCCGGAGCGCTTGCATAGATATGGGCTGCGTGCAGACCCTGTATGCGAACGTTGCAGACACCCGACGGCTGACTTCCTCCACCTGGCGTGGCAATGCCCGGGCATATACAACTTTTGGGTGGCGGTATGCCACCAGATAGTGGGGGTGACGGGGGTGGAGCTGGCTCCGGATCCGGCGGTGGCGCTATTGGGGCATTCACGAGGTGTGCCGAGGGCTGCCAGACGCCTGGTTGATATGGGGATGCTAGTGGCGAAACGGCGAGTGGCGATGAGCTGGATGCGTGGCCCAGTGCCCACGGTGGAGCAGTGGAAACGCGATGTGCTGTACTGCTGCACCCAAGCGGAGAGGTTCAGCGAGTTGCTGCCGCCGCGTAGCAGGCCTAAAAACTTCTGGGAATTGTATGAGGAATACCTGAGCGGGCGGGGGGCTGCAGCAGGACGCCCGGATGGGGGCCCTGACCCGGATGCTGCAGAAGAGGGAGCTCCCGTAGGAGGTGATCGGGCGGGTGACACTAGATGAGGATGAGTGGCGGCTGAGTGCGGGAAGCGAGCGATACTGCGACTAACTTAGGACCTCAGGGGTTTGGTTGGGGAGGGTGGGTTAGGGGAGTTGGGGGTAGCGTGAGGGGAGGGAGGGGGTTTGGAGTTTTATGGCCATAAAAAAGAGTGACTGTCCCCTAAGCTTTGGGGAAAGGAGCGCGTTAAAGCCTGACCGCAGACAGGGGATCCGCCCCGCATGCAAGCGCTGAGCTGGAGGGACACTCGGGAAGCATTAGGTGTTTATTCAGTGTAGCACGGCGATGCCCGGCCTCCGGGATGTGGGATAGCCGATGTAATCGATTGCGAGATGAGACAAAATGGCGGGCCTTGGGTTGATGGCACTCGGATCTGTATGTCACTGTTCCTTGTATGCAGTCAATAAACACATTTAAAAAAAAAAAAAAAAATATCATGCAGCCCTGGGGATGAGGTCTTCGGGCCTGGTAATGGCTTGGGTCCCTTTGGTTATCCCTACCACTCCACAATCAGACGTCGGGGTTAGGGTATCCCTACCCTGCTCTCCCCATATGCTTATTTTTACCTTATTTGAGGACAGGGGATCTTTGATAATGAGTCGGTGGCAGCCAATCAGATCTGTCTTTAGATCTGTCGAGTCCACAAATCCTCTGTGGCATGATATATGCATGAATTTTTAAGCTTGATTTCTCAAAAACGGTATTACACCAAATGACAAAAGCACGCTTCCTGGTTCTATAGCTAGCTTTCTGCGAAGTTTGGTGTACTTCCATTCAGCCGTTTATGTGGTATCACTGTTCAATTTTCCTATGGAAAACTCGTTTGGAGACTCCCCAGCTTGATGTATCACCCCAAAACTTTCCAGGAAGGAACTGCAGTGGATGAAATTGTTTTGGGAAAAGGTTTGTGAAGATTCGTCAAAAGGCACCAAAGTTATATGCAAACCAAAATATTTATTTCCTATGGGAATGTAGTCCTAACTGTAACTACCTACCTACCTACTGCTGAGAGCCATCGGGATATATATCTATATCTATATCTATATCTATCTATCCATACATATATATATATATATATATATATATATATATATATAGGTGTGAGCAAGGCAGGGGATCCTGTCAAAATGTGTTATACCATAATAATTAAATAAATAAAAAACCAACATACAACTGAATCTGCAGTGCCGGTGTCCGGTTTCGAAGCAATAATTACTGGTGTCTGACCGTCTTTTTTTGCAAAATACCCAAACATTGTGCTGAGCCTGTGTCATTCGTAACTGCTGTAAGGCCATATCAACCAGTATCCTGAAATGGGCGTTGCCATCAAATGGCATGTCAAAAACTTTGAACTGAATCTTAAGTGTAAACGAGGAGGTGCAAATCCATCTGTATAATCTAAGAGACCAATTCAGTTCATCGACCAGTGACGAAAAGCACTGCCGAAAACGTTTAAAGATGTATCGGTTAGAACCCAAGAAACCAGTTCCCTTCCTTGCCATGTTATCATCCGGTAATCTATGAAAATTGAAATGTCGTGCCACAACTGCTCATCCTATTGCATTGTGGTAGGATGGCTGAGGCACTGGCAATTTTTGATGATGGTTCTGCAAACTCTCCTACACGCTTGCCGATGGCGTCTCATCATCGCCCCTCCTTATCAAGTAGTACCCTGCAGGGAGTTTTGGGATTGCATGAGGGGCACTATGCAGCTGGTGAGATGACCAAATCTGTCTTAAATTGATTTAAAAGATAGACTGGAGAGGTATTGATGTATTGTACTTCTTTTCTGTTAAAGCCGCAGGTGATGAAAGTGAGGCAGGAATCCACGTACAAGAAAGCCTCTCTACCCATAGATGGTGTAGATTGGGGATCAATATAATGGATCTCCGGACCTTGTCTTTAAAGTAAAAAAAGAAACGATTTTTATCTTTTATCTGTAGAAAAATACAAAACTTTACAGCAACACAATCAATCACACATCAGGCAAAGAGTCCTGAGTAGCAGGGTCTTGATTAGCTCCCTTAAAATCACTGAAAGCATCTTGCTCATGCACCGGATTGCCTGGCAGGTGCGGCTCACATGTGCTATTCGCTTGGTCATCGTCAGTGTGATCCCCTCCTAGAGTGCCATCACTAGCTAATGAAGAGTCACTAAATGTCACATAAGGACATTCATAAGATATCCTGGGTAACACAGGTTTGGTATAAGTTGTTGCGTTGGAACAATCACAGGGTCAGGCTGGACAGGAGGAAGTGTCTCAGATTGTGGTTCTGGTGTTATTATTGGTGCTATTGGTAAAGGTGCCTGAGGAGGTAGACTTTCATGCAGCTTGTGAAACATAAGCTTCAAAGACTCTGCTGGTACTTTAACTACTGGGTGAGAAAATAAAATTGCTTGATCCCAGTTACCTTCCTTTCATCACGCCGGTGTCGTTGGTTATGTGCCTCATCTTCTTCTGATGCATCATCATGCACATATTGAATATCTACGTCCCAGTGAGTATGTGCAAAATAATCATTCTGTGGACTCCCATCATCATCTTCCTCATCAGAATGGATTTACATCAACTCCTAATTCTCATATACAAGCTCCTACTCACCGAAGTCATTGAGTAGTACTGTGATGGAGGCTTAGTCTTGATCATAACTGGCTAACTGACTGAATAAGAATGGTTGAAACCAATGAGCTAACAGGAGAGAGTGTAGTGAGCGCACTTGTCACCGACAGTGTCATCGTCATTCTTGTTGACGAAGTGACAATCATTGTATAAGATGCAGTTGGCAACATTGCTTGTACTGTTGAAAACAGAACCTTTGTTGAGGCCTTTGCTGTCTAAGGAGCCACACGCAGGATGTTATCATCAACAGTTATGTTGTCAAGTTTGAGATCTTGCTTGCCATCAGTGGGGTGTTTGTTGTTGACAGAGTTTTATTTGTCAAAGAAGGTTTGTCAATGGTGCTGTTGTGGACTGCATCTTGCTCATCATTCACAGTGGTGGTAATCCTGCTTTCAATAATGGGCCAGCGATCATTGATGGGATATCTGAGGAAAAATTGTCTGTTGAAGTAGGTTTGCAGACCACTTCACAGAATCTAAAGATGACTGCTCATTGGTCTTCTAAGACTTATTCTTGACTAGAGGCTTCACTCTTGGGCCAGACGCCTGGCTCTTATAGGGAGAAATAGATGGTGCTTCACTTACAGAATCTTTTGAGGTGTCCAATTTTCACAGTCTCATTAATAGTGAAGTTGCCTTAAGCGCTAGTACCAGCTGTCCTCCTGTTTCTCTGTCCTAGGGTATCCTGGAGCTAATGTTCTGACAAACTGGAGCATTTTTTCACAGAATGCCCATCCTTATTCAGACATAAGAGGCACTTATTATGTGCATCATCCATGTAGGATGCTGGCTCTGTATATACTATACCAAAGTAAGGTATAGTGTGCAAGGAGTCCAGTGGATCCCCAGAGGTATAGCAGAGGCTAAAGTAGATAATAACTTACTCTCAAGTTAATGGATGCTGGGATGAGCAGTTATTCTTATCAGAGGGTAGTGTTAAGCATTTGTTGTACACACACTAAGGCAAGAAATGATGTCACACATTTAAAGACTTAATCCAGACCAATTATTTGTATAGAAAGTTGTTAGTTTGTCATTTTTATTACTAGAACCAAGAATCACTTAGTGCAGGTAAGTTATACAGTCTGCAAGACTGGCAATCCTTTTCAAGAAAGCAATATGACTTTGTAAATGCAGTAAATACTTTACAGTTTTAAGAAAGCTTTCTGTAAATGTCAATCAGTTACAGTTTCTAGCGCTTTGCAATGTTCAAGATAGGAAATGCAATGTAATGTTTCAGTTCAATGTGTTTCGATGGAGGAAAACAAGGTAAGTGACTTACAGGTAAGTACTTGGTTTTGTAGTTCAGTCTAGGGCTGGTAGTACTTAAGCAGGGCAGGGGTCAGATAAGTAAGGATAGTACACTCTCAGCGTCACAGGGGTGGCCAGGAGCAGAGGTCAAAGGAGAGGCTGGGCCGAATGTACTCGGGATACTCGGAAGAACACACAGGTAGGTACCTACGGTTTCTGCGTCAGGACCAAGGGATCAAAGGTAAGCACAAAGGGGGCCACAAGTAGGCACTAAAAGCACACCTCCGAGCCAATCTGGCAGCAGGGTACAGGGTACAAAGAAGGCATCGGGCTCCCAATGTAAACCAATGGATGACGTCGGTCAGGAAGAAATGCTGCAGGCTTGTACCAGGAGACTGGACGAAAGGAACCAACGGCTGGGCAGGTAAGTTGGATAGCTGGGGGACACCTGGGCACCCCAAAGTTGGGGGGCGGAGGATGCAGGGGTGCCTTTTGGTGTTGGGTTTCCTTGGCTGGGGCCGTTCGCGGTTGGGGGGACCCTTCGAAGACAGGCTGCAGGCATCGAGGAAGAGTCTTGGAGATGTCAGCCACCGGTGCAGACAAGGCCAGGATCACCGAGGAGACGTCTGAGGGTAAGTGGTTCACTTGAACTCGGGCCATTAGCATCGGGTACAGAGTGGTGCTGTGTCGTGGATCCTCCTGGATCCGGAAACTGGTGTTGCATTCTTTGCTGGACAAATCCGGTGTCCATGGGAGACTGGAGTCTTTGTCGAAGACAGCACAGGTCCTGTGGGGTTCTTTAGGTTATTGGCTGTGGGTCACACAGATTTTGGGAAGCAGGGTCGCTAGAGGAGGGGACAGGCCAGTAAAGCTGGGGCCAATTCAGTCATTGTCTTCTCCACTGCTGCAAGGCTCTTTGGTCCTTCTTCTTCTTAGGTCACCGAGTCTGAAGAAGTAAGGTTGAGGGGTGCCCCTAAATACTAGAGTTAGGGGTGTTACAGGGATGTGCAGGTCTGGACTGCAACGTCCCTTCATTGGGGTGTCTACAACCCCTATTATGCCATGCTCCAGTAGGAGGGGGGCACAGGCCTTTTCCTGATTGGATGAGTCCCCTCATCTTCAAGATGGAGGGGGACTGAGATGTGTGCTTCACTTCACCTCCCCCACCTGAGGGGTGGGGTAGGCAAAGGCGGGCAGACCTCCTTTCCTGGCTAGATTTCCCAGCTGATTCTCCTACCCAAAGTGGGGTCAAAACCGTTGGGGACCAGTTGCTGATAGCAGCAAAAGGCTGGGGGTAGCTAACAAAGGCAGCAGGCCTTTGAAGCTTCCCCTTCGTGGACCCTGCCCAACCTGGGGGAAGAGGCATGACACCTCTACCCAGGATGGGCTTTGTTTCAGGCCCAGAGAGTGGAGGCTTTCTACGCAGGGGTCCAGAAATCTTTCTGGTGGTGGCAGATGGCTGGTAGCCAGTCAGGAACCCCACCAGGGCTGGTCATTTTTCAGATGCCATCTGAGTGCATTTTAGATTAAATCCCACACTGGCATCAGTGTGGGATTGATGTGCTGAGAAGTTTGGTACCAAACTTCCCAGTTTTCAGTGGAGCCATTCTGGGGCTGTGGAATTCCCAGGCCTTATACTCAAAATGGCTTTGCTGCACTTACAATACATGTGGATGGCACAGACACTGTAGGGGCATATTGCTCATGCAGCTATGCCATCACCGGTGGTATGGTGCACCCTGCCTTTAGGGCTGTAAGGTCTGCTAGGGGGTGACTTACCCATGCCACAGGTAGTGTTAATGGGCATGACACCCAGGGTGCCATGTCGACGCTTCAGTTTAGTCTGCACCAGAACACGCAGCCTGCAGTGGCAGTGTGTGGGTGTTGAGGTGAGGGGTCTATGAGGGTGGCATAACACATGCTGTAGCCCTCTCTGGTCACAAGGCCCTTGGTACCAGGGGTACCTTTTACAAGGGACTTACATGTGGCCAAGAGGTGTGCCAATTATGGAGACAAAGGTACAGTTTTGGGAAAGAACATAGGCCCTGGGAACCTCATTGGCAGGGACCCAGGGCACATTCAGTCAAGTTAGCATCAGGTATCTGGCAAAAAGTTAAGGGGTAAGCATACAAAACGGGGCACTTTCCTTCAATTCACAAACATATTTCTGGCTCCACAGGTCTCACAAGCACTGAAGAGACTTTTGCTACTAGGAGTGTCTGTCATGAAGTGACAGATGTTTCTGGGATCAGCCTCTCAATAACAAATAAGAGATTAAGAATCGTCTTCTGCAGAAGAGAATGAATGATGAAGAGCCCAGCGAGCAGAAAAATTTAAATTTGTTGGGAAAATTCACTTCTAGAGAAGAGCAGATGAATCCGATCCATTCAACAGACGTGCTGTAGAAAATCTTAACAGCTGAGACTCCAGGGGAAACTGGACCTTTTTACCCGGTTGACTGAAGTCTGTGACATTAAATAGGTGGACAGACTACATATAATCATGTATATTTTCAACATTATCTATCATATACACTGCTATGCTAACATTAATTACGGATGGTTTGCAGCCTGAAATTGGGGAATAATTCACACGTGAATTTATGACAGACCTAGTGTTGGAGAACAGCCCAATCTGACCAGGAATCTTAAAGAGCCATGGTACAGCATGGGTACAAGGTAGAGTCAATTCTGTGGTATGCCTACAAGGCACTGAGCTCAGGGAATGTTTCTGCCCCTTTCTGAACAACCTGAATAGGCCCTTCGAGTATTGTGGATCTGAGTGTTCCTTCAAATGTCTTTATGATGCACATTTTAAACAGATAGACATTTGAGCTTTACTAAATTACTTTGTTTTGGTCATCATCTAAGCCACATCCACAATCTCAGGCGTTGTACATAAAGCATCATGTTGCTTTCTTAAATGAAGGCTCGCCCATATCTTTCACCTCCATGCTAGGACCTTACACACAGATTCACCTCGGACCTGCAATACTGAGTAGTCTACTCTTACTGCGCTCTCTGCAAGCTGGTGACACTCCTCTACTTCTGTTGTTTGTCCTTCTCTTCTCCAGAGCCTCTGGTCAATTCTGGACAGAGATATACTCACCACAGCTCACTAAAAGATCACAGACTCTAGCTGCACTCATGTGCTGACCTCTGTCTCTGATCAACTGCCAGATCCTTGCTTCAGAAAGATGCCACCCACAGTATACACTCATACTACTCGGTAGTAGAAAGGAGGTGTGCACAAGCTCAATTACAGTGAAGTGGGACTGCATTGGCAGGGTAAATGCCTACCCTTACTGACTAGTTTTCAGGTGTTAGTCTCTGAGCGAAAGGCATGAGATAACCACATGCACACAAAATGGTGGGAGGTACTGAATTTGGTGGTCAACTTAGGGCAAACTGGCAATGCTGCCCCTTTGATTCTATTATAAAACATTAAGGGCCTCATGTAGGTAGCGTACCAGTTACCACTTCTTAAATACCGAGCCGTACCGACTCGGTATTTAAGAAGTGGTAACTCGTATGTAGGTAATGAGTCGGTAATTTTTACCGATTCGTTACTAGTCGGTAATTACCGAATCGGTATTTACCGATTCGGTAATGAGGCATACCTTCCCATTGATGGGAAGGTATGCCTCATTACCGAATCGGTAAATACCGATTCGGTAATGGGGGGAACACATACAAGGGTGGCAGGGTGTCACATTGACACCCTGTTGCACCCCTGATTCGGCCATGTGTGCACATGTGGCACACATACATGCCCTAAGGGCATGTATGTATGCCACATTGCACACTGCTACGCGCGTGAAAATGCATTTACACATACATTCATTATTTACCACCAACTATAAATTGGTGGTAAATACCGACTCATAAACACACACACACACTCCCCCTACATCTCGATTTTGCTTTCGGAATTTACCGAATCGGTAAAATTACCGATTCGGAAAAGTTACCGATTCGGTAACATTACCGATTCGGTATTATTACCGAATCGGTAATTTTACCGATTCGGTAAATTCCGAAAGCAAAATATGTCCCCCTACATACCAATGGCCAAAATACCGGTCGGTAACGGTATAATTACCGAAAATCGGCCGTTACCGACCGGTATTTGGCTACCTACATGAGGCCCTAAAAGTGGAAAATAAATGAGTAACTAAATTTGGGTGAAAAATAAAGCGCATCTCTAAAGTTAAACATTTAACTAACATTTATGAAGTCAGAACTGAACTTAATAAAAAAAATTAAAAAACAAGAACATTATGAAGGAAAACATTATTGAATGGAGTTAGCAAATAAAAAGAACAGCAAAGCCAATACTTGACTTGTGCATAGATGCAATAATTAGTAAGAACTATTGTGTGAAATATCGGTCACTATATTATCTAATAATACAGAAAAACAGCACACTGGTTTTTTCAATACAACTTCATGTTTTGCAAATAAAAAACTAGAACATGAGATCAATGATAAAATTGCACTTGACGATCCACACTAATCCATTCACTCTTCTGTTACTTACTCTAAATCCAATTGAAATGTTTTACTTACCTCTGCTGTCTGGACAGTTGAATTGAACATAACAGGTCGCTGAAGAAAAACAACTTGCTTTGTGGCCAGATTTCCTTCACTGTGGAGCAAAAGAAGGGAGGTTAGCATCGTGAAATCAATAGAACCCTTTAAAAAAAATACTGACTCCGAAATAGAATAAATAAATGCTCAACCATAAAGGTCACCAGAAGGAAATGGCCCCAGTGGGAGGGCAATCTAAAAAGATCTCATCCATCTACAAAGGCCCAATAGTTCTGTCTGACATTGATTCCCCTTCGACACATTAAAATTACTGAGAAGAAGAAAAGGTGCAAATTTATTTATGAAGATCATAGTCTTTCGCTTTGGATGATACATGCTCAATTTGTGTTCCCATGGACAGATATGAATCCAGCTAGAATTGAATAGGTTTAACATTTGTCTCTCTCTCTCTACAAGTTCATGTCTTGTGGGTGATGGATTAGAATGACTTCCATTTTTAACGGATTAGGCTATAGTTCATTAGATTACATACAGCTCTAGAGCATTGAGAGGTAATTTTAAAAAGTGATTATGTTCTGCAGATACAAGATCTTTACATAAATCTGTGCATCAACAGCATAATGGCGCAGGGCCACAGTGGCTTTGCCTTCAAGATTCTAAGCCACTCTATATATTGGTTGTACAATGAGAGTGAAAGTACTGACACCTTGGGGGACACCACAAGTAACATGGGTGGGTATCGAAGTGAAACAGCTCAGCCTAATTGTTGGTGCTTAACAAGGGAACATGAGAACTAGCTTAACACCTCATCACTTAGGCCCATGGTCCTAGAGCCATGCATGGGCAAACGCCTATAATGACTGACTGTATCAAAGACCACTAACAAGTCTAGAAGGATAAGAATACAAGAAATACCTTGATCTAGCAAGCAATGAATGACTTCTAGGACATTAAATGTTGCTGCCTTTGTACTATCACTGCAAAACTGATTGATAAGGTTCTAGCAGATTGCTATTTTCAATGTGGCTAGTAAGTTGAATGGCTGCACATTTTTCTAATACCATAGTATGTAACCGGACTGTAAGTGGCCATAATGTTGGTGTCATCAAGGGGCTTCTTTAACACAGGGGTGATGGAAAAAAGAGAGCTTATTCTAAAGAAGCATTTATTAAGCTGTAACATATGTTGCTGAACCACTTGAATTTACTTTTGAGGATTGAGGAATGAAAATGGCTTCACAATTAGAGGTTGGTTTTAGACCATTTGTAATCTTCATAACAGTAATCTATATAATAGGAATTAGATTGGCCCATGTATCTTTGTGTCTGAAAACTAGTAAGAGGTTACAATTTGAATCCTATTCTGTGAAAAAATCCACACATTTGCATTGTAACTGGGGACAGTGGGACTTAGTCAAGGACAGGCAACTTCTTAAATCACCATAAAGAACTTTTGAAACTGATGTGAATCCATTTACATCAGTTTGAAAAGTTCTTTGTGGTGATTTAAGGAGTTGCCTATCCTTGACTGGAAGAAACATGCCTTATCGTACTGGTATTATTATGAAGGCTTTTAGGGTGGAAACTAATATAGGAGCCTTTGATATTCTCCGTTCTGTTTCTAACTTCCTAAGCTTCTATCTCATGGTGGAAAACACATCCAAGAACCAGAGGTTGTATCTATTTAGCACACACTTACAGGGTCATTTAGACTTTGGTGACGAGTCTAAATGACTGATCATTATTGCTCTCCTTAATGCCTCTGGTCCATAGGATGGAAGTTTGTTCAAAGGAGGAAAGCATATTATTTTGATCTTAAATGAATTGTCTCAAAATTGTTTTCTCTTGTTTGTTTGTTGAAAGTTAATCTATTGCTCAAAGTGTTGTATTGATCATCTTTCAAAAAAGGTGATTAGGAAAAAATTCCAGCGTGACGTACAACTACTTCTAATATTGTTATGTGACATGTAAATGCTGTAAGTGACTTTTCCAAGCACGTGAACCTACTCTTTCCAGTTCCCAAAATGGATAATTGTACTTTTTTTCAACAATAAATTCTTTGTCTGGCATTTTTATCTTCAGTGTGTTTCCTTAGTGCTCCTTGTCCTTTCCACAGAGATAACACATGGTATTCCAACACATTGATAAACCAAAAAAGTCTATTATTGGATTTTATCTTTAGTGTGATGGCACTAAACTCTTCACTGTATTTTTGTATGAGTAGAGTGTAAAATATACTTGAGAAAACAGTCTCATCTTTTGCTCCACAGTGAAGGAAATCTGGCCACAAAGCTAGTTGTTTTTCTTCAGCGAACATTTTTGTTCAATTCAGCTGTCCAGACAGCAGAGATGTGTAAAAAGAAAACTTGGTGTGTTCTCATTATTTTGAAATTGCCCTGGAACAGCTGTTAAAGACTAGGAGGCTTAGGTTTGGCACTGACCAAATAAACTGAGAAAAGGGATTCACTTTGAGCTATGTTTTATGCACCACACACTCTCTCCCAGAGAGGATAATCCTTTTTTATGTTCTTGATTGACAGCACAGCTGTCGCCAGACATTTATGGGCGCATCACTAGAGAGGAGCTTTAGCCCCGCCCACAAGTTAGGAGCCAGGACTACATGTTCTGATTGGTTGAAGTTGTGTGCCTTCACAAAAATGTGCTTGCCCTTCACACAGCTGCGATCATTTTGTTTATTTATCCAGTAGCCTCCAATGGGCACACACACTCATGACACTGAAATGCCTTAAATAACAAGGGGCCAGATTTAGGTAAATTCAATTTTGCGAGTCCTTAATAGCGATTTTTACCGAATCGCTATTAAGGACTCGCAAAATTGAATGTAGGTAGGAATCGCAAAAATATTTGAGATTCCTTATGATTCCTTAATTGCGAATCGCAAATTGAGATTCGCCATCCAGGAATCCCATCCCATTCATTCCTATGGGCCAAGCGGCCCATAGGAATGAATAGGATTTGCGGCCTCAATTTGCGAGTCACCAAGAGGCACTAGCAAATTGCGGGCGCAATTTCAAGGGTGCAAGGGTTCCAAAAGGACACCCTATTGCACCCCTGAAATGTGCATGTGTGCACATGTGGCACACATACATGCCCTCGGGGCATTTATGTGTGCCACTAGGCACTTTGTAAAATGCCAAAAAGTGCTTTTTTAAATGAAATCGCAAAATACCACCAACTTAAAGTTGGTGGTATTTTGCGATTCCTTAAGTCAAAATCGCAATTTGCGATGCCTACCAGAATAGCATTTAGGGAATCGCAAATTGGGATTCTCTAAATGCTTGAGCAAAATAAGGAATCGCAATTTTGCGATTCCTTATTTTGCAAATAGGTTTAAACTTACCTACATTGCAAGCAGCCAAATAGCGATCGCACACGCTGAAATTCTGCGAATTTCAGCATTTGCGCTCACTATTTGGCTTTCTACATCTGGCCCTAGATCATTTATATGTATTCGGGACAAGGTCATTGTCAAACAGATCCTTGCGTCTGTTTGACATTGACCAAATATATATTTGGTCCTGATGAAGGTGGCTCTAACACGATATCCACCGAAACGTGCGTAGACCTTCTTACACACAAGGGAATCCTACCAGAGACATAAAACTAGAAAATAATTGGATGGGAAACGATGATAGAATGGAATAAAATCTTCTACTGTCTCTGTCAGAAGGAAATAGGATCCCATATATTTTATAACATTTCTCTTTTTCTGTGATATTGTTCATGCTGTATGAATGGTAGTGTGACTGTAGTATTTCTGAGAGGTATGAATGCACTTTTGATGGGTGGTTTAGTGGGGTCATAAACAATTGTTTAAATTGTGTTTTAAGTCAATGTCTACACTAAAATTGTAAATACATGTATGTTTATTTAATTGTGATAAAACAAATATAAATGTGAAAAAAGGCATATATAAAAAAAGATAAAGATATAAAAAATATATGTATTTTTATAAACAATAAAATACTTTTGTATGAATTAATCAGTTTTTAGGAATGTACCTTCTTTTTGGGGATATGTCTTCTCATGAGAGCTTCTAGCCAGTAGCTAAATTAAGTGGGTTAGTTTAGAGGTCTTTTCACAGTTTTAGTTTTTTTCCCCTCCTCTACAACCGATAAATAAATAGGGGGTACCTTCTCTTACAGAGATTTATTGGCATTGCCAATGCTTGTTCAACTTTAGACACACCAATTTACTGTTGTTCATGTTTAACTTGAATTTTCTTACCCATTGTATGAAACATTTTAATGAATCTTGTCTCATAAATGATGGTTGAATATATCCCAATGACAGGATCAAATTTTTTGAGGTCTGGAAAAAGGTACCTTAGAATGATTGTACAACAGACAGGCATTTTCAGGTAAGGCACAAACTCCATGCCTTGTTTTTCTATCTGTGGGGTATAGAGGAAGGCAGTTTGACACTGAGGTTGTGTGGAATGTCTTAGAAAGGATTTGGATGCAATATTACACAAATGATTTCGAGCATGAATCGTAGAAGTAACACTTTTGGACGATGACTCGAAGGAGACCCAACACAAGCACCAAATGGATTTGAGGGTTCCGATCAAATTCAATATTCCTCAATCAGCAGGCCGATCAAAAGTCTGGGGAAATAGTTGATGTCTGGTCATCCTTGATGGCTCACTCTCCCACAAGCTGGACTTGTCCCACCTCATGCCATCCCTCAGCCACTCCTTCTGCACTATGCCTCTATCTCACCTTCTTTTTAAAGAGAGCTAGATGCAGATCAGTTCTTTTCCAGCAGTCGTCTTCTCTTTCTTGGGTGGGTGGTGTGGCAGTCGTGTGCAGTTACAGCTCGCTGTGCCTCAGTTTCTCACTGTTTGGCTGGGTGTTTTAGTCTCTGCAGTCAACGCATACTGCAGTCTTGCTCTGTGGATCAAGTCAACATGGATCTATCTACTCTTAACATGAGGTTGTGTGAGGAAATAAGCAATGGCATCCATTCTTAATGTTGTGACATTCTGCCCTCTCCTGGCCATCTCTCAGCTCAACAGACATGCTCAGCACTTGTTCACCTCCTCCTGACACTGGCTAATTCAACCAACCCAAGGATGACCCCAAACACAACCTCAAGGTCATCGCTTGGTCAGTAAGATTGGGGGGGGTGAGTATCAGACTTTCAACAATCACACAGGTATATAAGGTTAAAATACATTATACGAGTCAGGGCGCATGAGAGGGGCTTAAGGGGAATTGGAAAGGGAGAGGAATGCGAATTGGTAGGGGTAATAAGTGAGGGAAAACACAAGGCCTCATTTATGAGGAATTGGCACAGGGCAGCGCCACAATTCTTGTTGCTGCGCTGCCCTAAGCCAATGTGAAAGGGCATGAATGCACCATATTTATGCAATACAGTCTTTCCCCCTGCGCTGCCGCACAATTTGCTGCTTAGCACCAACGTAGGCACCCTTGCACCATGGTGCAAGGATGCCTCCATTGCAGGCAGAATTGTTGTTGTGCAGAAAGAGGCACCTTACTGCACAAACACAACCCTGAGAGGCGTTTTCCTCTTTCTATGTGTGCTCCAGAATGCAGCAAACATGGAAAGAGGAAAATACAAGGAGAAATAAACGTAGTTCTCCTCGTTATGTCTGCTCTGGCGAAGAGTAAGGTTTTGGCACTGCCACAGGTTTACGTGATTAAGTAAATCGGGGCAGTGTCAAAATCCATGGGTGTTGTGTGGGAAAACTCTCTGCAACGCTCATGGAATTCCTTCTTAGTGCAGAGTGAGGCAAGGAGCGACTTCGCTGCTTTGTCTAACTCCATAACCCCTCCCATGCGTCAAGTTCCCCCCTCTTTGTCATACTGCATCCCTTTTCCCCCATAAATCATTACAGGGACAACTGATTATGGTGCGTAGCAAAAGGCTGCAGTTTTATTTTAGAACATGGATTATATATTTCGCAATTTACTGGTTGGTCATTTGCAACCTATGCTCTTTTTACATTACATTCACGTAACACATTGTCCTCCCAATGGTTGCCTCTATTCTTGACTGACAGCACTACACTGCTCAAGGGCCCACTTATGCAGGTGTCTCAGTGTTCTGCAGGGGTCTAGGCTCCTCTTGCTACGGACTCTGTGGGAGGCTGTCAGTTCCAGCCCAGGCTGGAAGTGCTGTTCAGCTTGCCCTGGGCCCTTGCTGCCGCTTGCCCGCTCCCCAGTGCCCCTGCCATGTGGCATCCTGAGGACACTGTGTGAGCAGCTCTTCTACTCTGTCTGTGGTTGTGTGCTGTCACTTGCTCACCCTGTGTCCCTGCCTGAGGCAACCCAAAGACACTGTGTGAGCAGCTCTTTTACCTATGTTACTCTCCCCTTCGGGTATTTCTCTGGGTTGCCTCCGCCCTCTCCATTTTCCATTGACCTTGCAGCTGCGACGACCACTTCCTTTCGGTGTCGGTCGGTGGGTTCCGAGGCAATGGTGCTTCATATGGTCAAAACTGGGGCCCGCACCCCCTTTTAAACTCCTTTAGCACTTGATCCCCTACTCCATGATTGGGCGGCTAGAGGTCCGACAGAGGCGCCAAATCCCAGCAGGCCCCCCATTCGCCAGCTTTTCCCCAGGTGCTCCCGTCTCCAGGAGGCATTCCGCACGGGCCCTTATTAGGTCCGACTTTGTCTTCCCGGCCCATGTCTCAACCTCTCCCAGGTGGCGAGTTCGCCCCCTGCTTGCCAGCCTCGTCATACTGCATCCCTTTCCCCCAAAATATAATTCCAGGGACCAATGTTACCTCTTATTTTTTTCCTCAGTGTGCGGCAGTGTAAGGTCTCTGTGCGCTGCAGTCAAGGCTATGTGCGCCAAGAACCCGACCGCGCATGTGGGTGCAGCGAGAAGGGTTCCTGCTTGATTGTAGAGATAACTGACCTTGGTACTGGAATACAGGAGGCCTGCTTGATGGGGCAGATCACCTTTGAATTTATGATTCAGTTTCAGCTCTTTCTCGTGCCAGATCACAAACAGTGCACAGACACACAAATTCTAAATGTCTTTATAGTTGTTATTCAGGGATAGTGATGTATTTTTCCAATATTGTAATATAGTAGGAGCTCACTAATACTACTGCAAATAATCACTGTGACATCCTCCCATTTCTCATATCAGAGATCCTGTTTGGATCTAAAAGAAACATTTTTTATGAATGTTGCATGAATCAAAAACACATTTGTCATAACATGTCTGTAACAGACTCTCACACATTACCCAGATTTAACATTAAATTAAAAGAAAATTTTATTTGCATCAATCTGTTTAAGAATTATTCAAGGTAAGCAGGGCAAGACTCTGCAGAACAAGTTTTAAGAAAAACAAGGGTACCCCAATACGTGAACCTGGGGTGAAATATGCGGTAAAAAAACAATGGTTCGGGTGTGGCCAAAAGGTCCAATAATAAAGTGATCCTAAGGAGAGCACTTATGATTAGAGAGTTGAAGATTAATTACTTTAAAGGAGCATAAAAATTAATAATGTACATAGGGACATAAGTCAGTTCATGTGAAACATTTATTTCCACAACAATAGAATTCAGGTGCTCACACAATAAGTGTAAGAGGCGTGACGTGCAAAGTGATGGTGAAGTTTAAAATAATGGCATTGCATTGACAACAATAGTGTAAAACTCCTCAAGCAACTTTTATAGAATAGGAAGAGTTTTTTGTTGTAAAGGGTCAACGGCGTTTCGATCTCAACTGTTCGAGATCATCATCAGGACATTTAACGGGTGAGCAAGCTGAATTGATGCAATTATTCATAGCGCAAGGAAGAGCAATTGAGGGCTTCAGAAAACAGCTGAGGATAGACGAGTTCACCCAGATTAATTCGCTGAAGGTATGAGCGTGAGAATATCACGTGTCAGTAAACTTGAAGGGCAGGGTCAGCTGTATAAGTTGCGCTTAACGATTTGCTGCCAATATGTTTAGTTAGAGTCACTCCGACTAAATCAATGGGGTCGGAGGAATCGGCATGCAGCCCTACTTATTTGCCTGAATCTCCGCTCTCGTCCTCACTGGACCGATTAAATCTCCGGGGTCGACGGACTCGGTTCGCTGTTTACAGTTCTTTCCAGTTCCCCCGGCAATGGGACAGGGCCACCTGAAGACAAAAGGGCAGGAAGAGGTAGGCGTGGCTTGCCTCCCTAAGCCACGCTCCCGCAAGTCGTCTTGCCCTCGGGAACAACGACGGATTTCGATGCCAGGTGAGAGTACACTCCCATGGACAACCGGACCGGAAGGCTGGACGCGATGTTATCCTTCTGGCGGCTCCGTCCTTCGAGGCACGTTTTGTTCCCTTCCGATGTGATGGTACTTCATGTGGTCAAAAGGGAGGCTCGCACCCCCTTTTAACCTCCTTGACCGCTTGACCTCCTACTCCGTGACTGGGAGCTAACAGTCTGATGGGAGTTCCCAATCCAAGCACTCCCCCTTTTGCGGGCTTTTCCCCAAGTGCTCCTGCCTCCAGAAGGTATTCCACACCGGCCCCTACTAAGTCCGGCTTTGCCTTCCCGGCCCGTGTCTCATCTATGAGGCCATGCAAAGCCACACACAGTGGCTTTCTGTTGCCTCACATATATGATTGAGAGGCTTGCGCCTCGGGAGTGTCAAATAAAGTGAAGATCTGACAGCGCAAACCTCTCATAAATAAACCCCACAGTATTTTGTAAACTTACCAACATTGTTGAAGACTTTCAAAATAGAGAAAGGCAGAGTGTGTGTGCGTTTTTGTCTGTTTCGGCTGGTGAAATCCGTCAGACACCTCACCATACCCGATTGAAAGCACCTGTACCCAACTATTTACCAGAAAATACATTTATTAGGGGTGGTATAACCCCCACGCCCCCATAGCTACGCACCTGTACAAGCTGTGGGTCCACTAGAATACGTGGCCACAGCAACGTCAACGGGTCTAGTCAGAGCATTTAGGGCACGCATTTACTTTGGAACCAGAAAAGACCAGCAAGAGAACATTCAAGTGTTGCTAAAGTAAACTACATGTTGTGACTCAAGTGGCCTGAACAAGTATATGGCAGGGTTTGGGGTTTGGGACAATGCAGCAGAAAGGGGGCACAAGCTTTCTTTTCCACTGTCAGCAGGAGAAGTGAATGTTAGCCAATCACCATATTGGCCATATCCTCCCAGAGCACATGCTGCACAGACGAAGCTAGCAGTTTAGGTTTTATAGAGACATTTTCCTAAATAGAGCAAGAGAGAGCAATCACAATCCGATAGATTACGACAAGAACAGAAAACATCTGAAAATAATGTTGGAAAAGCATGCAGCAAAGTATTCCGTAACATTACATGCGTTAAAGTTCTTATTAAACACTGAATATTGGATTTCTAATGAGATCCGCTCACTTCATTCCATGAGCAGCTGTGCTCCAGCACCTGTCCCGCCTACACACTGCCACAAACAGGGCGGCCATTCACGCGCACATTCTAGCTGCAGCTCGAGCCGACAGCTGCGTCCATGACAGGAATGCCAGCCTCAAGGGTTGATGGGGCAGAGTGGTCCTCCAGGAATAATTAGCCAAACACAAGTATTGTTTTACCCAACAGTTTCACGTACAGAACATTTTAAAGGAAACAAGGTATCACCGGGAATTTAATGACAAGTCAAACACCACGAATAGAAATAATCTGGAGAAAAACATCTTTAAACGGGCGGAAGGAAAATTAGCAAGGCTATAAATGTCTTGTGAGGTAACTGGCTGAAAAGCATGCCTCTCAAATGCAAGAATTGAAGAACTACTAGTGCACTGACCTCGCTCAAAAGCACTTGCACCACATAAACGACTCTAAATTACTACTAATAAAACGAAATGCATAAAAAGTTACACTGTAAGTATTTTCATATGGACTGGCCGCTCCTTCATCGCCCGCAACATCTGCTTCTTTGTCAAAAGCACGGGCCTTGCTAACAGCCCTGTACAACAATAATATATACCGCATTCCAGTAAAAGTGTAAAAGGAGAACAAATACAAACTAAAAGTACATTCATGCAGCAACACTAAGGGGCATATTTACAATAGAGGGCGGTAGAACGCGGCGTTAGCCTCCTTGGCCTAACGCCGCGCTCCGCAACTTCTGAAACGCAGGGCTGCACCGTATTTACAACAATATGATGCAGCCAAGTGTTGCCCCTGCGCTAAATGTAGCTGCCTAGCGCCAACGCAGGCCCCCTTGCACCATAGTGTAAGGGTGACTGCATTGCAGGGGAAGATTGTTTATGTGCAGGAAGGTGTCCCTTCCTGCACATAAACAATCCTTAAATGGCGTTTTGTAACTTCTATGTGTGCTGCTTAAAGCAACTCACATAGAAGTTGAAAAACGTCCTTTTTTTAATGATTGTTTATGTGCAGGAAGGGACACCTTCCTGCACATAAACAGTCAATGGCGTTTTGCTGTTTCCATGTGTGCTGCACAACACACACACATGGAAACAGCAAAAACGAGGAGAAATTAAACATTTCTCCTCATTGTGCCAAGGTAAGACCACGTTTTCCCTGGTCTTAATTTTGGTGCTGCCCCATATTTACACCACCTCTGTAAATAGGGGGCAGCATCAAAATCAATGGGTGTTGCGGTGGAACACCCACCACAACATCCATTGCCCTCCCCTTTTCACGCTAAGTATAATATGAAAGGTTACCTTATTTACAGGGCAGCATTAAAACCACATTAAGTGGCTTAACGCTGCCTTGTAAATAAGGCGAAGCCCCCATCGCTACCACAATGTTGTGAAAATTGATGAACAAATGAGAGAATTTTTGAGGGGTAAAATGAGTAAAGATTTGTTAACATGCGTAGATAAAAATGAAGTACAAGGACTAATGCCCATCGAGGGCTACATAACTTCGGATACATTTTATGCTGTCTGGAATGCATAAGTATACATATATGCCCATTCAGGGCGTGATTGTAAATACGATTGCCAATATATTAATATTGTTTTACCTATGTAATTTGACATGCGTAATGGAAAAAGCAATTGTAATCATGTTGATGAAATCTGGTATATAGAACCTAGTAATGTAAGAGAATGCATTTTACACTGATTTTTGCATGTTACATATCCGATCTCTCGTAAGTAACTTCAGTTTCCAACACAAAAAATGAGCGAGGACCCAAAGTTGGTGCAAAGTATTCTTTATTTGCCACCCAGCTAAACCGCCATATATATATATGTAACATGCACCATGTACATTGTTAATTCACTAATCTCCTAGATGGATTACCAATTCTTCATTGGTATTAAGACCTTGGGGAGTCTTAGTTCGAAGATCTATTATATACCTTGATTCTAGTCTTCTTAGACTAGTTACGTTATCACCCCCTCTCAGATGGGGCGGTACATGATCCAATGCAAAGAACGTTAAGAGGTGCCTGTTGCTATTATGCTCAGACAAAAAGTGCTATATATCGCTGCTCATTATTGTGGTACTTATCGTTGAGTAACAAATGTTAGAATGATAAAGAACATGAGATGTACAATAGTAATATAAATACTATAATTCTCTATTGATGAAATTGTAAATGTAACGGTAAATTGATGAACAAATGAGAGAATTTTTTGAGGGGTTAAATGATATCGTAAGCATGATGTATTTAAATGTGATCGGTTACGGCGCGCCCGAGGCGACTGCCGAAACGAAACGTTTCTGGTGTAACAGAGTCCACAAAAATAAATTCTGGTTGGGACTCACCCCCAGGAGTGCTCTGTTTTGTTCGCGATCCGAGCGAAGCTGTGATCTGTCATATAGCGGATGCACCATCTGCATGCATGAGCGCACACGTTTGCGAGTGCACCTAGTGGGTGCATTCTCTGAGCTGTTAATATGTATATTACCTACTGGCGGTCGCCAGTAGGTAGTTATAGTTAGACTCGAGTTTCCATAGGAAAAGCATTTTTTTATTTGCTAATAACTTTGGCGTCTTTTGACGAATGTTCGCGAAATTCTCCCAAAAAAAGGTCTATCCAGGTCAGCTCCTATCCTGAAATTTTGGGGGTGATTCGTCAAGCGGGGGCTGAGAAAAAAGTGGGGTCCCAAAAAGTGTTTTCTCCATGGTAATTTCCATAGGAAATTTTATTTCAGGCTGCAGCCTGAACTGCTGAACGGAATTACACCAAATTTGGCAAAAAGGTAGAGCTTGGTTCAGAAAGCGACCTTTTTTTAAATGGTGTAAATCCGTTCAGTAGTTGCTGAGAAAATTAAAAAATAAAAGTCAAAAAATCAATTACCCATAGGAAACTTTATTCCAGGCTACAGCCCGAACTGCTGAACGGAATTACACCAAATTTGGCAAAAAGGTAGTACTTGATTTAGAAAGCGACTTTTTTTTAAATGGTGTAACTCCGTTCAGTAGTTGCTGAGAAATTAAAAAAATAAAAGTTTCGATATCTGGGGCAGCGGTGGGTTCGCGCACCCTCCCGAACTACACGCTACACTGTGATTGGCTGCCACGGCCACGAACTTCACTGTGATTGGCTGCCAACACTCCAAACCAGGAAGTGTTGGCAGCCATCTTGTGACTCGGTAGAACCGAGTCACTATAAAACAGTCGAAAAAGATTAAAAAAGAAGAAAAGGGGGAAAGGTAGAAATAACCTGACCCCCTAGGCCTGCTCAGGGGGTCCCACAAGGACCCCCAGTCACAATTGTTTTTTTTTTTAAATGTCCGAATGCGCGCTGGGTGTGCAAATCCAGACACATTGTTTTATTTTTAAACGATGCGGGGGCTTCCCCACTTCATTTAAATGAGCCCCCGGGTGGGCCAGGTTCCGGGGGCAATCCTATAATTATATTGCGGGATTGCTTTTGGGCAAGGGGAGCTGTATGTGAGCAGCTCCTCTTGCCCAAAAGCAATGCCGGCTCCCGCAGGAGGTGGGGAGCCGGCTGGGACCGAAGGGGCATTGGGGCTCCCCCCACGGTCCCCAACGAAGAGGCCAGGCCCAGGGGGATGGGGTCCCCGGGGCCAGAAGTGGACGAGGGAAGGGGGACCACGCAGCCTAATGATTAATAAATACATTCAAGAATTGGGCATGCCCCGGGGGATGGGGTCCTCGGGCGAATATAAATTAATGAAAGTGAACTTTTTTTTTTTAGAAAAGTTTGGAGTGGCGATCCTAACGTGGTGCTCAGCACGGCCCCCTAGTGTGAACACGCTGGGTGCGTGGCTCTCAGCGCGACCCCCTAGTGTGAACGCGCTGGGTACGTGGCTCTCAGCGCGGCCCCCTAGTGTGAACGTGCTGGGTGCGCAGCTCTCAGCACGGGACCTGAGTAATTGACAAGTCTTTAAATACCATTTACCTGTAAATGAGGCTTTGTGGTTATTTCACCTCTTCTTATAGCCCCTGCATCTCCACTCTGCCTATGACTGAAAGAATTACCCCCTCCCTCCCCAAGATAGCCTCCCCTGAAGTTTGGCTCTAGCTGCGCCCTGACTGGCGTACACCGGCTCTGCCCACTCCGCTTACAGAATTCCGTAGATTCTATCCGCCGTATGTCAGTGATCCAGCTGTGGAGCTGGGAATATCTTGCAGACAGGATTCTGGGCCTTTCCCGAGGCTTGGTTTGCAATCCTGACGCTCCGCCGGGGTTGCCACTGGTTGGCAGCCAATTAGAGCCAAGCTCATGCTCGGGGGTTAGGCTCCGCCAACATATGTACTTATCCAATCACTCCGCCAATCCCCAAGCACTTATAAATTCACTATACACTCTCCTTGCAGTACTCTAATCATCCAGTCTCTATCCATGTACTCATAGAATGACCCAGACAAAGTTACATAACCAAGGTCTTCCCCACAGCCAGAGGTAACATGGTTGCGTGCGCAGTCAAAAGCACAATGTAATGTGGTAGGGAACAGAGCCATCATGCATACATAATGAACACACGGACACAGTTAGATAGATAGTGGAACTGGCTACGGGCACGTGTGCTCGGCCCCTTTTTATTACCAGGGTCACATGCCCAGTGACATCTGTGCTGGATGCGTGTGGGGTGAGTGTAAGCCGGCCCTCAGGGAATAGTTGGTGCTGGCAACAGCGATCATCGGATCACAAACAGAGATTCAATCATAAAGGATCCATGACTTATGGTGCACTAAGGTGGGGCACCAGATCTTGAATCACACACAAAAAACCATTGAAATTCACTGAAAAAAACACAGGTTTCAGGGACGTTATAGTTAGAAATTAGCTTTTAAAAAAACCTTGAAATTCACTGTAAAACCGTAGGTTTCAGGCACGTTATAGTTAGTTGGACATTTCACTCGTACAAAACCAGAGAAATTCCCCCGTTGTAGTTAGTTCAGCTAACTATAACTCGTGCCCCCGCAATGCACTGCTGATGATGTCACATATTACATCATTCATGGCATGGTCAGTGACATCACTGATGACATCAATGATGACATCTCAAATGACATCACTGATGATATCATCCAGTGACTGTGTTTTTCTTTAAAGTTTAAATATGTATTATATATATGCCAAGGTGTATTGAAGAATGAGTGGGTGTATAAGTGTCTGAATGGATGATTTAGTAGGTGCGTGACTGACGGTTTAAGTGAGTGATTAAACGTGTCTTATACTATAGGCCAGGCTTCTACAACGAGTAGTTCGAGAGCTACAGGTAGCTCGCCAGCTGCTTGTAAATAGCTCTCCTGTTTCCAGCACAGACTACTAAATCAGAAGCTTTTGCTTGGCTTAATTATTATACTTATGCCAACTTTGAAAAATGTGCATTCAAGATGAAAATTTATTTTGTTTGTTGAAAAGTGGTTAAATTCCCAAAATGTATTTAAAGTTACTAACAATATTAACTTGATGCCAGTGGCATTCAAGCTATAGCTATTATGTATTACTTATGTAAAGGCATTCCAAATTGATAGAGCCTTTTTTACATTACTACTGGCTGGCTTGCCTGATGCACTGAATTTATCATGGCTAGTAATCTTCAATGAGGTGGCTACTAATACAATATTGTCTGATGTGGTCACTATTTCAAAATTAATAAAATCAGTAGCTCAAGATGATTTTTATTAATCATAAGTAGCTCTTATTTTCAGAAAAGGGTGGAGACTCATGCATTAGACTAATTCTATGGCACTTAAAAACCAGTGGCATGGAGGTCAAATGTGATATGTGAACTGCAGTGTATATTTACACCACTTATATTTGATCAAAATATTTGACTTCAGAGAGCAGCATTGTGCTGTGGATGAAATGTTGTTTAAAAGCATTTCAGTGACACACAGCAAGGAAACGTGCCTTTGCAATACATAATCTGTTTTTTATATATATGTTAGCTAAGTCCTCCATTCAGTGAGACTTGTAAGCTCATAGAGCAGGAAGCTTACTATATAAAATGGGGCATACTAATAATTAGGAAAGATGTGCCCTTGCAGAAAACAATTACAAAATGCAGTTTTCTCATGACAACTGCAACTCACTGAGGCTCAAGACAGGTGCACTGTAATCCTGCACCATCTAACATTATCAAGACCTACTTGTATGCTTTATAAATACAGGCAGCCTTTCCTGATCTTTGTGAGTGGGATAGGCTCAGTGGGTGACGTTCCCAGCTGCTCATGCTCTTGTGGGAGGCTTTGCATTGCAAACATTGCCCCGGATATAGGGTGTGCTGGGTTTGGGGTAGGCATGACCTTCATGCCAGGAGGAGATGAGCTGCCTGGTTCAAGCGACAGTGGATAAGGAACCCTCCCCCACGTCAGTGAGGATCACTGAGGACTCTCTGAGACTCAGGCTTGATGAGTGGCACACTGGCCAGGAAGAGGTAGCACAGTCACTTACAGCTGCCCTGGAGGCTAGAAAGAATTGCTAATAAGGCCCTTCTCCATCCTTCGCATATCTGTACTGCCAGATATGGAGGCAGATTGTTTTCCTACCTAGCAGCTTACCATTAGAATAAACCTTTTCACATACGTTCCTGCTCTGACTTTCAGATCTTTAAAAGAGGTTAAATACGTGGCTGTTCTGATTTGCCTGTCTGTGTCTGTCATCACAAGTGTGAGATACTCCTCAGAGTGTGTAACTGAGCTATGCCAAGTATGGAAATAAATAAATAAATGAAAGGCGGGTGGGTTAACTTGGACCCTAGGCGGGATCTTCTTTACTGTCCCTCTGCATGTCTTGGGGCGGCCGTAGGATCGAAGGGAACAGGTTAACATCTGTCCAGCAACAAGTTATTGGCCACATTATGGTGGCAGACTGCCTCATTGGAGACCTTATACACCCTCATCCTCCTCTTAGCCAGATTGCTGTTCTCACACGAGGCTGTGCACATGCACAATGCTCTCTCTTTCCCATAGCTATTCTGTCCTGGTTGCTTGCTCCAAGTGTCCTGTACATCCCTACTTCTTCTCTTGAAATCCTGCTTCATCTCCTAGAACCCTGTTCCATCTCCTGGAACTCTGCTACTGCTAGACTCGATCATCCTCTACTCCTGTCCAGATTCTGCGTGCAGCATTCCTCAAAAAATTTCCTCTTTGGAAATCCTGTCTGCCTGAATGTTTCTTTTATGCTGCATGGCATTTTCCTCAAATCAATGACCCCGTAAGGAGCCACCAGTTGCTTCAATGTGATTTCCTAATAGCTAAGCAACATAGTGGATACAGGAAGAGGTCACCCTTACTCATGGCAGCTCTGATGACAGCACAAGGGGCAACCATTGCATCCAGCTATTAACAGACTCCTCATTTGGGTATCTAAAGAAGACTCACAGTTTGTCCAGCCTTCCAAATCGAGGTATCAACAAAACGCTGATGCTACTTGATAGTCCTCCACCTCTTCAAACATGCATACGTACCTCATCTGAAGACCCACACAAGGGTAATCAATACAGGTGCATCATGGTTCATTTGAGATTCTTCACCAGTAGCAAGCCTGCACCCTGGTTAAAGTCAAAACAATATCGAACCTCCAACAGGGAAGATCAATATGTTTACTAGTCTTGCTAAGGGCAGAAAACTTTCATTTTGGCAGAAGGTGTAGTAAAAGTGTCAGACACTGACATGGTACTGAATGCATTAATTCTCTAGACCAGTCATGACACCTGGGTACAGCTAGCGGACAAGATAAGAGAGGTAGGACCGGATGTCTCCTTCTCTGAAAGGATCTTAGCACTGTGGAAGATCAAGTGACAAAAGCGAAGGGACAACTCTACAGCAGAAGCTACTATCCACATGCTCTACAGCTTGCTGAATCACCTTCTGTACTCTGATGTTAGATACCAGTGGAAGATTTATGCTCCTGCTTTGTGACAGAATGGGCACATGGCACCTTGAAGCTGAGCCATCCCTAGGGTTACATACATGTTGCTTAAAAATATGGACTGAGACAATGTACAATGTGCTGCCCATCGTAAATGAGAGTTGTTTCCAGAGTCCTCCAAAATAATGATCTTCCTTAACTACACAAAAATAGTCCAGCAACAACAGAATTCCTCCATGGAGGTGAACCAAAACCTCAGAGCAACGCAGATAGATTATATTTTGTTGTACCCACAAATGTGTTCCTCAAAGGCAACACAAAAAGTACTGGTATGGGAAGAGGACAATAAGTAGCCTTAGAGTCCTGCTAGACTTGTTCTCCCAAGGCACATACAATTATCACTTTGCAACAACTGGACATCACGGGAAAGACATGGTAGTGGGGGATGCCAGGCTGATGCACAGAAGATGTTTGTTTGCCTGGAAAATCAGATCAGCACATCTCAGTAACAGAGGGAATGGGAAAATCAAAAACCCCTTCCAACAGCCAGCAACCCAGACACTTGAACTTGTTCTATTGACTATATGTTACTAAACGGTTTACTGCTGCCACATCAATCTCTCTGCTTTCCTCTTTCGATAGTGAGCCCAAAATCATCCATGCCTATTACTCCACATATCAGATTTTATAAGGTGAATGTGGAGAGCTACACTGACCCTCTTGTTATGAGAATGCAGGTGTATGTATAGTAAGAGTCATTTCATTTTTTTTAACAGGATGGAAATCCAACTGGACACCATATATTTCTGGGCAGATGTATAGGGAAACGTGACGGATATCCTGGCTGCCTTATTACATGTGCCATAGAATATAATGCACTTGTAATAAGGCAGACATGATATCTGGAGTAACCCATCTTCTAAATTCTAAATCAGGCTTCAAGTCCACTCACATACTCCTTTATGGCTCAGACCAGTTACCACAGTAGATTATACCAAACAGCTGACAGAATATTGTGTAATGGAATGTGGATGGGTTCAACAGTGGGACAGCCCTGCAGTTTGCTTAACTGGTGAGGCTTTTTCACCCCAGTGCTACGCCTTTTTTAGCTATTTGGGGTACTTTGCGCTTATGCCTCCATAACTTTTTATCCGCACAAGCTATCCATTCCAAATTTGTGCCTTTTTTCCCCACTATCATGGGCTTTCTAAAAGTACCCAGGATTTGTTGATTCCCCTGGAAGGGACTGAGAAAATAATCAAAATATAGCTAATTATTTTCAGGAACATGCAGAGCTATATGGGGGAACCAATTGTTTTACTATAGTTTTAGCCTTTTTTCTATTCAGAATTTTAGTCCTTTCAACTTCTTCCAGTATGTGTTGGAAACTGGTGTGAAACCCTTGGGTGATCTCGGAAAGCTACAGATGCCTGAAAAGTAGATAAAACTATGCATTCACAAAGGGGTTGTTTCTGTAGACCCCTCAATGTTTTCCCAAAGAAAGTAACTGTTGAAATAATTTTAAAATAAAAGGGAGGGTGGCGTGTCCTAGATGGAGACCGAAGAGGATGCCAACTGCAGACTCCTGCTCTTGCCGGTGTTACGACTGGGTGTGACTTTAAATGGCAATAGAACCACCCGCTTTAAGAGGACACACAGTTCGGGCCTTTGTGTGGTGATTGGGCAGTGAACCGAGAGGAACCTTGGGCAGTGGGAGTGAAGGTCCGGGCCTAGTAGACCCATGCTCCCTTCTACAAGTACCGGGCTTACACAAGATGAGGGATAGCAATTAAGTCCTTCTGCAGCCCATATATCTCAGTTACTCAGGAGTGGCATCCCTGGCGTGAATGCAAGGCGCACAGCTGTGGTGAAATACTTTATTATCATAGAGGTCCACTGTCCCGAGTGGAACGCTGTGCTTGGCGCCTACAAGACTCCTGTGGACGCAGTCATTTCCTACAATCGGACGATGAAAAAAGACCTATCCATAAAGGACATGCTCACCAAAACCAACACGATAAAGACAGAGGCAGCACCAGATGTAGGGGGACTAGAAACGTTTACGGATACCATTCGGGACAGGGATACCACCAGAGATGAATTTCCTATCACCAAGGCATTCTTGGAACAGCTGTTTGGGTCCCTGCGTGACGATTTTGTGGGACCTAAGCGTGATATAACCACCGATATCAAAGTGATTCGACAGGTGTCCAAGCCGTGGATCAAAGGATGGCATCACTGGAACAGAACCAAGACGCCAGGGAGGAGGATATGGAGTGTCATAGTCAGGACCTACCAGCACTACGTGACCAGAATTCAGAGCTCCAATATCAGATAGAAGACCTGGAGAATAGGTCCCGACGGTTCAAAATTCGAATCAAAGCCACCCCAATGCAAGCCATCTCAGGCAGTCTGGAAGACTTTGTTGTCTGACGAAGCACATGGCGCCTTCCCTGCTAGACCAGGAGATCGTTCTCTACCGCACGCAGCGAACCGGGAGACCAGCTAAAATACCGGGCCAACTTCAAGGTATACTTACCTGCTTGCATTACTATAGGCAGAAGGAGATTATTATGACAGCAGCGCGGTAGTTGAAAGTTGTCAAATTTGAGGGCCTTCGGTTATGGCTCTACCAGGACCTTCTCTGATTACACTACAATGTCGCAAGGCTCTCAAACCTCTCACAGATTTTCTACAAACCCAAAATGTCAGATATAAATGGGGTCACAACTTCCGTCTCCAGTTTGTGTAGCAAGAGGAGGTCCAGATGATACGCACCCTTGAGGATGCCCGGGAGTTGCCAGATATTCCAGATCTCCGACATGTTGCGCATTCGAGGTCGCCGACCCGGGAGACTGTGAGTGTGGGCCTTAGTTTGCGTTGCTTTTCTTGACGGAAGAAGAAAACACTGAGTAAACCTACCGAGGTAGAAAGCCGTGAGGAGCGATCACGGCTACTCCAACAATTGCAAAAGGAGGGCGTCCGAACGGATCCAACTGGCGACCACTGATGAATGACAGAGAAGAAATTGATCTCCACTGGTCCTCAGGTTCTCCCCGATTAACCGGATGTCGGCTGTTATGGACCTCTTGACCTCCTCTATCTCAAACAGGCGGCTCATATGGCAGAGCTTCGCTTCGATGGCGTTGACCTACGGTTGCACTTGCCGATGACATGGACCCCTCCTTCTTGTTTTTTGAGTGTTTGCTGGCGGGGAAAGTTTTCGGATATATTACTCTTCTATTACTCTTGCACTCTCTTCCTTTCTATGTCTTCTTTCACTCCCCACTTGTTCATTCCATCCCCATACCCCCTTCCCGGGGGATGGGTGGGCTTAAGTCACAACTGGTCGGGCAGATGTCACCCCATATGGGTATTAATGGTAGTGTCCTTGCTTTGCCTCAATGTCTGGGGCCTTAATGCTCCTGCTAAGCGACTGGCAGTTATTTAATTCCTTAAAGATTAAAAATGCAACATCTGCATGCTGCAAGAAACCCACCTGCTTCAGAGTGACTGGCGGAGACTCTGTTCCCGCTGGTTTGACCGGCAATATTTCTCCTCCTGGGCTACCAAGAAAGCAGGGGTGATTTTGTTTGTTACATAGTGCACTACACACTTCAAGGGCAAGGTGAAGCAGGTTTTTATGGCGATCCCGGGTAGCGTTGCATGTCTTATTACACAATAGCCACAGTATATGACGTGGGTGAGAGACAGGAACCATTTCTCAGGGACACACTGGGACAACTGCTAAAATCTCATGACAAGGAATTAGTAGTGGGGGGAGATTTCAACATCACAATGGATGCAGGGAAGGATGGGGGACTCACACAAAGCACAAGACAATGGATGAGTGGAGCGGCATTGACTGATATATGGAGGCATACGCACACCACAGAGGTAAACTACACATTTTTCTCAGCCGCTCACCGGACATACGCACACATTCACTACTTTTTTACGCCAAGGGTCACTCTGGACATGCATTCAGTAGATACTGGAGTGGGCGCTCTCTCTGATCACTCTCCCTCATCTTACAATTAAACCCCGGCTGGCAATCACCAGCTCCCTCCTGCTGGCGACTCAATACAAAACTTCTCACCTATGACAATGACAAAGTATGGTTAGACACACTGATGGCATTGAACACATTCCTGGAATTCAAGGACACCCCTGTGACTACTATCACCACACTGTGGGAAACGTTAAAAGTAGTCCTCAGAGGACACTTAATTGGTATAACCACGGGATACAACAGGGAAAGGCTAGAGAAACGCCGTCAGTTGAAAACTCAGATCAAGGATTTGGAGACTGCCCATGCCTGGTCGGGTTCGGTGGCAATCCGCCGCCAGCTGACAGTCACACGGAAGCAACTGCAAGAGAAAGAAATGGGAAGGGCAGGATACACCCTTCTCAGAATACACCAGAAATACTACGCCGGGGGTAACAAAGCAAGTCGCATGCTGGTGCACCGCCTTCATGCCCAGGCAGTGGATTGAAGGATTCCCGAGGTGCAGGGGCGACAGGTTGCGTGTGCCGTAAAGATGGGGATATAGCAAACACTTTTGGAGACTTTTATAGGACCCTCTACACCGCCATACTCTCTTTGGGACTCCGATTCAACAGCGTTCCCCCCCAAAGCTAGTGTGTCCACGTTTACAGCTCGAGAAGTTTATATTTCACCGCAGGAGGTTCTAGCTGCCATACATGAAATGAAGACCAATAAGGCGCCGGGCCTGGACAGCTATGGCGCAGAATTTTATAAAGTCATTGACTCCCAGCTGGCCCCGATTCTGGCACAGTTATTTAACTCATTTGGTAGGGAGGGCACACTAAGGGAATCAATGTGTCTTGCCACCATTAACGTGAGCCCTAAATCTGGCAAGGATCCCAAATGTTGGGCCTCCTATCGCCAGATATTCCACTTAAATGTGGATGCGAAAATCTTTACGAGCATTCTGGCTCACAGGCTAGCCCCCTATGTCTAGGGACTGGTTGACCCTGGTCAGGCTGGGTTAATACCAGAACGAGGGTGTAGCGATAACAAGAAAAGACTCCACCACCTTCTGGAAAAGGTACAACATTTGCGAGTACCAGCTCTTCTGCTAACAATCAATGCTAAAAAAGCATTTGACCAGATGCACTGGCCTTACCTACATCGGTTGCTGAAACGGTCTTGGACCACGATTCTGTGGCAGGGTACAGTCTTGTTATAGAGCTCCCCAAGCCAATATACGGGTGAACAGAAAGAGATTATCTTCCTTCCCTATAGAGCATGGGACCAGGCAGTGTTGTCCCCTGTCCTCTCTACTTTATGCGCTCTATATGGAGCCTTTTGCAGAACGAATAAGGACCAACACACAAGTGGCAGGCATTCTGAAGGGAGGGAGGAATCACAAGATCATGCTATATGCAGATGATGTTTTTTTGACTCTCACAGATCCGGATAATTCCCTTGCAGCCGTCACAGCAGACCTGAACACGTTCGGAGAAGCCTCTGGCTTCAAAATCAATCCCCAGAAGCCTTCGGTTCTTGGCCTGAGTGTCCCTGCATTGGAGAGTGCTCGGCTCCATGCCCAATATTCTATTCAATGGGCATTGGGTGGAATTCCATATCTGGGAATACAGGTATACCCTACACTTACGTCCACTGCCGCATATAACTATAGGAACCTACTAGCGTCCACGAGGAACGACCTAACTAAGTGGAAGTGACATGGTCTATCATGGTTGGGGCACATAGCACCTGTTAAAATGATGCTCTTCCCTTAACTCCTATAAGTCATGCAAACACTGCCCGTTCAAACCCCCCTCCCCACGGACACTGGACAGAATACAATCACTTATCTGGGACTTTATCTGGGAGGGCAAATGAGCGCAGATGGCCCAAGTATGTGCGTTTCTTCCAAAGTCGGTGGGTGTTTTGGGAATTCTGTATCTGCGCCGGTACTATCAAACGGCACAGCTACACTTTATGGGGGAATGGCTGGCACCCTCACAGAAAAAATTTATGTTTTATAGATCAGGCAATTGCGGCCAAGCATATATGAAAAATACCCTGGTTGCCTTGACCACAAAGGCTAGTCGACGTCTACATCTCCCAGGTAGTGAGATCCACAATTGGAGTTTAGGATAGAGTGCAGCTGCAGCATGGTCTTTTCACACCTATTTCCCTACAAACGCCACATATAGGTACCCCAGAAGTTCCGCCGACGGCCACGAGGTCAGTGTTCAAGGCATGGCAAGAAGCTAACTGTAAACAAGGGGAGGACCTGTTTGACACTGAGGGGTTCATGGACTTCCCAACACTACAGACATGTTATGATCTCCCAGACATGGCACACTGGCAATATCAGACAGTAGCGCACTGGGTGAGCCAACCGTGGAGCCGCCCACATGCTGGTAGGGTATTGACAGCTTTTGAGAAGTGGATTCTCATGCGCTCCACAGATAAGAACCTACTCTCGGATCTTTACAACTTTTTGATAATACCTCTGAGTCCCCTTGCCTTGCTTGCACGAGCTAGATGGGAGGAAGAGTATGAGCACACCTTCACAGATAAAGAATGGAACAACATCCTACACCCAGCATGCACCTCCGCCCTCAACACCACTAGTAAAGAAATGCTCCTGAAGAACGCACACTATTGGTACCTCAGGATAGCTACATTGGATCCCATGGGAAGCGGCAATGCTGCCAACACTGTGGACAACAGGTCTACTCACACATCTCCTCTAGCATTGCCCTAAATGAAAATCTTTCTGGGTTGGGGTCTTGGATACAGCAAATATTATTTTTCCAACATATATACCCATATTCCCGAGTTATTTACAACCAGCTCACCTACCCGCTGCGATCGCATAGAGGCAGATCGATTTCCCTAGCACTGGGGGCAGCAAAACAGATTCTTCTTGCCAGATGGGGTACAGAAATAGTGCCCACATATTCGGACTAGCTACACAAAATTTGGGACATATTGGGGATGGAAAAGCTAACTGTTGTTGCTATACAACAACTTCCCAGCTTTGAGAAGATCTGGCAACCCTGCATACAGTATCTGCTTGATAAATTTCGGGAGTTGTCTTGCCCCACATACCTATGGTTTCTGCGTTTGACATCCACAACACAAGCTGAAGATCGCTAGAGCATTAGTATCCTAATTGGAAGCTTAGACACCAGGCGCACGCTCCCACACCTCCTCCACATCCAGCCTTGATCCTCTCAATCATTTCCTTCCTATTTGTCTATTTTTCTCTATTGCTGCGCGATGCAAGACTGTTATTTACCACTGAAACACCAGCAGCTGATGGATGTAGGTAGGCTGTTGTGTGTCGTGTCATAGGAAAAAAACTGTCCATTTGTGACAATGTTTTCATCTGTAACTTCTTGCCACAATGACAGATTTATAAAAGCAATATACGACTAGTCCGCTAGACTACTCTGAATGGGGGATAAATAGGGTTTGTAGGTTGTTCAAAAACCCTAGACCTCACAGCCAACAACTGAGCTGGATTTTCATTGTATAGAGTACAGAACAATTCATATGGTAAAAATATAAAGAGTTAAAAATGTTTATGAAGGACACCCATGCATTTCTGAAATGTACATCAGATTCTGAGTTTAGAAGAAGTGGTTATTTTTATGTCTCTGATTTTTGGGTATCCATACTATCTCATCTAGTATTTAAAAGTGCATTTTTCAAAACGCCTTCTTTCTTACACACTGGCTTACATTTGGAAGGAATAAAAGCAAAGAAATCTAATTGGTAATAACAAAAGTTCTACCATTCTGTGATTTCACATGTCTCCTTTTAAAAAAAGCACTTCACTTGTGTGGGTAGACCTAGTGACTGCAACAGGAAAGGACTCAAAACACAAAAGATCACATCACATTTTTCCACTGAAAACTGACCCTTTTTAGGTCTCGCCTAGTGACCCAGCGCATGCGCTGCACGCTTGCCAGATCTATTGTTGTCGATTTTCTTGCGAAGGGGGACAGGAGATGTGCACGCATACAGAGGACAGGAGATGTGCATGCATGCGTACGGTTGCAAGATCTATTGTTGTCGATTTTATTGCGAAGGGGGCCAGGAGATGTGCACGCGTACGGAGGACAGGAGATGTGCATGCACGCGTACGGAGGTTGTCAATTTTCTTGCGAAGGGGGCCAGGAGATGTGCACATACGCGTATGGAGGACAGGAGATGTGTTCGCAGGAGGCAGCATTCCGGCTTGGCGACTGGCACCTCATATTCATCTTTTTCTTCCTCCTATTGGTTCAACAAAAGCTGGTTAGTAACTGCATTACATCAAGGGGCTTCGCGCTTATCCACCAATTATATCACTGTATATACGCCATCACACTTGCTCCTCGCTAACCGTCTACCCAACCCACGTGACTACACTGCTCATTAGGGCTCTCGCTCTCTCGGCGCTTGTGCTTCCATTACATGTGCGCGCAGTGACGGCCCTGCCTACGCACAGGTTGTGACATGTCACCGGTGCTGCTGCCAGCGCTGCATGCCAGGGCTTCCAGTCTGTCGAGCTTTCTTGTTATTGGTGCCTCGTTCTAAAAATACCCTTAACCTCGCCCTTCTCACACTCATCTCTTTCACCACAGATCCAGTGTCCCATCTGCCTGCTGGTTGTTCCTACGAGTAACCCTATCCCCCTCTCTTTTGTATTTACACTACTGTTCAAGTAGTTTTCAGCACAATTCTCCTTTTCTCTTTTTGTGGCTCTTAGGGTCATTCTTCTCCTTTCCCCCCTTGATGGCCTGCTGTTACCTTGACTAACCTTGGGCTCTGATGCATTATTTAATCCATTATTTTCAGAAATACATCCATCCCAGGTTGGTAAACAGCTTTCTGATGAAATCCAGAAGGCTACTGCGGATGGTGACTGTGAGCCCGGGCATTCTTAATGTAAGAGCCAGGCTCCAGTGACCCGGGCAGTGGAAACGAGGCCAGGGGGGCCGATGGAGCGCAGAGGGTGTGTGTGGATCGGAGGCTACTGTGTCCGTGTACTTCGCCGTGACCTTCACTGCGGCCGGCAGTACTCCAGCCGGGCAAATACGACTGCTCTGAGAACAAGCATTTGTAATGCAATATGTCTTGCATTTTCTAAACTTTGACGTATTGATATTGTAAAGGACTATGCCTTTTATTATTAAATAACATTTTTATTGAGAACAAAATCCACAACATAGCAGCATCCATGACACTTAATCGGCACCTACACAGGCAAAGTATACGTTCGGGCATTGGAGACGACAAGCGATACCCCCAGGGCAGTAAGCATTGAAACAAACCAGTCAGTAACATATTACAAAGGTGGTTACATATACATGTTAGGATCAGGGGGCCCCCCGCGCTCGGTATACGAGTGATGGCCATTAAGAGTTCAGGTCACCGCACTTGTCCCCATTTTATCTAGGATAGCCTGTCTCTCCCTTCTGAGTTCCACCGTTGGAGAAATACAGATGTCCCCTCGATACTTATTCCACCGGCCCCACTTGTGGTCCCACTTCCCAGGGCAGCCTCGACTCTTGTAGACCGTTTTCTCCGCCACCATAGCTAGATCCATATCATTGGCCCACCCGCGCAGCAGCGGCATGGTGGCTACCCCCCACTTCTGGGCAATATTCCTTTTTGCAATGGCCCATCCTACCGCAGATCACTCCTGCTCCGCCTGGGTAAGGTCCGTATCGTCCCACACATTAAGGAGGCAGAGCTGAGGAGAGGGGGCGATGGGCTTACCTACGGACCTGGCCATCTGTCGGGTGACTTCTATCCAGTACTGCTGAATTAGTGGGCAAGCCCATAGAATATGTAGAAATGTACCAGTCTGGTGACATTGTCGTAGGCAGAGCGCGTCAGGTAGTCGTCCCAATTTACACAACAGTGCGGCATCAAAATACACACGGTGCAGCACTTTGAGCTGAACCAGGCGGAGTCGCATCGGTATTGCCACCTCCCGAGGGGAAGCTAGCGCTTCAACCCAGTCCTCGTCAGCCATGTCTCCCAAATCCGTCTCCCACCTGGCTCGTAATTTCCGCATTGGATCAGTACGATTATTAACTAACTTTTTATAAGTCAAGGAGATAGCCCTGCGGTCCATTGGGTCCAGCAACAGTCTGTCCTCCAAAGGAGAGGAGTCTGGAAGGGGTGCACCACCGGGGAGGGCGCCGTCGATAGCATGGCTAATCTGAAGATATCGATAATACTCTGAGGGTGTGAGCTGGTATTTAAGCTGAAGCTCCACGAAGGACGCCTTCTTGCCTTTAATCCATACATCCCCCATCGTATAAGGTCCCATTTATCGAAACCAGCGCAGGTGCTCAGTCTCCCCAGACAATCCGGCTCCCAGAGTGGGGTGGCCTTTGTCAGCCACCCATACCAACCCATGCGCCTCTGAAGCATGTGCCATATTTCCACCGTCCGGGCCGTGGGGCCAGTCAGGCCTAAATTTATGGGGCTTGAGTACAATGCCCTATTATAACCTCCCTTCCCCAAAAGCCAGCGGTCAGTACGGAAGCTAGGATCATCATGAGACCCGAACACCCACTGGTTGACTGCGATCAACTGTGTTGCCTGGTAGTAAAGGCGTAAGTCCGGCAGTCCGATCCCACCGTCGTACCAGCCCATTGTCAGTTTTTGCATTGCGATACGCGGCGGCCCTGTATCCCACAACAAACCGCGCAGCGCTGCATAAATCTTCAAAAAATAGGATTCTGGAATCGGGATGGGCGTGTTTTGTAGGGCATATAGAAAAAGGGGGAGGGCTAGCATCTTAAAAAGGGCTGCCCGGTCCAAGAGTGTGAGTGGCTCACATCTGTCCTGAACCGCTGCAGTGGGCCCACTAGGTTTCGCTCATGAAATAGGGATGGGTCCGATGTTATGAAGATGCCGAGGTATTGAAAGCCCTGTAATGCCACCGGAATGGTATACCCCCTAGGGCTATGCGGCGGGTCACCCCAGAGGGCGTACATCTGGGATTTGGACCAGTTGATCTGGTATCCCGAGTGGGCCCCAAATATATGAAAAATATGGAGTACCCGACGGACAGAGCGCGCCGGGGAAGGCAGGTACAACAAACTATTGTCCGCATATAAAGAAATACGGTCTCCATGGTCTGCCGTCCATTTAAGTCCCCTGATTTCAGGGTCACTCCGGATCCAGACCGCGAGTGGCTCAAGTGCCAAGGCAAAAAGGAGCGGCGACAGTGGACAGCCCTGTCTCGTGCCTCGGCCTAGGGAGAAGGAGCTCGAACGGTGATTGTTTACTGACACATGGGCCGTAGGCGAGTTGTATAGCAGTCGGATCCACCCTATCAACCGGGGACCCAACCCCACACGGGCCAGGACAGCGAAGAGATACTCCCACGCCACCTTATCAAACACCATTTTGGCATCGAGCGCAAGCAGGAGTGCATCTTCTTGAAGTGTTGCAGCACGGCCCAGTGCCCCGTGCACACGGCGCAGATTACGAGCAGAATTACGACCTGGCAAGAATCCCGACTGGTCCGGGTGGATCAGTGCAGTGAGATATGGAAGCAGACGATTGGCCAGCAGTTTGGCCAGAATCTTGGCCTCGACTGTGATCAAGGAAATGGGTCGGTATGATGCACACTCGTCCTCTGGTTTACCGGGTTTGCGGATAACAACTATGGTGGCGGTACGGATGTCGGGTGGGAGGACGCCAGTCTCGTAGCACTCATTGTATATATTCAGCAAGTGGGGCGCCAGCTTCAGAGCCATCGATTTCATAAGTTCTATCGGGAGTCCGTTGGGGCCCATGGCCTTGCCGGACCGGACATCTCGAATGGCTTTTTGAATCTCCTCAATTGAAATGTCCACCTCCAGAGCCTCCTTATCTTGCTGGGAAACACAGCGCATGTCAATAGTGGCAAGGAGGTCTGCCGCCCATCGTGCCAGTGAGTTCTGCGGCGGAGTATATATTTGCTCATAGTAGTTTGCAAACGTTTCGGCAATGTGTTGAGGGTCCGTGATTAGCTCACCATCGGACCTTTTGATAACGCCCACCCACCGCGCAGCCAATTCCTTACGTTCCAGCCATGCCAACAATTTACCGGTGCGTTCACCCAGCTCATATATTCTGTGGCAGGCAGCTAGGGCGCGTTGGTTGGCATCTTCCAAGAGCAGTTGCCTATAGTCCTGTCTCTTGACATTAAGTATTTGTTGGGTCTCGTGGGTAGGGGTATGCAAAACCCCGCACTCGAGGTGCAGTATCTCTGCCTCCAATTCGCTAACTCGCCGCCTACGTTCAGTCTTGTGTCTTACAATCGCGGACAACACCCGTCCCTTGATAACTGCTCCGTAAGCGCCCCATAGTGTTATCGCCGACGCCACCGACCCCGTGTTTTCATCAAAATAGTGATCTGTGTCTTGCCGCAAGGAATCTCTAATGTGCGGGATTTTCAGCAACCAGGGCTGAATCGTGATGGGGCCAGGCTGCCGTTGCCTGCCGGCCCCAAAGATAGGGCCCGATTCACAGAACTAACTTAAGACAAAATCCTAAACTTACTACCATTTTCGTATTCACAGAAGGTACTTACTCATTTTGGTATTCACAGAAGACACTTACTCATTTCGGTATTCACAGAAGTTAGGAGTCCTAAGTTTAGGACTCCTAAATGCCTTCTGTGAATACCGAAAGTCTTAAAATTAGGATTTTTCTCAGTTTAGGAGTCCTAAACTTAGGAGTCCTAACTATACTACTACTAAACTGAGAAAAATCCAAATTTTAAGACTTTCAATATTCACAGAAGTCATTTAGAAGTCCTAAAGTTAGGAGTCCTAACTATACTACTACTAAACTGAGAAAAATCCTAATTTTAAGACTTTCGGTATTCACAGAAGGCATTTAGGAGTCCTAAAGTTAGGACTCCTAACTTCTGTGAATACCGAAATGAGTAAGTGCCTTCTGTGAATACCGAAATGAGTAAGTGCCTTCTGTGAATACCAAAATGGTAGTAAGTTTAGGATTTTGTCTTAAGTTAGTTCTGTGAATCGGGCCCATAGACTTTACCGGGGAGTGGTCGGATATCCCCCGTGCTAGACTCGTGGACTCAGTGAAGTGTTGAATATGTTGCGCCTGTGTGAACAGGTAGTCAAGCCGCGAGTGACTGCCATGAACGCCAGATTGAAAAGTGTAGAGTGTGTCTCGGGGGTGTGACCATCTCCAGATGTCCACCAGGCCGAACGTGTCTGTAAAATTGCGCAGTGGTGAGCCCTGCGGAGCGTCCCGTCGGGGCGGAGTACAATCTACGGCACCGTCCATCGTCAAGTTAAAGTCGCCACCCACCACCAGGGCCCCCTCCGGCAAGGTCACCAAGAGCGTCCCCACATCTGCTAGTGTCTGGCGTTGAAGGCCCGGTGGCGCATACACTGAGAGCCCTGTCTCGTGCCTCGGCCTAGGGAGAAGGAGCTCGAACGGTGATTGTTTACTGACACATGGGCCGTAGGCGAGTTGTATAGCAGTCGGATCCACCCTATCAACCGGGGACCCAACCCCACACGGGCCAGGACAGCGAAGAGATACTCCCACGCCACCTTATCAAACACCATTTTGGCATCGAGCGCAAGCAGGAGTGCATCTTCTTGAAGTGTTGCAGCACGGCCCAGTGCCCCGTGCACACGGCACAGATTACGAGCAGAATTACGACCTGGCATGAATCCCGACTGGTCCGGGTGGATCAGTGCAGTGAGATATGGAAGCAGACGATTGGCCAGCAGTTTGGCCAGAATCTTGGCCTCGACTGTGATCAAGGAAATGGGTCGGTATGATGCACACTCGTCCTCTGGTTTACCGGGTTTGCGGATAACAACTATGGTGGCGGTACGGATGTCGGGTGGGAGGACGCCAGTCTCGTAGCACTCATTGTATATATTCAGCAAGTGGGGCGCCAGCTTCAGAGCCATCGATTTCATAAGTTCTATCGGGAGTCCGTTGGGGCCCATGGCCTTGCCGGACCGGACATCTCGAATGGCTTTTTGAATCTCCTCAATTGAAATGTCCACCTCCGGAGCCTCCTTATCTTGCTGGGAAACACAGCGCATGTCAATAGTGGCAAGGAGGTCTGCCGCCCATCGTGCCAGTGAGTTCTGCGGCGGAGTATATATTTGCTCATAGTAGTTTGCAAACGTTTCGGCAATGTGTTGAGGGTCCGTGATTAGCTCACCATCGGACCTTTTGATAGCGCCCACCCTCCGCGCAGCCAATTCCTTACGTTCCAGCCATGCCAACAATTTACCGGTGCGTTCACCCAGCTCATATATTCTGTGGCAGGCAGCTAGGGCGCGTTGGTTGGCATCTTCCAAGAGCAGTTGCCTATAGTCCTGTCTCTTGACATTAAGTATTTGTTGGGTCTCGTGGGTAGGGGTATGCAAAACCCCGCACTCGAGGTGCAGTATCTCTGCCTCCAATTCGCTAACTCGCCGCCTACGTTCAGTCTTGTGTCTTACAATCGCGGACAACACCCGTCCCTTGATAACTGCTCCGTAAGCGCCCCATAGTGTTATCGCCGACGCCACCGACACCGTGTTTTCATCAAAATAGTGATCTGTGTCTTGCCGCAAGGAATCTCTAATGTGCGGGATTTTCAGCAACCAGGGCTGAATCATGATGGGGCCAGGCTGCCGTTGCCTGCCGGCCCCAAAGATAGACTTTACCGGGGAGTGGTCGGATATCCCCCGTGCTAGACTCGTGGACTCAGTGAAGTGTTGAATATGTTGCGCCTGTGTGAACAGGTAGTCAAGCCGCGAGTGACTGCCATGAACGCCAGATTGAAAAGTGTAGAGTGTGTCTCGGGGGTGTGACCATCTCCAGATGTCCACCAGGCCGAACGTGTCTGTAAAATTGCGCAGTGGCGAGCCCTGCGGAGCGTCCCGTCGGGGCGGAGTACAATCTACGGCACCGTCCATCGTCAAGTTAAAGTCGCCACCCACCACCAGGGCCCCCTCCGGCAAGGTCACCAAGAGCGTCCCCACATCTGCTAGTGTCTGCCGTTGAAGGCCCGGTGGCGCATACACTGAGAGCAAATCGAGGATCCTTCCCTCCCAGCTACCTGAACAAGCAACATACCTACCCTGCGGTTCAGTCCGAGTAGTGTGGATCACATAGGGGCAACCCTTACGCAGGAGGATCCCCACCCCTCTGGATCCCGAAATAAACCCAGAATGTGCTACCATACGATACCCTTTCCGGTCCAGGGCCTGACAGGAGTTACCTATGAGGTGTGTTTCTTGTAGCAACACCACATCTAATCGGTGCCGATGAATATACTGTTGCACTATACCCCGTTTGATTTTGTCGCCCAGCCCATTTACGTTCCAGGTCATTAGACTAAGTCCCTGAGTAATAGCCATAGGATCCCAACAGTAACCTGCGTGAATGGTCGGAGTGCCCATCGCATAGAGGTCCAGTAGCCCCCACCCTGAATACAGCACCCGCCACCCCCACGCCCTTCATGAAGACGAAAGAGAGGAGACCAGGAGCCTGTAGGTGATTACTCCGTGCCAAGCATTGAAAATGACTGCCATTTAGAGCTGCTGCAAAAAAACCATAAAGAACAACCCCCCAATCAAACCCACTCAAACCAAGTGATACCCCTAAAAAGGCATCTCCCACCCTGCCTCCCTGCATAACGGGACTAGAACCGCCCGCCTCCCCCAACATGCAGAGCGCCTGTCGCCCCCCCCCCCCTGAACAATTCGAGGAAACGTGTGCCGCCCCACTCCCCTCATATCAACTGACATCGCATAGGTTGTTGTTGTAGTAACTTTATTTCGGTCAACAGACCATAAAAAGTACAGAAGCATAAAAAGAAACAACAAAAACATTTAGAATAATTAGGTTAAAAAGTTCTGCCTAATACGCCACATATACAACATATAGCGAGAAACAGCAAACACAATGGGAGGATGGGTATCATAAGTCAATATCCTGCAAGCCTGTGTGTAGTGCAAAAATCCCAGATTCCTACAAATAGGAATCAACCAGCGTTTTCTGGATACAGAATAGGCAGGACAAAAAAACAAAACATGAGAAATATTCTCAGTATGATAGGTGCATGCAGGACAGACTAGAGTGTTTGATTTAGTCCACTTAGAGGTAAAAGATCTTATGGGAAGAGTGCCATAGCGCAGCTGAATATACAGCTTACGGGCAGCTGGGGGTTCAATTAAGTCCATGAAATCCTCGGCCCTAGGCTCTGTTTTTATTTGAAGGAACTCAGATGATAACCTACCCAAGGAAGATGAACTAATTAACGTCTGAAGATTTAACGTGTGGATGAGAGAAAGGAGTGTCTTCCTAGATATCCCAGCACAATTGGTCTCCGGCGTGTCCCATAATCCAGGGAAACCAAGCCGAGTACAAACTGCACTAATATGCCTGAGCCAAGGGATTACTTTGGATCTAAGGATAGGCCAAATCTCAAGGAATTCAGCTCTATAGTCAGCCAGTTCAGGAACAGACCACAGCCTCTTCCAGTACATAACTGGTCTAGCGCCTATTATCTCCTCTATTGGGGTTAACCCAAGATCGAATCTGAGAGGGATCAATGGTGTACTAGGCGGTAGACCAATTAAGTTTCTGGCAAAAGACTGCTCCACCCTTTTAAGATCAAGGGTCTGGGTCTGCATATGCCCCCAAAGTTCAGCCCCATAGATTGCTGACATTCTCGCTTGGCGACTGTATATTGTAAGTGCAAGGGAAACCGGCCTAAATGTAGATTCCATAAGAACTTTAGTTAGTCCCCCTGCTAGCTGAGTGAGCCTAAGCAATGATCTAGCAATATGTTTATGCCAATCAAATTTCTCTGTGAGGGTAACACCCAAATATATGAAAGTTTTGACCCTTTCCAAGGGGCTACCAAAAAGCACAGGATTAGGGCGAGTACGTTTTGGGGGGTTGAAAATCATGAACTTTGTTTTTCCTATATTGATTTCCAACCCCCGGAGATGGCAAAACTCTACAAAACCATCAAGGGTTTTTTGAATCCCCGATGATGTTCTAGACAACAAGAGTGTGTCGTCCGCGAACATCAGAGCGGGCACTCTACCTGTGGCCAATCTAGGGGCATCAATATTGGGTACACCATTCAAATATTCAATAAGGCCGTTAATATAAAGGCTAAAAAGGGTAGGTGCCAAGACGCACCCTTGGCGAACTCCTTTCGAAACTGGAAATCGGTCTGTGAGTTCTCCGTTCCTTCCAGACCTAACCTGTGCAAAATTGTTTAGGTGTAATCTTGAGAGAATGGCTAACAAATAGGGCGGGAGACCCATCTCCGCAAGGACTTTCCAGAGTTTCTCACGTTGGACCAGGTCAAAAGCCGCCCGCAGGTCCACAAATACAAGGTAGAGGCTGCCACCCTCCACCTTAGCTGTTTTCCAATACAGTACCTGCAGGCGGAAAATCTGGTCTAAGGTAGAAACACCAGACCTGAATCCTGCCTGGAGCGTAGATAGTATCCCCTTTTCCTCGATCCACCCGAGGATCCTATCCAAAATAACCCTCCCCATCAGTTTTTGTGATGTATCAGTTAAACTGATGGTTCTATAATTTGAGGGCAACCCTTTTTAAGAATCGGCACAATTTCGGCTCCTAGCCAAGTAGGCGGCAGGTCGTCGCCCAACAAAATGCCGTTAAATAGGGTGACTAAATAAGGAGCCCAGATTTTTGATTGTGACCCAAAAAGGTCCCCAGGCAATTTATCCAGACCGGGAGCTTTTTCTGGGAGCAGATTTCCTAAAGCAATCTCAACCTCACGCAAAGTGATTAATTCATCTAGTAAGGGGCGTTGGCTAACAACAGTTAACCGGACAGGTTCTTCAAATACATTAGCACTATGGAGTTGCTGGGGTTCAGTGACATTTAAAACCGTATCACCACCCTCAGGAGTGCCATAAAGGGCACAGAAATGGCGTTCGCAGACGGAGGGGGCAATATTAGGGGCAGGGGCCAGACTATGGCCACTAAGTCCAGAAGCTACTATAGTCCAAAATAGTTTAGAGTTATTGTTACCAAGTGCAGAGCCCAGATTCTCCCACTTAGCAACTTCCCAATCCTTTTTGGCGTCACTAAGCGCCTTCTTATACGCAGAACGATGTAGCTTAATGGCTTCCCTATTACTAGTTGGATTCGCCCCCTCCCCCCGACCACATCCCCACTAGGAACGAAAAATTACTAGCGCTGCTGGGATCACCAGAGCCCCTTTTAACTAGCCCCATCATAGCGGCAAGAGTCGCACCCATGTCTATATAGAAAACAGATCTGACGAATACATACACCTATGCAGAAAGTTACTCTACGATTGTGGAAGCCAGGCTATCGTCCCCCCAATGTCTGCATCGGGGGCCCAGGGTGACAACGTAGCGAAGGGGTGAACACTCCCCACATCTCTGGGCCCCCACATTCTAGTTACCATATCAGCGTGAAAATATGAGTCCGCTTCTGACACATTCCGGGGAGTTCTGACGTGGCCACACAAAACACTATACCCTCTTACCAACGTCCAGAGTTAGGGTTCCCCAGCAGGGCCCGGGGCATCAGAGTCTGAGCGTGAGGGAGAACGCCTTTGCTGGTGCCAATCGTCACCCATATCTGTCGCCGATAGCCCCCTTTTCTTCCGTTTGTTCACAGTGCGCCAGCCCTCCAGCCAGTCCCAAGCATCCTCCGGGCGCGTAAAGAACCACAATTTGCCATCGGCCTCCACCCGCAGCTTGACTTCCTGTTCACGAAGAGCCTTTTTTACCTCCAGGAAGCTACGTCTTTGTTTCTGGACTCTTAGGGTAAAATCGTTAAAGAACGTGATTTTGCTGTTCTCAACCGTGACGGGCTCGCCGTTTGAAGAATAATGTCTCGGTCACGGAAATTAAACACTCGGGCAAGAAGTGGTCGAGGAGGGGCCCCCGGTCGAGGGGGACCACCCGGCACACGATGGGCTCTTTCAATTGAAAAACACTTTGAGAGCCCTCAAGGCTGCAGGTGTGTGAGGACCAAGTCCTCGACGAAGAGGTCCACTGCCTGTCCCTCCGCCCGCTCCGGGACACCAATAATTCAAACATTATTCCGCCGCATCCTGCCTTCATAGTCGTCCAGCTGCTGGGCAAGTACCTCATGGGAGGCACGCAGGTCCGCGACCTCACGTTTGAGAAGGCCAGTGTCGCCGGACAGTTCTTTGGTGACACTTTCCACTGCCCCCACCCGGTCGGCGATATTTCTCACATCCTCACGAATCAGACCCACATCGGTGGCCACGGTATCGATCCGAGTTTCAAGGGACGCCTTGACCGCAGTGATAGCCTCCAGGAGGTCTTCATTCGTTGGTTCTGTCTTGTCGTCCGAGGCCGGCGTCCCGACCCGTTCGCCGCCCTGCTGGTGTTGCCATGCGAATTTCTCCAGTTTAGTCTGTGTCGCCGTTTTGCTGCTCTGCCCAGATGGCATGGTCACAATTCAGAGGACGCACCCCAGCTATAGGGCGCAGCCGCTATTCCCCGCCGCCTGCGGTGGAGACTTCCACCCGGCCTGTCGGTTTTCGCCGGCTACACCCCAGCCGCCGGGACACCCCTCTCGGCCCAAACTCCCAGCAATGGAGCACGGCGGTGGCAGGCCCTCGTCCTCCGCCCACTCAGGTCGCCTCTTCAGTAGTGTTGCGTTCCAGCCATCAGTGCCACCCTGGGGAAGCCAGGCGTCACCGACCGTCGAGCAGCCTCAGTGCCCAACCGTCTTGAGAGTCGTTCCTCCAGTCCCACGGGCCATGCAGCGCCGGATTCCAGGGCCCACCACAGCGCAGGAGCGGGGAGTCGCGGACCTCCTAGCCGGTCCCTCAGGGTACGTTAAGCGGCGCTGTGTAGTCGTTGGGCCTCTCCCGGAGTGTCCCCTCTTCCCCTGGGTATTATCCACCAGCCCGTATCGGACTGCCTGGGCAGAGGATCCAGAGGATCGCCCCCGCCGTTCGGGGCACACGCGCCAATCGCGCCGGAACTGCCGTCGTTCAGGCCTCAGCAGGACATCCTACCGCCGGGGAGGACCTCCACAGTGTATAGGCCAGGCCACGTCAGGGCAGCGGTCCGGTCCCTCCTCTCTCCACTGGACCCGCACCTCTGCCGCCAAAGTGTATGGAAGGTGACCCGGCGGGGCGCCCGTCAGCTCGCACCGGGTCCCACCATTGTGTCCATGACTGCGCCAAGCTCCCCGATCCTACCTCCAAGAGCGGTCGATCGCCGCAGCAGCCTCACTCCGCCGACTCCCCAGGCGGGGCACATCCCCCTCAGGCTGCGTCCGGAGCTCCGCCGCGTCGTCTCCTCTGTTCCGCCCCCTGCAGCAGCTGGAAGCCCCGGGGCACAGGAACGGCTACCGGACCCTGCGGAACAAGCTACCACAGTGATGGAGGCGCCGAGCCTCAAAGCTCCACCTCCCGGAGACACCAGGCCACAGCCGCGGCCTCGCATAGGCGTTGTGTCCGTTAGGGCAGCGTCTCTCCCAACCCGGTCCCCGTCCAGTACTCGGGGAAAGGCACCGCGTCTCGGCCCCACCTCCGATCGGCCCCAGATTTCGCAACCAGGTCGGCGGGAGTCTCAGAACCACCAGGGACACCTTACAGCTCGGGTCAGGGCCTCGGGGCACGAATAATCAGGATTTTTCGGGAGTGGCGCTGCAGAGCCTCGCTACTGAGCGGCCATTCCCGTCGGCAGCAAGCCACGCCCCCCCTATGCCTTTTATTATTGCAGGTTTTTTAAACACATAAAAGACATTGTCATTTACAATGCCAATAGCTCAAAATCTCGCAAATGCTAGACCTATTGCATTGCAAACGCATGTTTTGAAAATTGGGGAGCTGTGGATGTTGGGCCCTAGTTCACATGGCACTTAGGGAAACCAATCAAGTCAGCACATCTTTGCAAACTAGACAACCTGGTTAATCTAGGGTGGTCTATCTTGCATGACTCTCACCAGGTTTTCCTACCCAGAAGCCCTTGTAAACATCAAACTTATACATAAAACACATGTTTTCCTCACATTTCTGTGAGGACAAAATCTGGAATCTGCGGGGGAGCTACAAATGTCCAACCACCCAGCATTCTCCCAAGTCTCCCGATAAAAATGGTTCCTCACTTGTGTGGGTAAGCCCAGAGCCCGATACAGGAAAGGGCTCAAACTGCAACATGGACACATCACACTTTTCCACTGAAAACTGATCATTTTTTTTGCAAAGTGGGTAGCTGTGGTTGTTGGGACCTAGTTCCCCAGGCACTTAGGGAAACCTAGCTAGTCAGCACATTTTTGAAAAGTAGACACACGGGGGAATCTAGGGGGGGTGATTTGTGTGGTACTCCCAGGGGTTTCTATCCAGAAGCCCTAGCAAACCTCAAATAATGTAGGCTGCGTGCAAGCCATTCCCTTCCCTCAAGCTGGACCACCCACCCGTCCGCCCCAACCAAACCCTGCCTTCTGCTTTCTCGCAGTGCGAGAAGCAGAAACATAAAATGGTATTTAAAATACCATTTTATATTTCTGCTTCTTGCACCCCCGAGAAAGCAGTGGGACGATGCTCCTCTGCCCAGATGGACGAGCCGCCCCTGCTTGCATGGCTCTACGGATCAAACCAACAGATCAAACTAAGGTAAATGGGAGTCCCTGCGAGAACTACCATTGTCCCTGGTGTGATCCATTCTTGTCTTGGGCACTAGGTCCAGCCACACAAGTGGAGTAGCGTTTTTATCGGGAAAAGTGGTGGGAACGTTGGGTGGTAGCAATTTTCTATATCTTTGCAGATTCTGTGTCAGAAACGCAAGGAAAATATATACGTGGTTTTAGACAACGGTTGAGGTTTGCAGGGCATTGTGGATTAGAAAATGTTGTGGGAACCATGTGAAGCACACCACCCTGGACTCAATCTGGTGTCTAGTTTTCTGAAATGTCTGGGTCTGATAGGGTTACCCAGGTGGGGGCCTACACAAGCCCAAAAAGTACAGCCATTCACCATGGTGAGTGGGACGAATTTGGGGTTTAGCCCCACTTTCCTAACCCATATGTAAAAACAACACCCAAAAGAATCAAATATCCTCTTGCTTGCCAATGGAAAGGGATGTTTTAGTCCGCAGGGGAGCAGAAAGACAGTTGAGGCCATAGTTGAGAGGATGGACCTGATGTTAGGATTGCCCAGACCCACCCCATTATTTTATGAAAATAAATATATTCCTACCATACAGTTTGCTTTCTGCTGCCCCTCCAGGGGCAAATTTGGTGCAAACCGCCTGTCTGCTCCAGGAGTAGGAGGGCAGAAAGGCTAGTTTGTACTTTATGGGGTGGGGGTGTGGCCAATGTCAGAGTGCAACGTCCACACCCCTTCCTCCTGCCCCAATTGCAAAATCCCTGGTGTCTGGTGGGCCTTCAACCACCTCAGGGGACAGATTTGGGGCAACCTCCTCCTATCTGCCACCGGAGAGCAGAAAGACACTACTGCCTAGCGAGGGTACAGCTCGATGCCAGTGTAGGTGGCCCCCTCCTTTTGTTTGGTCACTCTGTCAAGGACAAATTGGAGCCAAACCCCCTGTCTCCTCCTGGGGCAGGGCAGAAAGACGAGTTTGTCCCTTTTGGGGAGAGGGTATGGTCAAAGTGCAACACCCACACACCTTCTTTTTGCCCCAAATGCAAAATCCCTGGTGTCTATTAGGCTTTCTACTCCCCCGAGAAGGGCAGATTAGAGATAACCTCCCCAAACTCCCTCTCTACTCCCATGGGGCAGAAATACACTATTGCCCCTTCTGGAGTGGGGTATGGCTGGATGCCAGGGTAGTTTGCCCTCTTCATTTGTTTGTTTTGGTGCAATTTTTAATTCCTGGTGTCTAGTGGCCTCACTGCCCCACAAGTGGCAAATTACTGGCAAACCCCTCCTCCCTATACCCCTGGGGAGTGGCAGAAAGACTGTTTGCCCCTTTTTGGAGCAAGGGCTTGCCAGGCAGCCCCCACCCCTTCCTTCTTTTAATTTTTGATTATCCATGGTGTATAGTGGGCTTTCTGTCCACACAGGTATGGGGCAGATTGAGGGTAATCATCTTCATCCACTGTCAGGGTGGGGCCAGAGAGACTGTTGCACCCTTTTATTGAGTGGGACATGACCATGCCCATGGTGAGCATCCCCCTTGCTATATTATTTTTCCTGTACCTTTCCCTGGTGTTTAGTGGGCTTTCTGCCCTCCCCCCGCAGAAGGTAGATTATGACAATCTTCCAATTTTCCTGTGGCCGAGTGGGGGGATGGTTGTGAGGCAGAAAGACTATTTAGCCATTTTTGGGGTGGGGGAATGGCTATATCCATGGTGGGCAGTCCCTAACCATTCCTTTTTTAAATTTTGGAATATACCAGGTGCTTAGTGTGCTTTCCCATTCACACCCCTATCCACCCACCAGAGGGGCCAGAAAGACTGAATATTTGGAGGTTCGAGTTAAGCACAAGCCTTTACCTAAGGGGCCTCTCCCCTAAATCCCTAGTGTCCCTACTAGGGGATCGCTCTCCGGTGGTGATCCCCAAGCAGGGATTCAATGGGCAGAGATACCATTGGAAAAAGAAGATTATCCAGATCACAATCAGTGCTCGAGTTGACTGGGATATTACCCTGAGCACTGATGCAAAGAAAGTAAAATGATCCAATTGGCACGTTTTACTTTCACTTTTAGCATTAATGACATCAACATGCCCTGCATGATGATCGTCATTACAAAAAAAGCCTCTGCTTGGGAAGCAATCTAAAGATAAAATCAGCTCCTCACTGTAGAATAATTTACCATGAAAGGTAGATTTATCAAGGTTTTGTCCTGTCCAGAGGCACATCGAGCACTTATCCAGATTTTTTCAATTCTTTCAGAATATCTTCCTATGAAATGATTTGGTTGTGTGTACCCTGATAGAGCTGGTAAATTGGGAGCTTTGGCTGTAGCTTTAGCTATCACCATGGGACGATATCCGGCTTTCTCTGTCTGCTTTGAATTATCACTAAACACCAAGAATAGGGTGTACCCTTTTAAGTAAACAACAAGGGGCTGTGGTAAACAGTAAGACAACAACAAGCATTTGCAATGCAATAGGTTAGCATTTACGAGAGTTTTTAGATATTGGCATTGTAAATTACAACAGCTTAAACTTTCGCAAATGCTAAACCTATTGCATTGCAAATACTTTTTTTGTAAAAGCACCCCATGCCGCGCTTTCACTTTAATAGCTGCAGAGGACCTTTCTTTATACCTGACCTGTCTAAAGAAAGGGGCATGGCCTCCATTAACATGAAAGCGCGGCATGAGGCACTTCTAAACGAAACCCCAAAAAATTAGGGAAAAAAACATACGGCTGCGATCAACTCCGCAAATAAAGCGAAGGCACGCCTCCACTGTGGTGTGTGGTGCTATAAAAAAATATATATATATAAAGCGTTAGGAGAGCATGTCTTGCCTGCAACTGCAAGCAGGTCAAAACCATTTAAAGAAATAGTGCTCAGAGCCTGTAATTAAAGCCTACCGAGTATCAACACAAGTAAAAGGGCCAGTCCTTATGGGAGGTTACAAGATGAGACAAGGCAGTACAAAGGAGGGACTACAAAGCCTATAGACCAATGAAAAGCCACAGTTTACAAAAGACAATGACACATGCCAATAAAAATTATGGGTGGGGAGTGGGCGGAGCTTCAAGTTCATACCTGAATACAGTATGCCTCGCAGAGCAGCACATGTGCTGCCAAGGCTCGACCTAAAAACAAAACAACTGCCCCTTGGGCACTAGTAATCATTACTGTGCAGATAACGCAGCACGGGAAGTAGGTCATCCAATCCTACTGACTAGATACAATATGAATAAACCAAAATATAGAGCATGTGTGAAATCAAAATGGAGTTTTCTTATATATTCAAATAGTAGAATTTGCTAATATGTCAAGATTCCAACCCCATACAAAATCCCCAACCCACCCTTATATACATAGAATGATAGATACATACAAAAACCACATACAAAACATATAAACAACTTTGACAAGCTAAAAACAAAGAAATGTATGTAAGTTACATCTAAATCTGCTGTATGCCTAACTAGAGGTCCCCATCAGAGTATTATGAAACAAACCCCTGCGTTGCCACTCAAGAATCAGTCCTTTCCGACTAGACCACTGAATTTGTTACCTTCTCCCAAGAAAGGCTGCATCCTACTTTACAGACCAACCAGCCCGTTCAAAACTAGCAGACAATATTTGCAATATTCCCAACATACTGGTTCCAAACTGGAAAGGAAGAATCAGTATGATTTTCAAGGGTCCACTTCATGACACAAGCATAAAGGAAACAGGGTTTCTAGAAAGAAACAGAAAGAGAAGGGAGGGACTGGTCTCATTTGCACCTAGTATCACAAGGAGGGCATTACAAGAGGGACTGCATGACTAAAGATCCTGTACCATCTACACAAGCTATAGCCAGCATGCTGTCTGTGGAGGCAGGGACGCAAGAGGGCCCCATGTAACTTAACTTATTAGTTATAGACATCTGGGAGAGAAACATAGATGATCTTATGCAAATTCACCTACCCTCCATAGGTTTTGTACTCCTGCCAAGTAATACTGTGAAGAAGGTCCCTGCTCTGATGGATACTGGTGCTTACTGAGCTATGGTTGAGGGAAAGTATCTCAAACATGAAAAGATTATTCCTGGGGCCAATAGCACTGACCTGGTGACCAGAGGAGATGACAGAGGACCCGCTTTCCAGGGTTGAGGTAGAAGTCAACAGTAAGGCAGCCATGGTTGACTAGGCAACTGACAGTGTCTGTGTTAACTCCCGTATTAGAAACCTACATAGCTTGGACAACATCTGCTGAATTTATTGTATTCTATTGTATTGTAATTGCATTTATATAGCCCTTACTACACCTGACGAGGCATCGAAGCGCTTTTCGGCGAGTAGCACGCTACTCAGGAACCCATAAAGATCAGGACACAGGATGCATGTCAGTACCTGGGGGAGACTTTGATCATTCCAGAGTTGGAAGAACAAGAGAAGGGAGAAGGGTAGAAGACCAGGGCTGGCTCTGATAAGGCACAGGCAGTATCATTCATAGACCCTTCTCCGAGTGGAGAGGAGGATGAGGCCCCCAAAGTGAAATGTGTGTTGCAGTGTGAATCACACCCTGAAATGCAAGGTTTGCTGGCCGCTGCAGAACGGTCCTGACCCAAATTTGCTTGGCAGAAGTGGAGGTCCTATTCTTGTGCGACTTCAGAAAGAAGCTCCGTAACAGGACAGTTGGTAGAAGGTTGGTAAGTATCAAGTGTGCTGGGTGGACTCCAGTGTAGAAAGACTGTGAATCCTCAGGCTGGAGACAGTAAAGGATTGGTGGTACATCAAGTGCACAGGGTTTTACTGTTTTAATTGAGGTGCCATAACATTTGGCATTAAATCAAACCAGGACGGATTAGCTCTTCTGTTCTACAAGCCAGGTATGGCCAGGCTTGGAAGAGGTTCTGTAGGACCTGTTCAGTTTACCAAGTGATTGGTAAGTCTGGAAGTAAGGCTCCTGCATTATTGTGTGATTACCTGTAGTAGCTGTGCATTTGTGTGGGTGAACACTGATATTTGACCCTTCGTCTGCGTCTGGCAATAAGGACTTTCTGGTGGTGCATTATGTCACCAGGTAGCCCATATCCGTAGTAGCAAGGGCACTCTTAGTAATATTTTTGAGAACTGAATTTCAAAAGATGGTGCTTTTCAATAGATGTACAAATTGTATCTTCTCTTACATGAGAAAGATGTGGGAGCAAGCTGGTGTGACCTCCACAATGCACCACCCGCTTACTAATGGGTTCGTGGAGTATTTTAAAAAACAACTTAAGAGTGTGCTGGGGAAATTGATAAGGTCTCAGGAGGAAGGAGTATCTTCTCCTGCCATGTCTCTTATTTGCCTGCCAGAAGAGTCTACACAATGGTATAGGCTTCAGTCCCTTTGAACTCCTGCTTGAGCATCTTGTTTGTGGTTTGCCTGTCAGGGGAGTCTACACAATGGTGAAGGCTTCAGTCCCTTTCAACTCCTATTTGGGCACCTTGTTTGTGGCCCACTTACCTTAGTCGGAAATGGCTAGAAAGGGAATCCTGTGCCGCCAACAAAGAATTCAGTGGATTGTATGAATGGTCCCAGGAAGATGATGATGCAATATATGGACAAGGCAAAAAAGTAACTTGAGTCATCTAAAATCAAATAAGGAGTGGTGAAACCAGAAAGCTATGCTGTTGGGCACTAGAAGGGTCAGAAGGGATTAGTGTTGAAGCCTATTTGCCTCTGTTCTTTGGAGAGCGAATGGTGTGGGCCACACAAGGTGGTCCGGAAAGTATCTGAGTGTAACTGCCTAGTGGACACAGGAGCCACATGATAAACCAGGAGGTTGTTTCATGTGAACCAGCTAAAGCCACATCTTGGGAGAGACTTCTTTGCATTGTGGAAATCATTAATTTCTTTAGAGGCTAGGTTAAACTTGTAATATATTTTTTAGGACAGCACTCTTTATGTGTGGCCCAAAAACCCTTCAGGTTCAGCAGAAAATATGAAATAAAAAATGAATTCAATAGTACTAACTAATGTAAATTTTTTACATACATATATGAATAAATCGCAGCAATATTGTATATGTTTTTACCTGTCATGTCGAATGATCGGTGTAGGGAGTACACATGTAAGAAGCCATCCAAAGTCAGCCAGAGTGTGCAACAATGGTCCATAGTCTGTTTTTACTTCACAACCCTAAATGTGTTAAGAGACAAAGAAAAAAGTACATGCACAGTTTTAATACAATTTGAAAACATTTCTCTGCAATAAGTTACAATCTGGTGTAGTAGTAGTGGTGTAGCTCGGAGATGGCCATATGTGTCCAAACTAGTAGTCAGGGGACCAGAACTGACATTTTCAAAATACATGCTTCAGCTGCAAAGCCACAGACATTATCACAAATTATTACCTTCTTCCTTATCACCGTAGTCCTTACTCATATGACAATATGTTGTAATTCTGAAGACAAGTAGCTTATTACTCCTTCTAAAGAAAACCCTATATTCGTTTTCATTTCTACCTTTCTTTTTTAATTGCAGGAAAAGAGTTCTGGTCCAAAATAAGCCTTGTTCATGTCTATTGCCTTATGAGGCAAGTTGTTGCACCTTCTTTGTGTCATCTGGTAAAGTTTTAGGTTCTTTGGTGAGTCTTTGACTTTTTCTTTTACACAATCACCAGGGTCCATGGTTTGCCCCCAACGTGAATAATAAAATGTGGCATTTAGAAACAAAGTAGTGTAAATAGTTTGGGTGCAAAACTAAATACGATTTTCTCATTCTAATCCTTTTGTGCAAAAAGGCCATTCTAGTATCTAAAAGGCTACTATTTAACAGACAGCACTATACAGTAGAGTGCCTGAAGCAAGTCCACTGTGATAGACCACACAGCAATCAAGGAAATGGTAGCTTAGTACCCATATGGTGAAATTGCTCACAGCTGAGAAACTCACTCTAGAACTCAAATCAACAGGCAAGCCATAAGTAGCTGAATATTTATGATGATCCGGGATAGGCAACAATCAGAGCATTAACTACTACACTTATCTGAAGGAAGGCTAATTATGCAATTGACATTAGCAGAAAATATTTGAAATTGATACTGTAATTGATATTAGCAAAAAAGTTGCTTGAGTGATCGCAAAGAAGGCAGTACTGGCATTTGAGCAATGGTCAATGGAAGACTGAAGTGTAGTAACCACGGAAATGCTAAAAATTCAATAAACAAGAAAACAAGATTATACCAAGGGATCTCATTGTTTTGGATGAAGAAACTGATTTTGAGTGTGATAACTGGGTTGATGACAAATGGTGTCTTGACACTAAAGCTCTTGTTAGCATAGTACGGACTGATAACACTAGCTCTTGACATAGAGAGAGATGCAGACAGAAAATGAAAATTTAATATCCCCATTTCAACAGCAAGGCTCTATACATTGAACGTCTCATTGTTCAATGCTTTGAGATCAAATCTGAATGGGAATGATGGTGATAATTCTGTTCCCCATGGCACGTGTGTAGCTCTCTACAACTTCTGATTGCTGTGGTGGAACCCAGGGGTAGAATGTCAGTTGTGATATAAGTTACCATACTCAGCCGTATGAGAATTTTGTACTTAACTGCCCCTTCAAGATTTCTTGTCACCACAAGAAACTGACAGGATTATGACTGAAAACACAATGGAGGAAAGACTCCTATTGAAAACAAAATAAAAAATAAATATCTACATTCCAAAAATGAATCTGTTGACTCACAGTATCAGAAGCGGGTGCAAACTAAAAGATGTATGTTGATTTGAAAATAAGCCAAAATCAGGGAGAGGGTTGCTTGGAGATGCTTTCTCCACAGAGCGTTAAATTGCAGCCTAAATCATTGTGTTCTGCACTTCTGAAAACTGGATCTCCACAAATCGTTTAGGAACAGTTTAACAATCGTTTCATTACAGCGTTTTAGGGCACATTTGCTCAGGAAATTAGTTACAACAGAGGTTTGAGAGGTATCAAAGCTGTACTAAGTTTAGAAGACATGTGCTAAATCAGGAATTCTGATGAGCGATTATAGAGAACTGGTTTTTCCTTGGGTCTAGATCTCTCCCAAACTTTACAATTTATTAAAATGTTCTCATATCAGCAAAGGTAGCAGGTCACGAGAAAGAAAGAACCTTCAGTGGGATTCAGTGATTTCCTCTCCACTTTCTCTCTCCATCCTTACACATACAAAAAGATGCTTGCTGTGCAATTTTGGAGTTTAAGAGAAACCAGATCTAAAGCTAAATCCAAATTTGTCTGAATGCAGATCGCAATGGGGATATAAAAAGTACAAATAAATCATGTTATGCACACACCTATTAATAAAGTAAACAGCTTACAATGATCCACACATGTGGTGATTTGCTGATGTCAATATGATCTCTGCATCAATCATGAATTTTATTTCAGTCAACCACCCTTTAAAAACTAGGGGACCAAAACACAAATATTTCACAATGAATAGGTTAAACTCACACATATGGAACTCCAGGCTTCTTCCTTTATTTCATGAGAAAGTCAATAGTGCTCCTGGAACTCAGGAGAAAGCCAGAAGTAGTATAAGTCTAAATTACAGAAAAATCTTTATGATTTGGGCCCCAGATGTGTTTTGCTTTTCCTCACTCAAGCCATACTTATAACAAAGTAAATGACAAGTCAAGTAAAAAGTAAAAAAAGTGTGAGTCCCAGCCAAAAGCAATTTATAGTCTAAAGTGATGTTAATGCCAGTAGCTCACCCCAAAAGGTACTTAGCTGTGGGCACAGAACAAACGTGCTTAAATAGTCTACTTTCCCACAGCTAGATAGCTGGAGATCCAACCTCTCCAAAATGTATTGAGCTTTTATGATGTGGAGTAACAAAAATGCATTAGGAAAGGGAAAAAAACTTACAAAAAAACCTTTTACAGTTAGAAGCTCTGAACCACAAATCTAAAAGAATCTACTGTCAAGTGAAGAGTCGATTATCAAATTATTTTTCTGCCATTTCTGCTAATGGTGGGAATGGTATTCAAGTTCACACAGTGAATAAAGTATTTTGAAATAACAATGCTGCTTCAATGTTCTTAACTTCACACTGTGATCACTCATATATTAAATTCTGGCCATTTGCCAATCATGTTGGATTTAGATTCGCCATGGGACTACTTTTCCTAAAGGGGGCAATCTTCCAATGTTGACAAATGTTTGACCATTTACTTGCTAAGAGGTTACACACACAACTGGTTCATTTTGAAAAAAGGGGGAACACCATGCTTGAGCAGTATTCCCATGAATATTTTTAGGTCACAACTTTCTAGTTCTGTTTTTAAAAAGTCTTTTAATCAAATGCTTTGTGACTGTTCCAAGCTGGAGTGAGTATTGATTTTATTCATCCCAAAACCCAATAGAGATAAAACTCTTTGTTTCAATGACATCCCTATTTCTTTGCCAACTGTAGACTTCCAAGTACTGTGGCTAGAAAAAATAATTTTAAAGATTTCCCGCGTGCTCAAATGGGGTTAAATAATGGGAAAATATGGAAATACCAATATACATCCTCTTCCGGACCCCCTCAATTTTAATATGTAGGCATTCTACAAGTGGAGAGATCACTTTTGATGGGTTTTGGTTGTTATTTCTGTATAAGACTCTTCAGGTATTCCATTTTCTACAGACATTCATCTCACTGGTGAACACATTGTATAAAGGAGCAGGACCCCAAATTATGACCGAGTGTTTTATTTCATTCTGTTTAGCTTTGTGAAAATATACTCATCATGATTATCCCTTGTGGCTAATTCCTTACCTTATGAAGCCTGCCTTCATTTAGTAACTTGATGAGGAATCTGATGATAGATGAAGATGTGAAATAGTGTGGGCTTATAGAGATAATGTATTACTTTTGGTTTTCATCCTGGAAATGTTGGTGTCCAAGGCTTTACATATTTTTGATGCCTAGGGTCATGTTTTGTGGTATATGTGCATCCCAAAGGATGGAGTGGTCCCCTAAAGGTATAAAATATTTTAAGATTCATATACTGCCATAACTTGCCATTATTATATAAATTACTGTTTATGAAACTTTGGAAAAAAAATAGTTCAGTATGAGTGACGAAATTTAGGTTATGTGCTAAGATTATTATCATTTGGATGTATGCTTCACTGAGAATTTTCAGATATTTTATTACATTCTGCATCCTTGCACTCACTCAAAATAGCAATTTTGCTTTAAACAAATGTCACAAAGGCTCTTGGGATGAAAGAATGATTGTTGCTTTTGGTTGAAAATTAAATATTAGGAAACATAAACACTGTGGTGGCCATCAGAGATGGGGTCACCACCAATACCGGGTTCGTGCGCCAGGAATTTGGGTGTGAAATGGGAGGCAAATCTCTCCTTCTCTGCTCAAATTAAGCAGGTTTCTTCTGGCTGTTTTAGCATATTGAAAAATCTACGGAGAATCCTCCATTTTTTACCGGAAGATTGCCGGAAATCTATAGTACATGCTACAGTCACGTCCAGGTTAGTCTATGCCAATAGTCTATATCTTGGCCTCCCCAAATATGCTATAGGACGTCTCCAAATGATTCAGAATGCGGCTGCGAGACTGGTGCTACGAATACCTTTCAAACATCATGTCTCTCCGAATTTACAGAAGCTCCATTGGTTGAAGGTGGAGAAGCGAATCCAATTTAAGGCCATGATTCTGGCGTATCGGGCCTTAAAAGGAAACTGTCCTAACTACCTTAAGCAAAGATTGAGCATATATAAACAAAATCGGGTGCTACGATCTAATTCTCAGACTCTGCTGCAGGCCCCTCGCTTTGTGAGGGCCCGTTTGGGAGGGAGGACTTTCACAGTGGGTGCAGCATCACTGTGGAACACCCTTCCAGAACCCCTGCGGAAGGTAAACACTGAATCAAGTTTTAGAAAAACTTTGAAAACATGGCTTTTTTCGGTCCTTAGTCCCGTTGGTTGCAACTCAGCTGCCTCTAGCGGCGGGACACCCCTATTTGGGATAGCCGTGCGCTCTATAAATCGTATTAATAATAATAAAACCTTTTGGCATTTTATGCAGCTATTAAGCTGTGATGTGGTTTGGCCCTAGCTCAATTATACTAGATCTGCTGCAGCTACGATCAAAACATGGTTGCTTACTCTCCTAAAACACATTAATGGCTTCTTGTGGGCCAAATGGAGGATCCAGTTCATCAAATGTAACTGTCAAGCATTCTTTCAGCCATTTCAAATCAGGGTTGACTTCATAACACCATAAGTCTGGGTAATGTTTGGAGAAATGGTTCCCTGCTAAGCTTTTATTTAAAGCTAAATAGACGTTTTTCAGGACTAATGTAATCAGTTATTTGTAAAACTCCAAAGTATAGAGGTTTGAATATGAAATTATTTTTTTGGTCCCGGGAGAGTAGCTCAAAATGTTTTAACTATTAATTGCACTGGCTATGAGTAACAAGCATGTTCATTTATGGTGCTTCAGTGATGGTTTGTTTGGAAGGCCTGAGGATTGTTTCTCCTCTTAATTAAGATAACTGTTAGCGGTATAGAAAGTTCTAATTTGTCCAGTAGAAGATGTGTCCAAGATTCAGTCCGGAACACTTAGTCGCGCAATCACGCATCCGTTCATTAGAATTGTAGTTGGTTAATAGAAATCACTTCTGCAGAGGGCTACAAATAGATATTGAAGAAAGGGTGTAGGAAGCAATTACCATTTCGTCTGCCGATGTAGATTAGTTGAGGGAGGTTCTGGAAAGACCAGAGCCTGCGTGAATCACAGCTAGGACCCTAAGGTCTCAACAAAAGTAAACCGAAAATATACAAAATGTGCAATAGATATACAGTGAAACAAGATACAAATGGTATAAAAACAATAAACAAGTAACTGGTTTTACCACTGTTTGTTTGTATTGTTTGTATTTTATAACTGGTTCAATTGGTATTGTTATCATCACAATACATCAGTTATGGTGTTTGTTTTCCAATTCAAATTAAATTACAATGTTCAACAATTGTAAAAAACAAGGTCCCAATGCATTTCGGGTTAATTTCTAACCCTTCGTCAGGGGATATATACGTTCACAAACAATCAAAATAAATGAAGTTGCTCTATTTTAAGTTCTTTTCAGCCTCCAGCCGGAGCTGCAACAAAAGCCACATGAATTCAATTAGAAAAATGACATGTATGTTGGATTTATAGGATTTGCACTCATAGGAAGATCATTAGATGGGAACCCACATCAAGAGGTTAACGTGCGAGAAAAATGAAATCTCACCAAAGTGTGTGTATGATAAACTGTTAAAGAGAAAAGAGCGTAATGCTCGAAATCAGGAAGTGTGTGCTTACCGGAATAATTTTAGTCGTGCGTAACTCAAAGTATCTGTAAGAGAACGTGATGAGTGAGCTCTACGTAAGGAGCATATTTAAACTCAAAAGTCAGAGAGACGGACACTCAAAAGGAAATCAATTGCGCCCCGACTCACCCTGCTGTAACGCCTGGAGTCATGAAAAGGGTCTAAGTATCTGCCGGTCAGTAAGTTGAATGTGTCTGTAACAAGCGAAGCCGTGGGTTAGAAACAACCGAGTGGTTGTAATACAATGTATCAGCTCAATGACCGCTAACTCGTCTCACCTTTCAAGTGAAGTGTTCGTGCTTCTCAGCTAAACTTCCGGGAACTGCAAACCTTCTGCTGGGGCATGCGTGTGGATGACAAGTGTGTCGGTTATAACGAAAACGGTGGTGCGCAAATGACATGAACAACGGACTAACGTGCTGTTCATGTAATGGAAATGAAAAGAGTAAAAAGGGGTAACTGTTCGTAAATAATTGAATTTAACAGTGATTCTGCTGTAAAGCACTGCGAGTAAAATCTACCGCATGTATATAAAACAAGAGGAAAACGAAGAAAAGTTTGAAATAGGTGTGAAGACGAGAAACGTAGTACGAGTGCAAATCCTTTACAAAGAAAAGAAATACATGATATCACAAAACTTTCAGATGAAGCATAACATTTCGTAGTGGTCATTCAGACCACCCGGGATCACTGTTCCCAGGAATTTTATCCAATGTGTTTCTCTACATGAAAGAAGTGTGTTCATATCTCTGTCTGTCAGTATGGGAAGACGTTCCAAAATAGTGAATCGTAATTGAGGGATGGTGTGAGGTGTGTTGATCCAGTGTGTAACCAAAGAAGAGGTCATATTCCTATTCCGAATTCTGCTCTTGTGTTCGATAATTCTGGTCTTAATCTTGCGACTCGTCCTCCCTACATACACCAAGCCGCAAGGGCATTTAATGGCGTAAATGACCCACTCAGTGTTGCAATCTGATGTGTGTTGTAATGTGATAGTTTTGCCTGTGTGTGGATGTGTAAAGGCTTTGCCTACTATGACGTTGCCACATTGCCCACAGTTGTGGCATTTTTTCATCCCTGTATTTTTCGCAGTTTGAGGTTTAACTTTGTTTTTAAGAAGTTCCCTCAAGTTCTTCGGTCTAGTATGTGCAAACATAGGGGGATCCTTAAACAACTCGTGAAAATCAGCTTCTTGTGCAATGATGTCCCATCGTTTGTGAATGATTGATTTGATGTTTTTAGATTGCATAGAGTGTCTTAATACAAAAACTTCCCGTTTAGAAGAGACCTTAGAGGTAGTAAGAAGTAGATCTTCTCGTCTTTTTTGTGCCACTTTTTGTTCTGCCTCTAAGAGGATGTTATCAGGATAGCCCCTGTTTTTGTATTTGGCCAATTGTTGTTTGATGTCCATTTCACATTGTTGGTTGTCTGAAGTAATCCTTTTGATTCTCGTAAGTTGAGACACCGGTAAATGTTTCTTCAAAGAGTATGGGTGGGCACTGCTGAAATGCAGTGCATTGTTGACATCTGTGGGTTTTCGGTAGATTGTGGTGATTAAGCCATGGGTGGATTTCTGAATCTCAATGTCCAGAAAGTTGATTTTGTCATTTTGAATGTCATGGGTGAATTGTATTCTTGGGTTGCATTGATTCAACTCAGTGATGCTGTGCTCCAAAAGACTTCTGGAACCTTTCCAAATAACTAAGATATCGTCAATATATCTCAAGAAAAGGGTTGTGTTGGCTCGCCAGACTGGGTTGTGTAAAATGTATAGATGCTCAAAGTAAGCCATGAAGGTATTCGCATACGCTGGGGCTCCTGGAAAGCCCATGGATGTACCTGTGATCTGAAGGTAGTATTTGTCTTTCCATGAATAGTAACTGTGGTACAATGCGAAATGTAGTAATTCCAAAAGAAAGATGCTTTTTTCTTTGGTGAATGATGAGTTAAGAAGTCTCCATTCTACAGCCTCGAGACCTTCATCGTGGGATATCGATGTATAAAGGGCCACAACGTCTATTGTGCAAAGGAGATAATCAGTGTCAAGATATTCTTTGATGGATTCCAATTTTAAAAGGCAGTCAGTTGTATCCTTGATGTACGTTTCCCATGATTGAACCAAAGGTTGCAAATGGTGATCCAGATATTGACCTGTTGCTTCATGCATGGATCCACAGCCTGCTACTATGGGTCTAAATGGTGGATTTTGTTTGTTTTTGTGTATTTTAGGGAGCATATATATATGCGGAACCTTTGGTGTGGATTGAAAAAGAAATTTTCGGGTATTTACATCATTTTTCTCGCACGTTAACCTCTTGATGTGGGTTCCCATCTAATGATCTTCCTATGAGTGCAAATCCTATAAATCCAACATACATGTCATTTTTCTAATTGAATTCATGTGGCTTTTGTTGCAGCTCCGGCTGGAGGCTGAAAAGAACTTAAAATAGAGCAACTTCATTTATTTTGATTGTTTGTGAACGTATATATCCCCTGACGAAGGGTTAGAAATTAACCCGAAATGCATTGGGACCTTGTTTTTTACAATTGTTGAACATTGTAATTTAATTTGAATTGGAAAACAAACACCATAACTGATGTATTGTGATGATAACAATACCAATTGAACCAGTTATAAAATACAAACAATACAAACAAACAGTGGTAAAACCAGTTACTTGTTTATTGTTTTTATACCATTTGTATCTTGTTTCACTGTATATCTATTGCACATTTTGTATATTTTCGGTTTACTTTTGTTGAGACCTTAGGGTCCACGCTTAAAACACATTAAAGACTCTTTCAAATTTTTATTATAACATATCAGCACATAGAACAGGTGTGCAGGCCCACTCAACCATATAATGATGTAGATTAGTTGCCAGCCCGAGAACCTCTTATGTGCTACATAACTATTTGTGCTAAAGTTGTTTCGGCCAGATGCAGCATTACGTTTACTCCCTTCCTTCCTAGCGTGACTTCAGGTACTCACTTTGTTGTGGGCAAGTAGCATCATACAGCAACACAGTACCTAAATATCAATGTAATTTGTTAACTACCCTAATGAGGATTGCAACATGCAATGGCACCTCTTGCAATTAGCATACGTCGGTTTGTGAGATACTGTTCATCAGTGGGAAACACCTGTTGCAAAGAGATCTGTTTTCCAACACCAAAGACCAGGAAAAGTGGTCACAGACATCGGTCTATATAGAGATCATGCTATCCAGGTTAGTGTAGTTAATACAAATTTATTCTGACTGCGTAATCATTACAGAAGCCCCCGCTATGTCAACCTCTCCAGGGCTGTTCCAGCTGTCATTATTGGAACACAGCCTTTTGAGGACCAGCAGTGAAATGAAGTCATGGCCCCACATTCCATGCCATGAGCCATAACATATATATATATATATATATTTTTACAATAAACAAAATAAGTAAGCTAACAGAAGAAAACAACATAACTAAATAACACAAAAAATATATATAAATAACTACGTTAAAAAACTGAACAACAAAACACTGTAGAAATACAATGATAAAATAACACATCTCTAACACATACTGGCATCATTGGAAGACTTACAAGAAATAGGAGTGAGTATAAAATTATGCATCATAAAAACCAATATAGGGGGGTGTGGCTAGCCATCATGGCCGTGTGGAGGTGTTCCACCTAGTCTCTACACTGCACCCTGCAAAATCGCCCCTTACCGCACAATCTCAATGCTCAAATGAAGAGAAATGTAGAGCCGAGTGTGAGCAGACTGCAATAGTGACTCTTCCGCCATGCTTCGATAATCAAGAACTGCGGAGAGAAGGAGGAGCGAGGTGGAGAGGCCCGCCTGGGGTGGGGGGATTGGTAGCCGCATCCTGAGTCCCGGGCTCGGCCTAGAAGCAGAGGACTGCCCGGAGCTAAAGTGGAGCCCAGGTGCGCAAGGATTAGAATGTCGAGACCCGCTCTCGTCTGGATGTTGGTGAGCTGCACTGACGCCCCCGATCTGGCAGCGGTTCCAGGGAGGGAGACGAAAGACGAACCAGAGATAAGGTGAGAAGCTTCGCATAGACCCTCCGGCAGAGGCAGTAATTTTGTGGTTTACAAGATCAGCCATGGACAAGCACTAAGTGTATCTCAACCCCTCTTCTTATAACAGTTATTTGGCATGTTTGGATACCCCTGAGGTCACCTACCTGAACTTATGATAGAAGCTAGAGAACCAGGAACCATGATATCTGGATCGCCGGACTGCTGAGTGCTACATGGGAGACCCTGGAACTGGGTGATGCGGGTGCTCCTCTCACCCTCGCTTGCTGCCTATGGAGCTGCACATCTTACCTGGAGGCAGCTGGGATCCCGGTGGATGCACATGTTCCCTCGTTGTAGTGGTCCCCCGCACTGCCTGCACAACATCTACGCTGGGCAATGGAATAAGGCAGAAGAGGACCCCGCAACTACGAGAGGTGGAGGCCCTGTACTTGCCGGGTTTGGACTGTGGTGAAGGGGGGCTGCCCATGGAAGACCATTTGGAAGTCTATGACTGAACCCTGCTGCTTGGCCCCAGGCCATTTCTGTCATCCCAGTAAGTATTCTTGAACCTGTTGCGAGAGTCCCGTGCCCTGGCACCACGATATGTACCCATTGGTGACACGCGGCCCTACCCCAAATGTCTATGCCACCAAAAAAGGTACAGACAAATAAAGTCTCAAGCTATTTCACCCAGAGGGAATCCAGAGCGGGGGGAGCAACGCCACCTCTAGAAGAAAGCATGGCGCGGGCTAAAGATGATCTCCTAGCCTTACTTTGTGACTTTAAAAAGAGTTCCGAGAATAAATCAAAACAGACATCGCTGCCTCCTTTGAAACATTTAAAACTGAGATCAATTCCCGCCTGGTCTCCCTCCAGTCTGATGTGGATTCTGTGGGCTCCCATACACTGGATTTGGAAACGAAAGCTCAAGACCTTGAAAAAAGGTTGGCTCCAGTGGAGAAAGGGACATGCGCTTTAAGGGGTCAGGTGCATTCCACCATCCTCAGATGCGAAGATTTCGAGAGCTGGTCCCGCCATGACAACATCAGGGTGCGGGGCCTGGAAGAGGGAAGTGAGGGACTGAACCTAGAGGAATTCATGGTGAGCCTTTTCTTGAACCTGATGGGAGAGGACCACCCGAAGGTGAGACTGAAATGAGTTCACAGAGTAGGCCCCCGGCTTCCTGAGAGTAGCAGGCACCCCATAGATGTTCTTGCAAAATTCAACTCCTTCAAATTTAAGGAACTAGTTCTTCAGAGAGCCAGGACAAGAGGTACTGTCGAATTCCAGGGCGCCACATGCTCGCTCTTCCAGGACATGGCTAAGGCTACCCTGGCCTGCCATTTATAGTTCTAACCAATCACTGCAGCTTTGAAAGCTCACCATATTAGTCACAGATGGACCTATAAATTTGGTATAGTCTTTGAATACAACAATAAGAATGCTTACTGAGGCAGCTGCTTTCTGGGCCTCGAGGACCAGGTTTCATCAGGCACGACTGGACGAAGAGATGGGAAAGCCCCGGGAACAGCGCCATCCAAGGAACTGGCAAACACAGAAGAAGGCGAGTACACCCCTAAGAAATGAGGCAGGGGACCCTCCCTTAGTGGGGTAAGAGGCTTATGCTGTTGGAGCCCTGTACAATCACCGGGCCCAATGAAGCATTCTACTCTCAGATATGGCTGCCTAGACTGATCCAGTTGATTCGTAGATAATGCTGTCACAGGACTTGGAGGACAGGGATGCTACACTCACTCTCTACTGATAAACTATTTTCTCTCTACCTGCAAGGGTGTTCACTTACCTATCTTCCTGGGGTGATAAGGTGGGTTTTTGTCCACCCCCTGAGGTTTCCTACACTGAGATCTCAACATACTTTTGGGAACTCTCCAATTTCCAGTTCTTTTAGGTTCATGGAGTTTTATATTTGTTTTTTTCGTTGCTTGGAAGAGTGACATGCTCCATGGGAAGAAGAGAGTGGGGGTTAAAGGTCGTAGGGATGGTCGTAGGGGTGGCCCTCTGGGAGCGCTCTGGGGCAAGAGAGGGATCTTGAGGCTTACGACCCCTACTAGTCTGATTTCAAGGCATTCACCTCTTTGATTTGGAACATGAGGGGCTTCAATTCCCCCAATAAGATGCAACGCCTATGGAAATTTCTTGGCGATCATAATTTTGATCTGGTGGCTTTAGAGGACGCACAATTTAGGGCAGAATGATGATCACAGCTTAAGACACAAATCTTATCCTCCCATTTATGAATCGCGTCTGCCTCTACCAAACGTAATGGTGTAGCCTTGCTATTTCATTCTTCAGCCCATTTCCAGGTACAAGACACCAAGGCTGATAAAGAGGGGTGGTATCTAATGGTTAGGTGGCTTCTAAAAGGCCGCGCCTGCCCTGTATCTACAGTATATGCTCCTAACTCTGGACAGTCGGAGTTTCTTGTCTCAGAGCTATCCACTCTGGGTGGCTTCACTGAAGGGGACATAATCCGCCTGGGGGACTTTAACCTGATAACAGATTCCTCACTAGACACGACTCACCCGCAGAGGTCCCACACTGGGATCTTCAAGAAAACAGAAAGGTTTGCCCTCCACCGCCTGGGTTTACTCGAAATATGGAGAACTCTTAACCCCAGTGCATGTGACTATACTTTTTTCTCACACTCCCACAGGACATACTCAAGGACAAATCATGCCTTCTTTAGCCAACAATTGCATCACACTGTCCAAACAGTAAAGATATATCTGATTACAATACCAGATCACGCTCCCTTGGAAACAATTTTTTATTGGCTCACCCCACTCTAGATATCAAAGATGGTATATTCCCGACATACTCAGTTAAGACCGTCTCTTCCGAGACGAAGTCCGAAGGATGATATGGGATTTCTTTCAGATGAATGATCCAGATGAGACCTCCAGGGGTGCTTTTAAAGTGGTTGTGCGCGGCAAGTGTATCTCGTTGGCCACCACGTTGCACCAGCAAAGGGAGAGGGAAAGGCAAATATTGAAGGAGGAGCTCTCCTGAACTGCGATGGGTCATAAAGATTCACCTTCTCTTGCGCTACAGAGGAAGGTCGGGCCTTGAAGTGGAACTACAAGCAATCTACAACAATAGGGCTGAGCACACCCTCCTGTGTCTTAAAGCATTTGCTACGAATGCAGTAACAAAATTGGCTCCTTACTGGCAAAACTACTACGAGCAAAACAGGAGAAAGTGTATATTGGGCAGATTAGAGACGATAAGGGGTGCAGTCATCACAATGAGGAGTGGAAAGCCTGAGTATTTTGGGATTATAATAGCCACCTATTTACTACTGATTCATTAGACATGCACGCACAACTTCAATTTCTGGAGACGCTGGACTTACAGTGGGTCCCTCCTTAATCTAATGAGACTCTTAACCGTCCTATTGATAGAGAAGAAGTACAAAAAGCCATAGACTCTCTGAAACTCCATAAAGTTCCTGGTCCAGATGGCTTTAATGCCCAGTTCTACAAAACTTTTAGTGCTGAGCAGTTACCCTACCTGATGGACCTTTTCAACTTCATAGCATCTGTAGGAAAGTAGGATCTACTTTCATAGTTACCCCCACTTTTTGCTGGTGTTCTTCTGTTTTATGACTGCTAATCAGGACCCCAGTCACTGTGCTTTCTCCCTAAGACAGTGGTAAGTACTTTGGTACCTTCCCAATTGGTTACTGGTTTACCCTTTTAAGTCCCTAGTATATGGAACCTAGGTACCCAGGGCATAAGTACACCAGAGGTCTACCCTGGGCTGCAGCATGTATTGTGCCCCCCAGGGGAGTCCACTTAAACTGTGACTACAGGCTTGCCATTGCAGCAAGTGTGAGTTGGTGCCTGCACCTCTCACAGCAGATATATGTTTCCTTAGATCTGAGGTCACTACACCTATAAGTCACCCCTATGGCAGGCTCTTCAGTCCTGAGGGCAGGGTGCTTGTTTATAAGTGTGAGGGTGTCCCTGCATGAGCAGGACATGCCTACAAACCATGGAGTAGATTGTCCAGGCTTTGTAAGTGCGTTCAGCCATTTAATACATATAGTGGACATCAAGTCATTTACGAGATATCTAATTATATATGGGCTGCAGTGAAACCAGCCAAGTTTGGTATCAAACATGATGGAATTCTACCCCAACATTGATTCCAGTATTGGAGGTAGGATCACATGTACTGGGGGGCTCCCCTTGGGTGCCCCACTATTTTCTCGGAACCAGCCTTTCAGGTTCTAACAGCAAGCTAGTGCTGCTGCCAACCACAGACACATTCTTGCCCTCCTGCTGCTGAGCTGAGCTCGAACAGGGGAAGGTAGAACAATAGGTGTCCTGTCACAGACAGGTGTGACCACCTCCCAGACAGGACTTAGTGTATTGGGCTGGTGTGGGGTTGCTTTCCATTGCAACCAGACTGCTTTGAAGGACAAACTTGATGCCCTCCTTGCATACTCTAATTTGTACCAGTTCAGGGGGCCCTTGGCTCCTGCAATGGTGCGAAACTGGACAAAGGACATGGAAGTATCCTTCCCTCTGTCCAGCCCCTCCTCTGGGAGATACCACTGAATCATTCCAAACCTTTCCCCAGGGTACTTAAGGCTTTACCTGTGGATGGCTCTTCGGATTTGTTGTCGGACAAGATTCAAACCTGAAACAACTTCAACTTTGATCATCTGGGCACCTGGACTTCGCCTAAAACCATGGAAGACTTCTGCTGCTTCTGGTCTCGCTGTTCTGCAAGTCTTCTCTGTTGTCTGTGCCTGAGCTTCTTCCAGGTTTCTCTCCAGGCCCCTGGGCATCAAGGAAACCCAAAGTAATCTTTCTTGGAGTGAAGGAGTCACCCCTCTGCACCTTCAGGCACCGCAACGAAGCTGACTGGTCTGCTGCTCCTGTCGTCCCACAGACTTCGAAAGGCTCAGCAACACTAGTGGTGGTTCTGAAACTTCCTTGAGGCCTGACCTGCCCACTCAGCAAGTTTGAGGCCAGTATCCCTCGTTGGAACCGCTGGAACAGAACCCTTGTGCACCACATCGACTTGCCGTTGCCAAGGCTTGTTGGTTCTGTACTCCAACGATCTTCGGACTACAAGAAGCTCCAGCATCTCTTCCTGCCAAGATCTTAGTCCTCACTACATTCTCTGCCCCTTAGGCCTGCATCTTTGGTGAGCTGCTCAAGGTCCTCCTGTGACTCCTGTGCTTTCGACCTGTGGGTCCTCTTGAGGGTCTTCTTCGGCTTCAATGGGTTCCCCTGCTTGCTCGGGCCTGCTCTGACTCTCCTTCAACTGGTGAGGCCCTTGGACCTTGCTGGTCCCAACGTTGCTCCTTTGTCATTTACCATGTCTGTGGCTGCTGCCAAGGCTTGTTGGTGCTCCCGCCGGACACAACCCCCTGGCTCTCGACTTCCGACATGGAACAGCTCGTAAACGGCTCCTGTTCTTCTACAGCATCGCCTGGTCCTCACAGCTGCGGAGACAAGGTCACCATCATCACTCATGCATATTCCGTCATCGGCGGTCATTGCTCTTCCGTGCCTCCTGGTTACCTCCGAGTGGCATAGACTCTGTCCCCTGTGGATTCCACCTTCTTCACCAGAAGCATCTTTCTTGAAGTTCTCCACTGTGGAGTGTGTGTGACGGTTTCCAGCCTCACTTCGCACCTATGCACCAGGCTTCCCTGGTGTAGGTTTCCTGGTTCTAGGGGTATTCAGGCGTGGGGTGACTCTCCAACCTTTAGTCTTCCACTGGGTTTCTTCAAGGTCCACTGGGAAGGGTCCTTCTTCTTTAAAATTGCAACCGCGACTTTACCATTGACTTGTATTGAGTACGCAGCTGTGTTTCCACTCTGCACCTCGGCTGGTTCCTTGTGTCCGAAGCTCTTCTGAGTCTCCTGGTCCAAGTCCCGACTTCTGTCACAGTTCACATTCCACTATTTTAGTATATAATTTGGTCTCCCCCTTGAGACCACTGTGTATTGTGCTTACTTACCTCTTGCAATTGAAGTATTCTTGTGTACTTGTATTGATATCTCCAGGTAGGAGATATACCAATGTGTTAGTGAGTGTTGTGCAATAAATAGACATATTTTTCTAACTACACTGTCTGGTTCTTTATCGTTTAACCTGAACTACATGTTTAGATCTGGTAAAACAAGGTGCTTAACACTCCTTCTGGACTAAGCCTGAAGGCTGCTCTTCACAGCTACGACTTAGGGAGCTTTCTAAGGTTGTCTAAGACCACTGAAAATACCATAAGGGTTGTCCGGATTAGTTCAACGTGCTTCACTTAAATAAGTATGCACCATATACTAAGACAGCCTCCTACAGATTCCTACCAGGAGGTGTCTCTATCTATGTGCGAAGCTCTGATCACTGGTATCACTAAACCGAAGAAGGAGCCAGTGGCAGCCCGTGCAGGTAAGCGTAGTGGGGTGGGGGCATGGTGAGGGCATGTGTAAGTGACAAACAACAGAAAAGGTAAATGAAAATATATAAATAAATAAAACCACTTACCTTGCACTTGCTGTATCGCGAGGAGTAGGCGATGCGGCAAGCGCAAGGTAAGTGGTTTTATTTATTTATTTATTTTCCCTATTCTGTCATTTGTCACTTACACCCCCTACCCCTGCCCCAACCCACCGCACTTATCTGCACAAGCCACGACTGGAAGGACCCCCAATTGTGTGCCTCTTAAAGGCCTATGGTGTTACTTAATTTGGACGCCACAATTTACTCTAAGATTTTAGCCAATAGACTGGAGGAGATACTATCCAAACTTATCCAACCTGATCAATCTGGGTTTATCAAGGGCCGTCAGACCCATGACAACAAAGGTAGGATTATTCATCTCATAGAGAAAGTACAGACGAAGCAAATCCCATCTTGCTTGTTGGCAGTTGATGCCGAGAAGGCCTTTGACCGGTTGGATTGGTACTTTTTAATGCACACATTGCGTATATTTGGGTTTGGGGGCCAATTCCTGAAGATGGTAAAGACCAATTATCATAGACCCAGATCCTGGGTATTGATTAATGGTATGGCCTCCGATCTCTTTGAATTAGCAAGGGAGACAAGACAGGGTTGTCCCCTATCCCCATGCTTTTCGCTTTTTGCATAGAGCCCTTAGCAGCATGAATCAGAGATAACCATGAGATCTAGGGTATCCAGTTCGGGTTAGAGGAACAAACAAATCATTGTTCACAGACGATGGTCCCTTGCCTGATACCTCTCCGCATACTTCCCTCCCAGCCGTACAATTAGAGCTGCAGAACTTTGAGCGAGTGGCTGGCTTTAAGGTTAACCTCTCGAAATCCTTTAATCTCAATTTTTCAAACCCCCCGAATGAGGTGGAAGAGATAATGGCATCCTCGCCATTTTAATGGGCCAAAATGAAGTTAACGTATGTGGGTATCAAGACCAACCCTGAACTAGCTGACCTATACAAGGCTAATTTTCATCCGATTCTATGACAACTCAAGCTAGATCTCAAAAGGTGGGCCATCTACTTTACCTGGCTGGGCCAAATAAATGTAATTAAGATGACAGTGCTTCCAAGGGTATTGTACCTCTTTCAAGGTCTCCCCATTGATGTACACAGGGAGTTTTTCTACGAGATTCGTACGTAGGTCAGGAGGTTCAATTGGCAAGGTCACAGAGCCAGCTTTTCCATCAACTACTGACACAATCAAGAAGCATAGGGGGTCTAGCCCTACTCAACTCTCTACTTTATAATACAGAGGCCCAGCTTAGGGTTATAGCTGAATGGTCCCTTAGGGCGTCAGACAAGCACTGGCTCCATATAGATAGAGTGGTGGTGGGCCGGACAATATGGGATCTTTTGTGCAAACCTAGGCCAGATCGACCAAGGAATAATTATATGAGTACTCCTACAGCCACTAAAGTTAAAGTTTGGGATACTGTCCTTAAATCACGTGACCTAACAAAGTTCCCATCTCCATATACTCCCATCCACCATAATGCAGCATTTCCTCCAGCACTCTCTGCAGGCCTGTTTGACAGATGGTGAGAAAGGGGTTGCCTAAAAATCTCAGAATTTTCCACAAGGAAGTTATTTTAACTTTTGAAAATTGCTATCGCAATTTCCATCTACCACTCCCTGAGAGATTCCATTATATTCAACTGAAACACTGGGTGCTGCAGCCACAGATGAGAATGGCGGCCACCAGGGATCTTCTTCCTGTCGAGAATTTTAGACTAAATTGGGTGACCTCCCAAGGCTGTACTCTGCATTACACTCCATTGGGCCCCCACCTGCCCCCCGATACATACATTTTGGGAAACTACATTGGGCATTGCCATACAGGAGAAACATTGGGCAATACTAGACAGAGATATTGCTAGGTATAATTGCTCTATGGCCCTGAGGGTGGCTCACTACAAGATTTTATATGACTCGTACCTCTCCCCTGCGAAGTTACACAAACTGTTCCCAAACACCACGTATAGATGTTGGAGGGGTGGGGGGCGCTAGGTGGCGCCAGACCGACATGGCTGCACACCTGTGAGGCTCTCGCCAGCCGGGCGATTGTAATATCCTGAAGTCCATCCTGAAGCGCGGAAACCCGATTCCCGCGGGGAATCCAGATGCGGATCGAGTGTGGGCACACTCGGTGAAAACTTGGAGTCGAACGGTGGAGGCGTTCCGAAGTTAGGAGCGTTAATCTGCAAGCGGGCTGAGCTGCGGAAAATTTCTGGAGGAGGCGGCGGCGGGCGTGAGCGCGCAAGTCCGGGGACTTGCCGAGTGCGGAAGGCCTCGCAGCTCAAGCTGCCACTGCGTAGGCCACGAGGCGGTGGCCGGGAGCCCCGGAGCAGCGGGGGAAGACATTGCAAGACCCGCGTGGCCTGTGAGGTGAGGTGGCGTCAATCGGCGGAAGTAAACACGTTCTTGGACCTTGACGGCCCTCAGAGGCGGTAAAAAGAGCCTTGTGCTGTCATCAAAAAAACGCGGCCATGGGTGGAGAGGCAGTGTAGCCCAGTCGGCCCTGAGTGTGCAGCTTCCGCAGAGCCCCATTCTTCCTCAAAGCATGTACCAGCGTGGGAGCCTACTGTCGAGCTATTCACAGATACAGTACCCCACTGAATGCGGGGGAGTGGGGACTTACCTGTGTGGAGGCCTCGGGAGTGATAGGTCATTCCTGTAGCTGGCGGTGGGCCGTCCTGTCGCTCACCAGGGCCCTTTAAATAATCTACATTGTGTATTGGCGTCTTTGGGATTTGGGGTGAGCACCTCGACGTGCCACATACTGCTCCCCTCTGCGGTGCAATTACCAGTTCTGGTTTGCGGTGGAGTGGCGAGGGCGCTTCGGGTCTGATCTCCTGTGTTGAGGCCTCCCCTGCCCCTACCGCCAGCATGGGGAAAACTGACGCCAAACAATCTAAGCTTCCCTTTGACTCCCACAAGAAAAAGTCCCAAGCCCCGCAGACGGCGGATGGTGACTCTGAAGGTGATGATGGTGCGGAGGTGGACTGGAAGGCGATTCTGCTCAATATGCAAACAAGTCTCACATCCATAGACTCTCAAATATTTTATTTATTTATTTAAAACACTTGTAGAGTGCAACTGTCACCTGACAGGTATCCTGGCGCTGAAGCTCACTCCATTAGGAAGGAAAGAGACGGGAGGCTAAATTAAGTTAGCAGTGAACGGAATTAGGGAAGAGCCAGGTTTTGATTCGCTTTCTGAAAGGCAGGAGTTTTGGAATTTGGCGAATGTCAACCGGCAAACTGTTCCAAAGTTTGGCGGCGGCCACTTTGAACGATCTTCCCCCGTTCCTAACTTTGTTAAATCTGGGTATCAACACCAGGCGGGCTGAGGTAGATCGGAGAGTTCTGGTGGGGGTATACCAGGAAAACATTTTTTGTAGGGATCTGGGGCCCGTTCCGTGTAGTGCCTTGAAGACAAGGCAGAGTGCTTTAAAAGCAATTCGCTGCTTCAAAGGGAGCCAATGTAGCTCGGCTAAGGCTGCTGTGGCCGAGGATCTTCTAGTCCAACCAAGGGCCAGTTTGGCTGCAGCTGACTGTACTCTTTGGAGTCTGTCCAGTAGAACAGCTGGGGACTCGAGCAAAAGAGCATTACAATAGTCAAGGCGACTAAGGATAGTGCACCTGACTATTAGTGCTCGGGCCTGGGCGGGAAGTAGTGGCATGATTTTACGTAAAGAGCGCAGTAGGGCCGAGCAAGTAGAGACTGTTTTAGTTACCTGCGTTTCCATGCTGAGGTTGTTGTTTAGCATAACACCCAGATTGCGGACACTAGTGACCGGCTGTGGTTTTTCTGGGTTTTCCGGGGGGCAGAATTCTGTAGGAAATAGACGAGGAATTCGGCTCCCAGAGCAGAAGAAGACCTCGGTCTTGGAGGAATTGAATTGCAGGGAATTCATGTGCAGCCAGCCGGCTGTGTCTCTTAAGCAATCGTGGAACGATTCCATGGGGATTGAATCCTCCCCCTCCCAGGAGAGGATGAGCTGGGTGTCGTCCGCATAGTTTACCGTTTTCAGTCTGTGGGATTTGATTAACGTGATCAGTGGTTTAAGATAAACGTTAAAAAGGATCGGGCTAATGGACGAGCCCTGAGGTACACCGTGAGATACTGGGGAAAAAGCGGATTGAAAAGGGGGAAGGGACACAGCCTGTTTCCTATCTCTCAAGTATGAGTGGAACCATAGCAGGGCGGTGCCGTCTACCCCTGCCTCTCTGAGCCTCTTCAGCAGAATCACATGGTTAACCGTATCGAATGCGGCAGACAGGTCCAATAAGATCAAGGCTACTGCGTGGCCCCTGTCTGCACGCATCCGAAGTTCTTCCATGGCTGTAAGCACCGCTGTTTCGGTGCCATGGGCTGGGCGAAAGCCGAATTGGAAGTCGTCCAAGATGTGACTCTGCTCAAGATGTGTCGAAAGACAGGAGCTAACCCAGCGTTCCACCACTTTCGCTGGAAAGGGTAGGAGTGATATAGGTCGAAAATTGGATAGACACTCGGGGTTCAAGGAGGGTTTTTTTAGCAGCGGGGTGATGAGTGCTTGCTTCCAGGGGGTGGGGACAAATCCACAGCTCAGAGATTGGTTACAGATCCTGCGGAGGGTGTGGAATAGCTCAGTTCCGCATGCTTTCCAGGTTTTAGGGGGCAGTGGGTCGAGGGGGGACCCAGAGGTGATTCCGTGTGCCAGTCTCTCAAAATCTGCTTCGGGGATAAGGGGGAGAGCCTGTAGGCATTCCCTTGATAGGTGTCCTGGGCTCGGCGGCTCAAGGTTGGTAATGGCGGCTTCGGGGGAGTTTAGATTATCTTGAAAAGGGGGAATTGCAAGATTCTGAATAATGGTCTCAATTTTGTTCGTGAAGAATTGTGCGAGATTATCGCAGAGGGTCTGAGAAGGGGGGATAGTTTTCTTGGCACAGTCGGGGTGGATAAGATTATCAAGGATCTGGAAAATGCTTTTGGAGCTATTTGCTGCGTTGACTATAGTGGAGCAGTAATAGGTGGATTTGCTCTCTGCGATGGCTGATTTATATTCAAGGAGCTTGTTTTTCTAGCTAATTTTGTTTGATTCGCAGTAGCCTAGTCTCCACTTCCTCTCGGCTTGTTTACAGGCTGATTTGAGGGTTTTCAGGGAGTCGTTGTACCATGGGGCTGGTGCTCTGCTTTTAGGTTTGCATCTTTTTAGTGGAGCAATAGAGTCCGTGGTGGATACTATGCTCGTGCAAAAGGCTCTGTAGTTGTCTTCAACCGGGTTGATTGGGGAGAAGCTATCTTCTACGTTGAAGACGGTGGTGGTGGAGCTCAGTTTTTCCAGAGCTTTCCAGTTCCTGTAATTAAATTCGGGTGGTGCGCTATTATTCAGCTTTCTAGTTTTTGTGGTGGTAATGTAGATTTTGATAAGAGCATGATCTGTCCAGCTCATGGGCAGAATGTCGTTCAAATGTGTTAAACCATGACTGGAAAAGATGAGGTCAAGTCGGTGGCCTGCTGAGTGGGTAGGATGCTTAACCAGTTGGTAGAGTCCCACGCTTTCGCAGGAGAGCAGGAGGTTATCTAGACCGGTGTCTAGGCTCCCATTTGGCCAGAGGTTGAAGTCCCCTAGAATGATTAATTTATTATGGGAGGTTGCCATGTTCGTGAAGGTGGTCAGTAGCGCTTGCTGTTGTTGGAAGGTGAAAGACCCTGGAGGTCGGTAGCAAATAATTGCCGTGAAGATACCTCCAGAGTGGCAGTTTATGGAAAGGCCGAAGAGCCCAGTCCCGGCAACTGAGTCCATATCTATGTTATTAATGTGCCAGGAGGCTCTATATATTATGCCTACACCGCCACCACGGCCTATGGGGGAAGGTGCAAAATTTTGAAGTCTTGAGGGCAGGCCCATGCTAATTCAATGTCGCAGTCTGCGTGAGTCCACGCTTCGGTTAGGAAGAGGACATCCAGGTGGTGGGATTCTATGAGGAGATGAATTTCGTTAGCATGTTTTGGCAGTGATCTGACATTCAGAAGGCCTCCCAGGAGCAGACCCTTATGAGTGAAGTCAAGCAGTGGAAAGGCGGTGTCCTCAAAGATGAGTTTACCTTCGTGAGCAAGTTCTCGCAGGTTAATCAGGGTTTCCCGCGTATAGCGTGGAGGCCGCGAGCAAATTTGTGCAGAGATGTCTGCGCTAGTCGCGGCCTCGTCGCGGACGAGCGCAGACGAGCTTGCCTTAAGCGCGCCTTCGGCGCGCAAACGGCGCTCCCACTGCGCTCGTCCGCTGCGCTTCCTCCTGTAGTGCATTTTATAGTGAGGGAGAGGCGGGGGGGGGGGCGTAGCCAGAGAGGGGGCGTGGTCTCGCTGCACGCCGTCAATGGCGGCAATCAGGGGGCGTATGTCGGCGTTTGGGAGGCGCTGCTTGCACTCAGCAGGTTCCCAGAGCGAGTAAAAGATGCTTTTGCCAGGTAGGCGAATGATTTTGACACACTAGTAGAATAACACTCAAAGATTAAAATATTTTAAAAAGTGCGGCAAATTACGGTCTGTGCTCCCGGCTTTCCGCCTCAGGAGTGAAGGATCAATCAAATCGCGCTCTCAGTCAGCGCTATTTGAACTGGGCGGGGGGCGTGGCCAGAGAGGGGGCGTGGCCTCGCTGCACGCCGTCAATGGTGCCGTCAATGGCGGCAATCATTCCACGATAGACCACGAGTCCAAACGCCTTGATTCTGTGGTGCATAGACTAGATCAACAGGAGGAGAGAGTGAAGGAAGCGGAGCAGAGGGTTTCTGGGCTGGAGGATGCCACCAAAGTATCACAAATGGAGAGACTTTTAAAGGTGATCGCCGACAAGAACGAAGATTTAGAAGCGCGTTCGCGCCGAAACAATGTGCGCCTTATTGGCCTTGCCGAGTCCACCAATGTGGGCAAAATGGAAAACTTCATAGAGAAACTACTGACTGAACTCTTCGGCCTGGAGGCCTTCTCCCAACAACTGGTGGTAGAGCGGGCTCATCGCTCTCTCGGCCCCAAGCCCATACCCGGGGCCCCCCCTAGGTCTGTCATTATTCGTTTCTTGAACTATAGAGACCGGGACACTCTACTACGCCTAGCCCGTGAAAAACAACCGGTTCAGTTTGAAAACACCACACTCTCCTTCTACCCGGACTTCACACAGTCCGTGCAGGATGTGAGCACAAGTTTGCTGCAGTAAAAAAAAGGCTCCTACAGAGTGGCATCCAATACTCAATGATGTATCCAGCTAAGTTACGTGTAGTTCACCAGGGCAAGCAGCACCTATTCCAAGACCCAGCACAAGTTGAACACTTTCTAAAAGAAAATAAACGGCCCCAGGGTAATACTCGGTCCCCCTCGGGTCGGGCGCGTTCCCGCTCACCCACCTCTGCATTGGACTGATGGGTGGATTTCCTTTTTTTTTTTTCTTCAAATAATTCCCATGTCCGGGGATATGCCTAGCTCCACTCTTTGATATGTATTTATATTACCAGCAGAGTTCGTTCTACACTTTGGTTTCAGCTGCTCGCCTAAGAGATGTAAAGCTCCAGCAACTTAAGGGTTTCCTTTATGCTTTTGCTACTACTCGCCCTGGCACTTCCTTCCCCCATCCCGCACTTGCCGCTAGTTGTTTAGACTGGCGTGCAGCGGGTGCTATATCGGGGGAGATGGAAGGCGGGTCTGGACCCCTTTTGTCCCCCACCATGGGTGATCCCCTCTAGGGTGATGATTTGGTGTTCTGGGTTTGTGCGGGGAGGGAATCATGCCTGTCATGATTGGGATGTCGGTGTGGGTGGGGGGGGGGGTTGTTCGCAGGGAATTGTATATGTTATGGTTGAGAATGAAAAGGATTGCAAGACAAAGCACAATGCTGAGTTACTCCCTACCATGTTTAGTGCAAGGGTAGCAATAGAACTGGCGCTTGACGGGGTCTATATTGAACAGACCCACTCTTTTTGGGGATATGAGTCATGACGGCAATATCGATACTTCGGGGGGACTGATCTCTACTCTTACTTGGAACGTTAGGGGACTGGGCAACTCCAGAAAGCGCAGACAGATAGTGAATGCATTAGATAGAATAAATGTGCACATAGTATTATTACAGGAGACCCACATGGACCCGCAGCGTAGAGGCAGCTTCGCTTCCAGATGGGCGGCTCATTCTGTCTTCGCACCTTACTCTTCCTATGCTAGAGGTACTGCTATCCTGATAAAAAGAAATATCCCCTACACTCCCTTGGGAGATGCTGTTGACCGGTAGGGGCGGTACTGCTTAACTTGGGGTAGGATTGGTAATGAAACAATCACGCTGGCCTGCTCCTATGGACCCAACTGTGATGACACTAGAAGTTTCATGGCCCTCTGGAATAAGATACGAGACATAGGTTCGACACATACGATATGGGGAGGGGACTTTAATGCAGTTCTTAACCCAGTCGTAGATAGATCGAACCCCTCTGCGCATCATTACACCAGCACATACAGATATTTGCGGGACCTATGCGACAACCAAGACGTTATAGACGCTTGGCGGCACTTACACCCGAATTTGACGGAAGGCACACACTGGAATACTGCACACACCTTTTGGGCTAGACTAGACTACATTTTAATCTCTCGGGGGCTAGCCCCGTCTTTGGCGGCGGCGCAGCACCTGGGCCGTACATTCTCCGATCACTCCCCGGTCCTGGCTAAGTTCCGGTTGCCTGACATAGTTGGGACATCACGCATATGGAGACTGCAATCTAACATTTTACTTGACGAACTTTTCCGAACTGAGTTGGGCCAAGAAATTGAGGAATTCCTCTTACATAATAGGGGGGTCGGTCGAGTGTATGGCAACTATGTGGGAAGCGCTGAAGGTCACAGTACGGGGAATCTGTATTTCCAAGAGCTCAGGAGTACACCGCGCGCTGCGTACCACATTACATACACTAGAGCACACACTACGCACTCTAGAAACCCGATCTGACTTCGCTACTAACGTAGATGCACAACTCCAATTCAGAACAGCATTGACTGATTATAAATCCACTGCCGATAGCGAGGCTCACTTCCGAAGTAAGTATTATATGACTAGGGCATACGAAGAGGGAGAGCGTCCGGGACGATTTCTGGCGGGAGTTGTGAGGCCCCCTCGGCGGTCTAATTCTGTATTGGAGCTGGAGGAGGGAAACTTTTGCGTGACACACAATCGATCATGGCCGCTTTCACTACACACTATGCATCACTATATACCACCACCAGGGAGGGCACCCTGGAAATGGATGATTACCTGAGGGAGCTCACTTTGGGATGGCTGCCAGACTATCAACGAGAATTCTTGGCAGCGCCCATTAGCTTGGACGAAATCAGGGATGCAATAGGGCAAATGGCGTCCGGGAAGGCGCCGGGACTGGACGGTCTGCCCATAGACTTTTATAAGGCCTATGTGGACCTACTGGCACCAGTGCTTAGGGAGGTATTCCTGGAGGCACATGAGTCCGGGGCAGTCCCGCCGTCGATGCAAGAGGCCTTAATCACCACTCTACTTAAGCCCGGGAAGCCGCCTCAGTCCTGCGACTCCTACCGGCCCCTTTCTCTTATCAACTGCGATGCTAAGATCTTGACTAAGGTACTAGCCAATCGCCTGAAGCTATTGATAGAGGGACTGGTGCTATCCGATCAAGCGGGATTTATTCCCGGCAGAGCCACCTCACATAACTTGCGGACCCTATTCTCGATATTGCAAAATGTCGACCCAGTCTTTTTAGACGCCACCAAAGCCTTTGACTCATTGGAATGGGATTACCTCCTTTGTATACTTCGCAATATGGGACTACCCATTGGATTTCTGAGGTGGATCACAATCCTTCATCATAAACCTATGGCCAGGGTAAGTGTTAACGGCCGGATATCCGAGGCCTTCTCGATATCACGGGGCACTCGCCAGGGGTGCCCCCTGTCGCCCCTTCTATTTGCGCTGGCCATGGAACCTCTGGCAGCCCGGCTCCGTCAGCACCATCGGGACAAAGCTCTGCGCTGCTTTCAGAGACAGGTTCTGATATCCCTTTATGCGGATGACATTACGCTTTATGTCAGGGAGCCATCCGCCAATGTTAACCCTATACTGAGGGAATTCATCCGATTTGCTGTACTGTCCGGTATAAACATTAACTGGGGAAAATCTACTATACTCCCTCTTACCGCGGCAGCGCAGCCTTTCCCCCTTGACTATCCACTGCAGTGGTGCGACGGTGAAGTCAGGTATTTAGGAATAATGATCTCTCGGGATCAAGAAGAACTACTGCGGTTAAACTATGGTTGTGCAATGGACCACATTCAGACGTGTGTGATAAGGTGGATCACTCTTCCTCTTTCCATGGCGGGACGAGCGTCCCTCATTAAGATGGCCATTCTCCCGAAACTCCTTTATTTGTTTCTAAACATCCCTTTTCATCCGGGCAAGCCCTTTTTCAAACTCCTGCGTTCAGAGCTTATCTGGCTAGTATGGGGAGGTAAGCGACCTCGGTTGAGCTGGGATACTTTGACTTGCCCATTCGTCCAGGGAGGTTTTGACTTACCGGATTTTGAACTATACTATCACAGTGCACAGGCCCACTTTGTCTATTACTGGATTCATCCCCCCCCCTTTTATGGCTCAGGTGGCGGTCGAACATTGGCTGGCGGATCCTGTCCCGGTCGAAGGGGCATTATTCAGTAAACCTGAGACACAGGCTGCATATCATACCCCTGTCTCCAGCTCCATTCTAGCCTGGCGTCATATTGCGCAAAAAGTCCAGACGTCACTAGTTTACTCCCCATTGCTCCCACTGGCGTACCACCCTTCACTGCCCTTGCTACAGGAACAATTGTTTAAAAAGGTTATGACCAAACTTAACATTAAGACATGGGGGGATCTATATGAGGGGGGCCGTTTTCGTTCAATGGCGCATATGTTTGGGGACATGACAGCTACACCCATGGACACATTTCTGTATATCCGTCTCCGCAGTGGGATCCAGGCGGTGACTGAGACGTTCCCTGATGAACCACCCACATTGGCTCCACTGCACCAGTTGCTCAGCGCGGTCTCTCCTGCACACGCGGTCTCTAAACTATATCACTCACTGCACACCTCACTCGATTTTGGGCCTTGCAGAGCGCGCACTAGATGGGAGGAGGAGTTAGGTACATCCATAGAAGACGAGCTTTGGTGTTTCTGCTGCCAACAGACTGAGCAGATCTCATCCAGCAGTAGATTCAGGATCATTCACTATAAATTCCTGAACAGGCTTTATTGCACTCCTGCTCAAATGTGCAGATTTGGCCTCCGAGAGGATGACCTCTGTGGGCGCTGTCGCGCGCCAGCAGCGGATTTTTTACATCTAGCTTGGGGATGCCCTGACATCGTTAGATATTGGTAGCGGGTATACTCGAGCCTTTCGGAGATGATTAAAACCCCACTGAATCCATCTCCAACTCAGGCGCTATTGAGTTACACCAAAACAATTAAGAGGCCGTACCGCAGATTCATAACTGTTGCTCTTCTATTGGCGAAGAGACGAGTAGCTTGTCGGTGGGGGAGGGGCAGGGCCCCAAAATTTAAAGAATGGCTACAGGACATGGTGCTCTGTCAGGACGCGTAGCTCAGATACGCGGAGCTTCTACCCACTGCCTCTAAACCCGTTGATATCTGGGGTCCCCTGAAAGGTTATCTTTTGTCACATCTCATTGAAAATACCGAAGACATCGTCGCCACTACTACAGGTTCCGCAACGTAATCTCTATGGGTGTGGGTGCTGCCGCTAACATTGGGGTCACCTGATATTTTTTTATTTTTTAAACATTTTTTTATTGTTTTCGTAACAACTCAACACAGCTCTCCACTGCCCCCCCTTCCAACGGAGACTGTTATATGTAGCATTGCTACCAAGTATGCAAAAGATCATTCACCCTTCCCACGTGGAGCCCCCCCTCCCTTTCCCTCCCACCACCCACGTCAGTGTGCCCCCCTCTGCCTCTCCCCCTCCTGATGTGCCCCCACCTTACAATGAATCATGTACGGGAGCTCAACCTTCCCTAGGCAACTCGGGCTTGTCCCCCATGTCAACCCACACTTTATGCATCCAGCTCTCACCACTGCTCCCCTCCTACTCCCCGCTCGCCACTTCCTCTTGTCGGTCAGAAGTGCTCCCCTCGCCCCCTGCATCAGACATCAGCCCCTGAAGTTCCACCACCAACGCCTCCCATGCTCGGGCCGTCGCCAGTGCCTTTTCGTCATCCCTCCGAAGGGCTAATTGAAACTGGAGTGTACCCTCTGCGCCTGCCCATCTCGCAAACGCCGTCCTCCACCTCAAAAAGCTAGGCCCCGCCCGTGATTTCCAGTGCATAGTCAGTTCCCTCTTAGCCATGATCAACCCTAAGTCGTAGAACTTGCTGGTAACCTTCGTTCGGCGGGTATGGGGAAACCAGAGCAACAAGCAGGCCCCCATATCCGGGGCAATAGAGCGGTCTGTCACCTGATTCAGGCACTCCATAACAGCTTCCCAGTAGTCACCCAACTGCGCGCAGGACCAAAACATATGGCGAAAATCAGCCCCACCTCCCCCACACCGCGGGCACTGAGAATGGGCGCCCCCGAAATATTGCAATATCTTAACCGGCGTCAGATAAGCCCTGTGTAGCGTAAAAAACTGAACCAGCTGAAACCGGGCATTACGCGTTCCCTTCCAGGCCCGCCGCACCAGCGTGGACCATGTCGTCTCGGGGATCGACTTCTCGAGGTCCGCTTCCCACTTATCCCTCAACGCATCAAGAAGCCACAGGCATTCCGTCGACAGTCTGCGGTAGAGGCATGTAATGGCCTTGGTCGTCCCCGCCGCCATTACTACATATTGGCAGCCCGCGGCGATCGGTGGCTCCGAGAGCCCCATATTCCAATGCCTCTGGATGCTCGCTACTAGTGCTGCATGAAGTAAATAATCCCCCGCGGGTGCCCACAAGAGTCCTGCAAGTCCTGGAAGGGCAGCAGCACCCCTTCTCTGAATAAATCACCCACTACTTGTACGCCCAGCTCCTCTCAAGCGGCTAGTCCCGACCAATCGCCCCCATGTGGGAGCGCCGTGCACATACCCAGGGGGATCTCCGGGGCATAGGGGTGAGTTATGGCGGCCCTCCTCTGGCACCGGTTCCAGCACAACCTGAGGGTGCGTTCCTCTAGAGTAAGCTGGGTAAGGTCCAGCCGCTGCTGAAGGATTATGAATGCGAGCACATGGCGCGGAATCACGCTACCCTGTGGGCCCTCCGGGCCTCTATACTCCCTAGCCACCGCCTGCGTGAGCCATTGGAGCTGTGCCGCCAGATAGTACCATTCAAAGTCCGGGACTGCTAGGCCCCCCTCCGCTCTCGGCTGCCTCAATGTGGTCAAAGCCACCCGCCGCCGTCCCGAGCCCCAAACGAAGCCCGTAGACAGTGCTCGAAGCCGTTCGAAGAACGACGCAGGTATCCATATGGGCAGGGTGCGAAAAAAGTATAGGAGGCATGGTAACACCACCATCTTCAGCAGCGCTAACCTCCCAGTGCACGAAAGTGGGAGCGTACTCCAGAAACCCATGCTACCGCGCAAGCCTCGGATGGCCCTGCCAACATTCCCCTCCAGCAAATCAGGCTGGGTGTGATAGATATTAACCCCCAAATAGCGCAGGCAGCTACCCTCCCATCATATCACTCCCAGCGACTGGGGGGCTTGTCCACCGGGCAACAGCGGGAACAAGCATGTTTTGCCCCAATTGACCTTAAGCCCGGACAGGCGACCAAAGACCTCCAATAAGGCGGTCGCTCCGCGTAATGCGCCAGCCGCGTCCGCCAAGAACATCAGCAGATCATCCGCATAAAGGGATATATAGTGGGCTCCCCCCTCAATTGTACTCCAGCATAGGAGCGCCCCAGCCTGGCATGCGCCGCCAATGGCTCAATGGCCAGGGCGAACAGCAATGGGGATAGCGAGCAGCCCTGCCTCGTCCCCCGCCGCACTCGGTAGGGGCTGATATGGTCGCCTCCGTCCTCACGCGGGCCGTGGCATCGTTATAGAGCAAGGTGGTCCAGCGTACGAAGCCATCCCCCAGGCCAAATGCCTCCAACACCCGATACAAGTATGGCCACTCCACACTGTCAAAGGCCTTCTCTATGTCGACCGACAGTGTGAAGGCCTCTGGGTATGTGTCCCGGTCCACTTCCATCACCTGCAGCAAACGTCGAACTGAGGTGGCCGTGTTACGCCGGGGAATAAAGCCCGCTTGATCCGGATGAATCAGGGCGGTCATATGAGGCAATAGGCGCGACGCCAATATTTTACTCAAGATTTTGTAATCCACCTTCAGCATGGAGAGCGGACGGTACGCCGTGTGGGCACTAGCATCCCCTCCGGGTTTCAGCAGGGGCACCACAATCGCCTCCCGAGCGGAGGCGGATAAACGCCCTACTCGCCACGCCTCACTATAGCGGGCTTGCAACCGCGGAGCCAACAGCTCCGGGTACGCCGCATAAAACTCGACGGGCAGGCCATCCGCCCCTGGGGTCTTTCGCTGGGCCATGTGTTTAATCGCCGCGCGAATATCGCCCAATGTTATGGCACCCCCTAGGTCTTTCCCGTGCTCCGGGTCCAACCGGGGCAGCCGAGCTGCCAATAGAAACTCGTCCAGGCCTTCAGGTTCCCCCTGCATGGTGCTGTCGTACAACCCTGCATAATAACTAGCGAACTGCTTATTTATCCCTGCCTGAGAGTAGACCGGAGCGCCCCCTGCCTCGACCAGAGAGAGTATTGGGGTGCCTCGGGCTGTTGGGGTCGCCAACCATGCCAGGAGGGATCCCACCTTATCTCTTTCCGCGTGTGCCCGGGTGAGGTAACCTTTATGGTCAAAACAGCGGAGCTTCTCCACTCACACCGCCACTCCCTCACGCGCCTCGACAATCGTGGCCAGCGAGCCCTCCCCCGCCTGATGCGCGCGTTCGGCCGTACGCAGCTGGGCCTCCACTCCCTCAATGTCTCTCAACAATGTCTTCCGCACTCCAGCAGTGGACGAAATGCAAACCCCCCGAACGACCGCCTTGAACGCGTCCCATTCCATCGCCCGGCTCGACGCCGTTTCCGAATTGTTCCCAAAATACTGCTCCACGCATCCGCTAACCTCCGCCCGGAAAACCTGGTCCTCCAGCAGCAAGGGGTTTAGACGCCAAGTAGGAATCGCCTGCCGTTGCTTGGACCATTGCAGCGCCCCCACGCAGGGGTTATGATCAGAGACGGTTTTTGCCAAATATTCACTATGCCGCATCAAAGTCTGGGCATCCGGGGAGCACAGTATACTATCCAATCGGACATACAACTCGTGGGGGGCTGAGTAGAAGGAGTAATCCCTATCTGTCGGATGATGTGTCCTCCAAGTGTCCACCAACCCCCAGGTTTCCTGCCAAGCCCGTCTACTGTTGGCCGCCCGGCGGACTACTGACTGTGCAAGGGGCGGGTGGGACCTATCCAGATCCACATCAGTCACCGAATTAAAGTCCCCTCCCATCACCACCGTTCCCGTCAAATATGACGCCAGTTGCCCCGACAATCTGGAGAAAAAGGCGGCCAGGTCTACATTAGGTGCATACACACTGCATAATGCCATGTCCCTCCCGTCCAGGCGCCCCTGTACTGCGACAAACCTACCCTCCGGGTCCACTAGCATCGTCAATGGCTGGAAAGGAACTCCCGCCCTCACCCAAATCAGGGCCCCCCGGGCAAACTTCGAAAAGGTAGTATAGAACAATTGGCCCCGCCAGCGCCGATGCAATGCCTTCCCCTCCTCTCGATCTAAGTGGGTCTCTTGGAGGAAGGCTACCTGGACTCCTCTCCGCACCAAGTGGGCATGGACTTTATGTCTCTTCACCATAGAGGTGAGCCCCCTCACATTCCAGGTCAAAAATCTCAATTCAGGTGGGGTCCCCATCCCATCGCCTGATCCGCCATCCTTTCCTGGCCCTCCGAGGCACACTGACCTCCCCCTGAAACCCTGTAACAACCCAACTCCCCAAACTCCCTCCCTTCCCCAGAACAGGTGCTAAACCATAGTTACCCTTCCAAACACCACCCCAAGAAAAAACAAAACACTCTGGTAGCCACCAGGGTCTCACAACGTCTGTGAGGGTGAGGTGGTGGCTCTGCGCCAGACGGGCTTGTCGACAGTCTCCTTCTATGCATCCATGCCCAGTCTCTGTAAGTCCTCCCCCGGTGTTCCTCGCCCCTCAGACCCCTCGCTCCCGCCTCCGGATCCCCTCAACAGTCCCCGTCCACAACCCGCTGCCCAGCACGGACCGCTCCCCCGGCATCATAATGCTAGGCTAGACCAACCACCCCAAACATCACCCGCCCTGCACATGCCCCCCTTACGGTGCACAGGTGAGACCCCAAAACCTCAAGCGTCCAGCATCTCATCCGCCGTCCCTGGAGTGACGTCAGGCAGCAGCTCCGCATCCAGTCCAGCGCCATCGGAGAGGGAAGTCTCAGATCCCTTCTGGGATCCCGAATCTTCACTGGGCCTGGAAGCCGCGGCCCCTGATATCTCGGAGACCGCCCGCAGTGCAGCCCGCCGCTCCAGCACTGTTTGGGACGCCCCTGGTGATCCGACCCCTGCCGTCCGTGTCCTGGCGCGCCTGCTGCGACGGGCCCTCGCCGGGGTCCCCGATGGCTCACCTCCGTCGGCATGCGCCGCAGCTCCAGTCCGGAATGATTCCAACCAACTCCAGGCCATCGCGGGGTCATTGAAGAAGGATGTCTTACCGTCCAGCACAACTCGGAGGCGGGCCGGGAACAGCAAGGAATACTGCAAACCCTCGTCCCGCAGTGCCTTCTTCACCGCCTGAAAGGAGGAGCGCCTGCGCTGGACTTCCATGGGGTAGTCGGGATAAATAGAGACTGGAACATTACCCACTTGGTAGGGGCCCATGGTTCTGGCCTTCTGGAGAATAATATCGCGGTCCCTGTAGTGCAACAGGCGGGCCGCCACTGGCCGGGGGGGCCGACCCGGATCCGGGGCGCGAGCCGGAACCCTATGCGCCCGCTCCAAGGTGTAAAACTGCGTGAGCCCCCCTGGCGCCACTACTTCCTTCAACCAGGCCTCCAAATAGGACAACATGTCTCCCCCTTCAACCTTCTCGGGCAGACCCACCACGCGAATGTTGTTGCGGCGGTTACGCCCTTCTGCCTCCTCGGCCCTCTTCTCCAGAATCTGCACCCTCCGCAGGAGGTCCGCCGTCTGAGCCTCCGAGGCTTTCTGCGCCGGGGCCACCAGGTCCAATGTGTCCTCCGTTTGCTTGACCCTATCCGCCAACTTCCTGTGGTCTGCCCGAAGCAGTCCCAGATCTGTAGACACCTGCGCAATGTCGGTCTGTAACGCGGTTCTCGTGTCCGCAATGGCCTGCAGGATTTGCTCCAACTGGCGTTGTTGGAGGCCCGCCGCAGATTCCGTGCGTGCCCCTCCATCCCGGCTGCTGGCAGTGTCACTCACAGGGTCCGTCGGGTTCGCCCCCAGCCGGGGCCTCGGTTTGCCCATGCTCCCAAGCAAGGAGGTACACCAGGGGGCCGCAAGGCAGTCGTCCTCCAGGGCAGCCTCCCGAAGCAGTGGCCACTATGGGGCGCCGAGGCCCCCCTCACCGTCAGTAGGGCTCAACACACCCCTGCCACCAATCCACGATGACGCCTGTGCTCCCTGGCTCCCTGACTCCACGAGGCTCCCTGGCAAGGAGCCCCCACACCTCGCCGCGAAGGCCGTCTGCCCAGCTGTACACTGCGACGGCAGGCAGCCCCACCACAGTCCACCGAGTCGGTCTCTCACCGCTTCACCAAAGCAGGCGCCGCCCTCTAGCCTTCCGTACCGGGCCGCAGCTGCTCGCCGGCTCCAAGCCCCACAGAGGGTCGGGCTAACCAGCTAGGGCCCAGCCGGGTCCGCCTCCTCTGTGGCTCCCGCGGGGCCGGCCCCCCACCTTCTGGCCTCCAGTCAGCGTTCCCGGAGCTCCCGCTCTCTCCGTGTCCTCGGGGCCGCCGCCCACCGCACCGCAGGCCTCACTCCGCTCTCCGAGCCGCCGCCCCTCCTCCTGGCGTCCACAGCAGCAGGACCAGACCGCGGAGGGCCCCAAGCACCGAGCCGGTCCACCCCGGCCGGGCTCCGCAACGTTCCGCCTTCTTCTGCGGTGGACGCGCCACTTCCGGTTTTCCCCGGCGGGCGAGCCTCACCTCCGGCCGGCCCCCGAGTCACTGTGGGCCGCGGCTACCTCTCTCCACACAGGCCGCACAAGATGGGCGGTGTCGGCTCGCACCCGCCGCGAGTCCGGCTGCGGTGCCAGCCCCCACCAACTCGCTCCGCTTCGCCACACCGCTCTTGGGGTCTGCAACAGGCGAGGATGCCCTCCGGGGTTCCCGGAACACCGGGACTTCAAGGTGTGCAGGATTTCGGCTGGGCTGGATGCGGAGCTCGTTGCTTACGCGTCCATGCCCGTCGGCTGCCAAGCCCTTGGGGTCACCTGATGTCGTCCAGACAACCCAGGCTTGGATGGACTGGAATGTCCAGGCTTTGTCATGACGCCCCCCCCCCCCCCTAACATGGGAGTACTGAAATGTAACTCTTTTCTCGATGGTATAGGTTACTATGCTGCTTTTGGAACACTAAATTATTATGTGGTTGAGTGGGCCTGCACACCTGTTCTATGTGCTGGTGTGTTATAATGAAAAATCTGAAAGAATCTTTGGTATGTTTTAAGCGTGCTTTCACGCTGAGGGATGTGAGTCTACGTCCCTATCTATAACAATAGTTGAAGGAGGTTCTGGAAGGACCAGAGCCTGCGTGAATCACAGCTAGGACCCTAAGGTCTCAATAAAAGTAAACCGAAAATATACAAAATGTGCAATAGTTATACAGTGAAACAAGATACAAATGGTATAAAAACAGTGAACAAGTAACTGGTTTTACCACTGTTTGTTTGTATTTTTTTGTATTTTTTAACTGGTTCAGTTTGTACTGTTATCGTCACAATACATCAATTGTGGTATTTGTATATCAATCCAAATTAAATTACAATGTTCAACAATTGTAAAAAACAAGGTCCCAATGCATTTCGGGTTAATTATTAACCCTTCGTCAGGGGATATATACGTTCACAAACAATCATATTTAATAAATGAAGTTGCTCTCTTTTGAGTTCTTTTCAGCCTCCAGCCGGAGCTACAACAAAAGCCACATGAATGCAATTAGTAAAATGACATGTATGATGGATTTATAGGATTTGCACTCGTAGGAAGATCATAGGATGGGAACCCACAACAAGAAGTTAACGTGCGAGAAAAATGAAATCTCACCAAGGTGTGTGTCTGAGAAGCCGTTAAGGAGAAAAGAGCGTAATGCTCAAAGTGAGAAAGTGTATGCTTACCGGAATGTTATTTAATCGTGCATAACTCAAAGTATCTGTAAGAGAACGTGATGAATGAGCTCTACGTAAGAAGCGTGTCTAAACTGAAAAGTCAAAGAAAAGGACACTCAAAGGAAAGTAAAGTAAATTACGCCCCGACTCACCCTGCTGTACCGCCTGGAGTCATGAAAGGGTCTAAGTGTCTGCCGGTCAATGAGTTGAATGTGTCTGTAACAAGCGAAGCCGTGGGTTAGAAACAACCGAGTGGTTGTAATGCAATGTCTAAGCTCAATGACCACGATCGCGTCTCACCTTACTAGTGAAGTCTTCGTGCTTGTCAGCTAAACTTCCGGGAATCGCAAGCCTTCTGCTAGCGCATGCGTGTGGATGACGAGTGTGTCGGTTATAACGAAAACGGTGGTGCTCAAATGACATGAACGAAGGACTAACGTGCTGTTCATGTAATGGAAATGGAAAGAGTAAAAAGGAGTAACTGTTCGTAAATTTGTCAATTATTAACAGTGATTTTGCTGTAAAGCACTACGAGTACAAACTAATCTGCCGCATGTATATAAAAAAAGAAAGCGAAAAAAAAAAAAAAAAAGTTTGAAATAAGTGTAAAGACGAGAAACGTGGTTCGAGTGCAAATCCTTTACAAAGAAGTGAAATACATGATGTTACAAAACTTTCAGATGAAACATAACATTTCGTAGTGGTCATTAAGACCACCCGGGATCACCGTTCCCAGGAATTTTATCCAATATGTTTCTCTGCATGAAAGAACTGTGTTCATATCTCTGTCTGACAGTATGGGAAGACGTTCCAAAATAGTGAATCGTAATTGGGGGATGGTATGAGGTGTGTTGATCCAGTGTGTAACCAAAGAGGAGGTCGTGTTCCTATTACGAATTCTACTCTTGTGTTCGATAATTCTGGTCTTGATCTTACGACTCGTCCTCCCTACATATACCAAGCCGCAAGGGCATTTAATGGCATAAATGACCCACGCAGGCTCTGGTCCTTCCAGAACCTCCTTCAACTATTGTTATAGATAGGGACGTAGACTCACATCCCTCAGCGTGAAAGCACGCTTAAAACATACCAAAGATTCTTTCAGATTTTTCATTATAACACACCAGCACATAGAACAGGTGTGCAGGCCCACTCAACCACATAATAATTTTATGCTATTGAGTCCCTGTGGTCCAGCACCCTTCAACAAAAATGTCTTGGAAAGACATAGCAGATCTGACTACCAATCAAGCACAAACGAAAGCTTATACACCTGATGAAGCAACATCTATTTATTCTCTCGTCAAAGAAACACGCACTTTCAGCTCCTCCGCTAGAACAACAACACAACAGTTACGACAATTGGAATATATCATGAGGAAAGAAATTAATCAGCGTCTCCACGCTACAACGCTCATCGAGTACCACAAAGTAAAAAGAATCCCCAGAGGCTTAAGAATTGCTTTAAAACCCATGCTCTTTAAATTCAATAAACACTTCATGTCTCGTTGGTATGCAATCTTGAATAAATGCTCCTTGGATCTTATACTACTCATAGTTGAAGAAATCTCGTCCATACTCCAGGAATTAGATCAAGACATCAACAAACTGAAAGATGAAATAGCTGAAAATATGGAACAGGAAGATTGGAATAAAGTTTTAGAAGACATTAATAACAAACTTGATGTCCACGCCAGGGAAGTACACGAGCGCAAAATCAGAAAATTTAAAAGGGACACAATCGATTATAAACTTGACTCATGGGCTGAAGTTTATGCTCAAAAACGCCCTTTCAAAAAGACCGGAAACTCCTCTTCTGAAGAAAGCGTGGTTAATGAACAAGATCTGTTACTCCACAGACCAACAGTTGGGTCACGACTTCAACCTGGTGATCAAATAGAAGAACAAGCAACCACTTCAACCACCAAACCGTCTTTTTTAGCCGAGGGCCAATCTTCGAAATCCCCTCCAGACAAAACCAACACACCAAGCGACAACGCACCCGCAGGGGAAAGATCCAAAAAAAACATCGAAACGGGCAGACCACAGCGGAGTATCAAGAAAACAATTCCCTAGTTGTAAACATTTCCAACAAACAACTCAATACAGATCAACTTAGAGTATTGAACAGAGGGATATCGTTTGTGCCAACCTATACATCTAACAGCTTGGAAACAGAAATTGCATTCTTCAAATTCATGCGCAAACTACGACTCAAATGGTTCTTTTCCATCAACCCCAGAGTTGAGGATGAGACATCTACCACTCAATCATTTCGACCAAAAAGTAAATTCATGTCTCCATTGTCACACAAAACTCTAGATACCTTTGAGATTTTGGTCAAAAAGGACCTGGAATCAATCAAATACAACAAACCTCAACACTCGAACCTCTCCGGAAAAGAATCACGTATCTTGAATGCATTACGACAAGACATGTCCATCACATTCCAACCAGCCGATAAAGGCGGAACCCTAGTGGTAATGGACACTGAGTTCTACATAAAAAACGTTGATGAGCATGTGAAAGATATCAACACATACATAGCCATGGACCAAGATCCTACCAAGGATTTTCTTACAATACTCAATAGTATTTTACAGAAAGGAGAAGAAGATGGCATTATTGATGTAAACACCCGAAAATTTCTTTTTCAATCCACACCAAAGGTTCCGCATATATATATGCTCCCTAAAATACACAAAAACAAACAAAGTCCACCATTTAGACCTATAGTAGCAGGCTGTGGATCCATGCATGAAGCAACAGGTCAATATCTGGATCACCATTTGCAACCTTTGGTCCAAACTTGGGAAACGTACATCAAGGATACAACTGACTGCCTTTTAAAATTGGAATCGATCAAAGAACATCTCGACACTGATTATCTCCTTTGCACAATAGACGTTGTGGCTCTTTATACATCGATAGCCCACGATGAAGGTCTCGAGGCTGTAGAATGGAGACTTCTTAACTCATCATTCACCAAAGAAAAAAGCATCTTTCTTTTGGAATTACTACATTTCGCATTGTACCACAGTTACTACTCATGGAAAGACAAATACTATCTTCAGATCACAGGTACATCCATGGGCTTTCCAGGAGCCCCAGCGTACGCGAATACTTTTATGGCTTACTTTGAGCATCTATACATTTTACACGGGGGGCGCTAGAGGGCACACTGCGGTATGGCTGGCTGAGAAAGGCAGCTCCGCCGGGCGGAAGACAATTCGCGGACTTTCGCCCCCACAACCCACCCCTATGATAACGAAAATGGCAGATATGGATGTGGGAAGCCTCGGTGCCTAAAGAAATGAGATTGCGGGGCTGCCCCGGCGACGCAGCAAGGTATTTCCAGCGAAAAAGTTGAAGGAACCGATGAGCCGATACAAGATGGCCGCGCCCGCAGCCAGGGACGACCGCCGCCTCTGCCGCCGCCTCTGAAAGACTGACGCCCGGCCCACGGCTGCCTAGAACCGTCATGGTGTGCACAGCGGACCGCCGCTAACGAAGGGCTGGTGAGCATTGAAGGTGAGCCCTGAAGCGCATTAAAAGTAAGGACAAATAGCGCATGAGTTGGCGACCACAAAATGGCGGCGGAGCTTACTTGCGGGCCCGAGACAAGGTCGAGAGCCACATGACCATCGCTCTATCGGGCCCACCAGACGCACGACGGATGGCAAGTGGCGGGGTATGACACGAACAATACCCGGGAACGCGCACACCAGCGCGGTTGAGCAGCGGATTAGCGGCGGGGGAGGCACAGCGGCGACAACGACGAGGCTGGAGGGCAGATGCTGGCTGATGAGAGGTGCGGCCTGACCCCCCTGGAGCGATACCCCATAGCGCCGCAAAGCTGGTTATTACCGCCCCGACCTCGGGCTGGGGTGTTTCACCGCTGGTCAGTGCACCTCCGTTTGCCGCAGTAATCGAGCCGCGGTGGCCGAAGTTAGCGAGGTTGGAAGAGGTGGCGCACCTATAGACAGCCGCGAGATAGATATTGGGTGATCTGGCTGCCCCGTCCACCTACCTGCCGTGCCCCAGTCGTGGGGATAGCCAAGTACCACGCGGACCCACAGACCCGCTACACCAGGACACTGGAGACCACCATGGGTAAAACGGACAAGCACCAATCCAAGCTGCAGTTCGAGACCCGCAAACAAGGTAAAAACAGCGCGACCACTCAAGAAACTGAGGGGGATTGTGACGCGTCTGAAGGCTCGGGAATGGAGGCTGTACTAAAGGCGATCCAGCAGAGCCTACAAGAAATGAATAACAAACTGGACAGTGTGGTGCTGAGGGTCGACACCATGGCGGCAAAACTGGAGAAGCATGATGGGCGGCTGACGGAGGCAGAGCACAGGATCTCCAAGGCGGAAGACGACTCCGTGGCTATGATGAAAATGTGCAATGGTCACGATAAAGCGATTGAGACCCTGCGAGCGAAGGTGGAGGACCAGGAAGCTAGATCCAGGAGGAACAACATACGCATTTCTGGCCTTCCAGAGTCCACAAACACGGGGAAGATGGAGACCTACGTGGAGTCATTACTAAAAGAACTCTTAGGGGCCGATAAATTCTCGCCTGTCTTCCTTGTTGAGCGGGCCCATAGGTCACTGGCACCGACGCCTAAACCGGGCGCTCCCCCGCGCATGATAATAGCGAGGATGCTGAATTACAGGGATAGGGACACAGCACTCAGGATGGCCAGGGAAATGGGCAAAATCACGCATCAAGGAAATAACCTGGAATTTTACCCAGACCACACTGTGGCGGTACAGATGGCCCGCAAAGAATTTGCCCCTGTAAAGAAGAAATTGCGAGACTTGGGACTAGAGTATGCGATGCTGTACCCAGCAAAACTGAAAATCATGTCAGCGGGTAAGCCGATAATACTCCAAACAGTGCAGGCGGCGCAGGAATATATCAAGAAGCAGGGAAAAAGGATGGAATCGCAGGGAAGGGCCGATCGAACCAGTGACATTGAATGACCACCGGACACGCTGGGCCACGTGCGATGACGAATGCAAGATCTACTCTACACCCGGATCTAGGTGTACTCTGACTGTCGAGCTCCACAGGACAGGCTGCGATGGATATGGCGCTGGAGGTTCAGTGCGAAATCGGGAGACCCGGCTCTCCCACTGAGTGTGGGAGTAAGAACTGATGACATACTCCCTGCCTCGAACAGTTGATCGGTTGGGCCGGAGGAGTTCCCTATCACAGTGAGTACAGTAAGCGCATTGGGAATGTGGAGAGTGGTGCTCATAGACTTACGGGTAAGATGGGGACCACGACGCACACGCACAAGCGGATTGCTGGCGCAATGGCGCGAGACACTGGTGGCGCTAATCTCTTGGGCAGTGGCGGCCCACCGATAACAAGACGACGAAACCCGGAGGTAAAGCGAACTTGGAGGGGTGCGCCGGGATGTTGGACAATTAAGATAAGGCGTACCTAAGCGTAAACGGCCGGACTGGAGGTCATGATTGCGAAAGTATGTGGGGTGGGGGAGGGGGTAGAAGGATACATGTAAGTGAATCAGTACTCATGCCTCAAACTTCTGCCCACATCCACCAAGTGGATGGTGATGTGTGAACCTGGCGACACCCCCCGGAGGGTGCGCCCCATTTCGAAGTTAATTACACTACAGTTCAAGTTACAGTTATTCTTGGGATGGCTTTGGCAAAGTTCGGGGGCTAAAGTGGGTGGGGGGAGGGTGGGGGATTTGGACTCCAACCGACTACAACCTCTGTGTCTGAGAGGCATGGCGAACTCCTGGGCAAGGTACTATCACATGTTTAATGATTGCACTCAAAGTATGCCGCTGTCACATTCACCTACCATGGGGTATATACCAGTGAACTCGCATTCTGGAACCCTGACTGAACGGCAAGCGTTGATCATTCATCACCCCATACAAACACATGTCACGTAGGGACTCGCTGAAATTAATCACTTGGAACGTAAGAGGGCTGGGCAACCCTAAGAAAATTAGGCAACTGTTTGCTTACTTTGACAGGCTGCGAATTAACATTGTTTTCTTGCAGGAGACTCATTTGGGTCAAAACGGTGCTACCACACTGGGGGGTAGGTGGGCTGAATCGGTCACTCACTCTAACTACTCCTCTTACTCCAGGGGAGTGAGCATATTGATTAGGAAAGGTACGGGCTTTGACATTACCGACATTCATAGGGACACGGCGGGGAGGTGCGTGGCGATAGCTGGCAGGATTCGAAGGCAACAGATTCTATTAGTAAACACATATGGCCCCAATGTGGATGATCCGGGGTTTTTTAGAAAGGTATGGGGAACCATTGCGAACATGCAGGCGCCTCATGTTATTTGGGGAGGGGATTTCAATGTCACGTTACAGGATGCGCTAGATAGAGCGGCACACACTGCGGAACAACATGGGAACGCCAGAAAAATGCTACGGGATGCAATGGAAGACCTAAACATGGTAGATCTGTGGAGGGCGCGCAACTCAGGAGTAACGACAGCGACACACGTAAACGCGGCTAATAACAGTTGGTCCAGGATAGACTACTGGCTGGGCACGCAGAATGTACTCGCATGGGTGCTCGACGTTGTTCACTTACCCCGCACACTATCGGACCACAACCCGGTGCTCTTGGAGGTTGAGGTCCCGCACTATAACCCACCGCCGTTCGCCTGGCGTTTTAACGCAGCGGCGCTAGGGGACCCTGTCTACGCTCATACCATACAGGAGGCGATAGGAGACTACTTTGACCTTAACGGCCCGACAACGGAAGACCCGGGTTTGTTATGGGAGGCCTTTAAGGCTACAATCAGAGGAGTCTGCCTCAGTACAGCCTCGGGTATCCTCAGAGTGCTGCGACGACAACTGCACACACGCGAACAGGCCATTCACACACTGGAACAGTCATATACCCAGACAGGAGACACCAAAATCTTGGGGGAAATCCAGGTATTACTGACAGAACATGCTAAACTTGCGACGGAAGAGCTGAAATACGTGTCCAAGCGAGCTACAGCGAGGAGATATGGGGAAGGAGGTAGGCCTGGCAGGGAACTAGCCTCAAAGATATGCGCAGGCAAAACACCACAAAATATCACGTCCATAACCACTGACACCGGGGAGGTGATCACAGACACCAAGGGTATACTGCAGGAATTCATGAACGCATACGGCACACTGTACAAGGCGCACCCCTCACCGTCACAGGCTGAGTTACTGAAATACATGGAAGACATAGAACTGGCATGGCTGGCGGACGGACATAGGAAGTACTTGGAACGCCCGGTTACTGTCGAAGAAGTCACAGACACCATTAGGCGCCTACCTAACAATAAAGCACCAGGGCCGGATGGCTTTGTAGCAGAATTCTATAAGGCATATGCTGACCTACTTGCCCCGCATTTGGTGAACCTGTACGGGGCGGCACATGAAGCCCAAACACTACCGGCATCAATGAGGGAAGCCTTGCTCATTGCATTGCTGAAACCGGGCAAAGAAATAGATAAATGCGACTCATACCGCCCTCTGTCTTTGTTGAATGTAGACACGAAAATCATAGCTAGTCTACTGGCAGACAGGCTTAAACCGCTCATGCCGCTATTAATCAGACCTGACCAGTCGGGTTTTATCCTGGACAGGGCCACCACACATAACACACGCACGCTGTTCGCATTAGCACACTATTTGGATCCGGAGACGAAGGCTGTGGCGGTGCTCCTTGACGCCGCTAAAGCGTTCGACACGATTGGTTGGCCCTTTATCCACGCAGTGCTGGTCCGTATGGGCTTCCCGTGGATCTTTCAAAGATGGATAACTATGCTGTACACAAATTTGACAGCACGCATCAGAGTAAACAGATACATTTCGGACCCCATACAAATTTGCAGAGGCACTCGGCAGGGGTGCCCGCTCTCGCCGATGCTTTTCGCTTTAGTACTGGAGCCCCTGGCCTGCAAAATCCGGCAGCATTATCATCACTCGGCGATTCAAATGCCCTCTCGACCAATCGACATCTCACTCTACGCGGATGACATGGTGTTATATGTTAAACACCCTGATCAGCACCTGAATCCGCTTCTGAGAGAATATATAAAGTTTGGTCACCAGGCAGGTTTGCAGATAAACTGGGCTAAGTCCCTTATATTGGCGCTAACAGACAGCACGAAACCGACCACATTAGATTATCCCCTGGAGTGGCATGAGGAACCCACCAAATATCTGGGCATATGGTTCCATAGAGACCCAGAATTGGTAATCAGAACGAACTACGGGCGGGCGATTGCAGCACTGGAAGACAAAATCAAAAAATGGAACAGGCTTCCGCTGTCCTTGGCGGACAGGGCAGCGATTGTGAAAATGGTACTGCTGCCGAAATTCCTCTATTTGTTTAACAATATCCCTATAAAACCTCCCGCTGCTGTCTTCCGCAACATCAAGGCGCTAGTCCTTAGTTTGCTATGGGCAGGCAAACAGGCGAGGATGGAATTACGCACAATGACACTGCCATACGCGAGGGGAGGGTTCAAGGTCCCAGACTTCTACCTATACTACCTATGCGCTCAGGCGCAATACGCGCACTTCTGGTACCACGAAGTGCCCTTCCTGACACACGTGGCCGTGGAGGCAGGAAACGCCGATCCGGTCCCTTTACCCAGTATGCTCACACATAAGCGCGCCAGGCTACACGATCGCGATATCAACCCAGTTAACACGACCGCAGAAGCATGGAGACTCCTGGGCAGGGAAGCAGGCTGCTTACCGCTATATGCACCCACGCTCCCGCTAGCGCATCACCCAGCCCTATCGGTCACACAAGAAAAGGTTGGCATGGATCTGTTCCGGCGGGCCGGAATAGACACGTTGGGTGACCTGTACACAAATGGCGAATTCCAGACACTTGATAAGCTGCGATACATCAGCAATCCAACCCCACTATTCAGTTTTAACTTCTATAGACTGCAGAGGGCACTACGGGAACACTACCCGTCACATCCAGAGGAACCACCTACCCTGGAACCTCTACAACTACTCCTGACTACACCAAGGGCATCACACCTGGTCTCCAAACTTTATGCGAGTATACAAGGGGCGATAGGGACCAACACACACAAGGCCAGGGACAGATGGAGCGCAGGACTAACAGAACCCCTGACGGATGTGGAGTGGGATTCCGCTTGCATGCTCACGGGCATGCTTACTCCCAACGGGAACCTGAAAATTATACATTACAAATATTTGCATCAAGTGTACCACACACCTCAGAGGCTTCACAAACATGGCTTACGAGATGATTCTAAATGTTGTAGGTGCGGTCAGGAGGATGCAGATTTCATGCATCTAGCTTGGCACTGTCGTAGAGTGGCGGGATATTGGGAACGGGTCGTAGAGGTTCTGAGTGAGATGTTGGGGGTTGCAGTGAAGTGCGAGGCGAAGGTCTGTCTGCTGGGTATTACTCCACATCTGAAAGCTTTAAGGCGTAGATTCTGTGCAGTGGCGCTGCTGCTGGCTAAAAGAAGGGTGTCACTACACTGGCAGAGTAAAAGAGCGCCAGAAGTAAAACACTGGCTCGAAGACATGGTGTACTGTCGAGATACGCTAGTAACATATGAAGAGGAGTTGCCGGGCGGCTCTAAGCCCAAAGACTATTGGGGGTACTTGCGAGCCTATTTACTTGAACATGACAAGACAGACACAGACACGGCAAGTGTGTGAGCTGAAAAACTACAGATGCCAATACGGGGTGCTCAGTTATGCAGTGCCGACGCTTAGGAGGGAGGATGCCGTGACGCAGAGGGGAGGTTGCAGGGGGGGACCTATAAGTTGGGGAAGGTAATGTTAAGATAAGTTTCAGTTACAAACAAAAATGCGCGTACAATACACCAAAAACTGTTAAAATGTAAGACTACAAATGTACCAGACAGCGTGCGGAGCACTGACACACACCTGCATGATGTAGGTTACCACGCCGCCGGTCCGCTGGATGTCGGCTGATGGGCTGTGTACAACTAGCATTGTGGCGCAAAACTGTAATTGCATGTAGCCGGCCCGAGGTGGATGTAGGCAAGTGCAGTATAAATGATTCGCGACATGTTGGATGTGTGTTAACAATGTGCAATAAAACTCTTACAATAAAAAAAAAAAAAAAAAAAAAAATCTATACATTTTACACAACCCAGTCTGGCGAGCCAACACAACCCTTTTCTTGAGATATATTGACGATATCTTAGTTATTTGGAAGGGTTCTAGAACTCTTTTGGAGCACAGCATCACTGAGTTAAATCAGTGCAACCCAAGAATACAATTCACCCATGACATTCAAAATGACAAGATCAACTTTCTGGACATTGAGATTCACAAATCTACGCATGGCTTAATCACCACGATTTACAGAAAACCCACAGATGTCAACAATGCACTGCATTTCAGCAGTGCCCACCCATACTCTTTGAAGAAACATTTACCGGTGTCTCAACTTACGAGAATCAAAAGGATTACTTCAGACAACCATCAATGTGAAACGGACATTAAACAACAATTGGCCAAATACAAAAACAGGGGCTATCCTGACAACATCCTCCTTGAGGCAGAACAAAAAGTGGCACAAAAAAGACGAGAAGATCTACTTCTTACTACCTCTAAGGCCTCTTCTAAACGGGAAGTTTTTGTATTAAGACACTCTGTGCAATCCAAAAACATCAAATCAATCATTCACAAACGATGGGACATCATTGCACAAGAAGCTGATTTTCACGAGTTGTTTAAGGATCCCCCTATGTTTGCACACACTAGACCGAAGAACTTGAGGGATCTTCTTAAAAACAAAGTTAAACCTCAAACTGCGAAAAATACAGGGATGAAAAAATGCCACAACTGTGGGCAATGTGGCAACGTCATAGTAGGAAAAGCTTTCACACATCCACATACAGGCAAAACTATCACATTACAACACACATCAGATTGCAACACTGAGTGGGTCATTTATGCCATTAAATGCCCTTGCGGCTTGGTATATGTAGGGAGGACGAGTCGTAAGATCAAGACCAGAATTATCGAACACAAGAGTAGAATTCGTAATAGGAACACGACCTCCTCTTTGGTTACACACTGGATCAACACACCTCATATCATCCCCCAATTACGATTCACTATTTTGGAACGTCTTCCCATACTGTCAGACAGAGATATGAACACAGTTCTTTCATGCAGAGAAA